>NC_090268.1:10007500-10317685 GCF_040414725.1 Anabrus simplex | reverse complement strand
TTCCTCTGGCGGAAGAATCCCAACAGCTGACGGCTTTCGCTACAGATTGGAACTTGTACTAATACAACCGCGTGCCTTTTGTGCTCCCAACAGGCGCAGCTGTTCTTACTAGACTGCTGGATAGGGTCTTCCCCAACATCATGTTCGAATACTTTTACCATTATCTTGCCGATCTCGTAGTGTTTGAAACATTTGAAGAACACTTAGATCATCTTAAGGGAATTCTAAATCGCCTTCGTAGGTCGGGGTTGACCGTTAAACTGTCTAAGGTAGATTTTGCAAAGCCTTCTTTGTCTTTCTTAGGGCATGTTGTGTCTCCCGCTGGAGTTTCAATAGACCATTCTAGAATGCAGGCTATTCGTGACTTCAAGACTCCTAAAGACGTTAAAGGAATTGCTAGGCTCATCGGTATGAAGAATTTCTTCAGAGGAAAGGTTTCATGTTCGAATATGGGCCATCGCAGCAAGCGGAGTTCGAAGATCTTAAGTTAGCTCTCTATACGCCTCAGTATTAGCTATGCGATATTTCTCTAAGAAATTCATAGTTCAAACCGATGCTTCATCATCTGCAGTTGCGGCAGTCCTTATTCAAGAAACCGAACCGGAAGGCGGCCAACCGCCTATGCGTCTAGAACATTAACGGCTCAAGAAACCAATAGGAGGACTCGCAGTTCTGTTTGCCTTGAAAACATCCTCCTGTATCTGGAGCAGTTCAAGTTTGAGTAAAAAACGGACAAATCAAGCTTTAAGTTGGGTTTTAACTAGGGCTATCGTATCGCCCGTTGGGCTGTCCGTATTTCGGCTTTTAAACATGACGTTCGACACATTAGGGGATCAGAGAATGTGGCCGCATGTTCAATGGTGACGTTGAGTCCATTTGAAAGGAGTACAGTTCTTCTCCTTCCATTTCCCTACCTTCTTGTGTTGGTGATATTTTGACGGATGCCCCTATGTTACTTCGAGATATCGAAAATTATCGACGGGAAAATAGAGTGCTGCCTCGTATTATGGAAACCCTTTATTCTGAGCAAGGTGTTGTCCGTATGTGGTGAGGAATGGGATTCTGTGTTGCCTTTCGAGGCATGATCAAAAGATTAAAGTTGTAGTCCCAGCTGTTCTTGTGCCCACGATCTTCAAGTTTTACCATGAGATCCCATTGGGGAGACATTTAGGCATCTTCAAAACCAGAGAACAAATTAGAGCGATATTCAGAATTATGGAAGAGTATGGACGGCGAAATCAGGGAAATGTTTAAAGCCTTTAAATGTCGCTTTCTTAGTAAGCCCACCTTGTCTACTAAGCTAGCGATATTGTCATCTCGTCAAGAATCTGGCCCTATGGAGCGATTATATATAGCCCTTCCGTCAATCTAAGGGGAACGGGAACAAATTCATCTTCGTGTGTGTAGATGGTTTCACAAAATTTTCATGGCTATTTCCGACTAAGCTTCCTACCGCTCAGTCTACAACTTCTTGCCTTAATACTATTTTTGCTTGTTTTGGTCCTTGCCAATATGTAGTTTCCTACAATGCTATTGTCTAATGGTCTAATTTATTCTGCAAATTATGTTTTGAGTTATCCATATGACATGTCACTACTTCTGCTTATTACCCACAACCATCTCTTGCTGAACGGGTTAACCGTAATCTTCGATCTGGTTTGATAGCTTTTCATCATGAAGACCATTCTAGGTGGCATACTTCTCTGCAGTGGTTATCCTTTGCGGTAAATTCGGCTGTTCACGGGTCACACAAGTTTACTCCTGCTTCTCTCATGTTTAAGTTTGTTCCTAAGATGCCATTGTGTAGTCTATGGCCCATCAATACTGCAGAGACATTATATCCCGATTATATCAGGGACCTGTGGAAGAAGGCTAAAAGTAACCTTAAGGACTCTCATGAGAAAGTTCGGGAGAGATATGATCGGGAACGGAAACCCACCAATTTAAAAGTTGGAGATCACGTTATGGTAAAATATTTCGTTCCTGGAGGCAAGCTTTCCCCCCCAGATTTCATAGACCGTGCATTATTTTGGATATCTTAACGCCGGTGAGCAACCAAGGCACCGAAAGAAATTTTAGGGTTCATCTGTCACAAGTAAAATCTGTTTGACAATCTCTGCTGTTCAGTGTAGGCCACCTAGAGAGTAATTGTGTGGAGCAAAGAGGCTCTTTTTCTACTATTGTAAATTCTGGAACTTAGTCTCTGGAATGGAGCAGTGATTGCTCTTGTTACATCTACAAATTGGGAGCTTTAAGCTCAGTCTGTAAAATTGTTTTCATTTGATTATCCTAGACTTTTCTAAACATTTTGCTCAAGCACTAGAGCTAAACTTCTGTACCTGATTTTTGGTTATTGTCTAATCATGTTTAAAATTTAAAATGAAACAAAAAATGTAAGAAAGAAATATAATACAAATTTTTCAAGTTTTTAAATTACCATTTAATCTTTTCTCGTGCCCGCAACCTTCTTTCACCACGATATCCCCGTAAGAAGATTAAAAATAATTTAAATTATAATATATCGTTAAGAGTAAATTTCTGGATAAAGAAATACGCATTTTTTCTATTTCAGTCAAGTTTACAAGGGGAAATTGGTCAAAGTGAGACACTTAGTTTTGTTTACACAGACTGCTGCATTGTCAAGCCTAAACAAACGTCAATACTTACAGGGTGACCCAAATGTCCGTTGACTTTGAATATTTGAAGGAATATTTGAAGCAGAGATGTAATGACTGACACTGGCATGACATGGGGTTTTACTGACACCGATAACAAAATTCACAAACAGGCCAACAGATGGCACATATCAGTGATGCCGTCTACAGTATAAAATGAGCTGTCGTTTGAGAGGGCGTTAGACGCGCTTGCAATCGCGTCAAGTTGGCGTTACCAAAAAATACTCTGTTAGGGAGGAAACTGATTCTATCCACTTCACGGTATATGGCTTGAATTTGTGTGAATGAAATACATCCTGTGACACCGGATGTGTGATATAAAATTGTATTATTCGTAATTAGATCGTTTACAATTATATTCTCTGCTTACCAGCTTAGATGAAGGATTCATCACTTTATATCGGTTTGTCTGAAGGATTATGAGCGATTTTCACGGGCGTTAGTTTGAAAATTTATTTCTCCTTCTTCTACTTCTCCTCTTCATTTATCCTAGCCATCTGTACCCGATGTGTTGTTGTCCAGCGCCATCTGTTGGTCATTTAATGTACTTTATTTTGGTCTCAATAATACCCCATGTCATGTCAATCACCTGTGTCAATTATTACCTCCCTACCTCCAATGTTCCGTTAAGTATTGCCTCGGATTGTTGGGTCACGCTGTTCATGTAAGATAGGAAAAGGAAGTCGTGTCAGTCACCTGTCAGTGCTGGATCCTAGATAAAAGGTGGATAACATGTGCAATAATAAAGGCTACATGACGGTTTGATGATGATAGTCATCTCTTTTGTTTAAAGGGGCCTAACACCAAGGTTATAGGTATTAGGTGAACGAAATGAAAATTGAAACTTCAGAATGTATCCACGATGAAGAAAATGATCGTGAAACGAAAACAATCGGCGGATCTTATTCACAGTGCCTTAAGTACTGGGATGATGCTTATTATCTAAAGGGGTCCAAAATCCAGATCACCGGTCCCTCATAATGGTAGTAATCACGCTAAAGCAGAACCATGGTGTTCTTCCTATAGTGGTGCTAATCACAGGTAATGTAGACCCATGCTGTGTCACACACAATGGCACCGCTTACAGGTAACACAAACCTATGGTGTGATACTCACAAACAATGCAAAATCATGGTGTTCCTCACATAGTGGTACTAATCACGGGCCACGTATCATCATGATGTTGCTTACATAGTGCTACTAATCATAGGCAATGTAAACCCACGGTGCATCACACTTATGGTAACAACCACAGGCAACACAAACCCATGGAGTTCCTCACATAATGGTATTACTGTCAGGCAACGCAGACCCATGGTTTTCATCACAGTGGTACTTATCACGGGCGCCAATCAAACCCGTGTTTTTCTCACAAAGTGGTGCGGACCGAAGTCAGCGTAGACCCATGGCGTTCCTTATAATTTGGAACTACCCACAGGTAACACAAACCCGTTCTAAACGTAGTGGAACCGACCGGTGGAAGGCACACGTTGATACTTACAACAAACAACGCACAGACCCGTAGTGTTACCCGCATAATGGTACTGTTGCTTTGTATCATAGACCCATGGTTTTCCTCGCAATGTGATACTAGTCGCAAGTAACGCCGACCCATGGTTTTCCGCACGTAATGGTACTAATCACAAGTAATCACATGGTTCTAATTCCTTGGTCGGCCCTTTTAGTCGCCTCTTACGCCAGGCACGGAATACCGTCTGCGCTTCCCCACTCCCAGCCACTAAATCCACGTGAGAACACGTTCGTCTTAGGTTAGAGGTAGGAATTCTCACACCGTTCCAGGTCCTGCGTTCCCCTACTCATCTTACACCATTCAATTTATCGCGGTAGAAGTAAAAAGAGCAAGATCGTGATCACGTCGAGTGTGACTACAGCAACTTAGATTATCTTTTTTTGCTACTTGCTTTACGTCGCACCGACACAGATAGGTCTTATGGCGACGATGGGATAGGAAATGGTTAGGACGCGGAAGGAAGTCGGTCGTGCCTTAATTAAGGTACAGCCCCAGCATTTCCCTGGTGTGAAAATGGGAAACCACGGAAAACCATCTTCAGGGCTGCCGACGGTGGGGCTCGAACCCACTATCTCCCAGATGCAAGCTCATAGCCGCGTGCCCTAACCATACGGGCAACTCGCCCGGTGGATTATCATTTCTAAAATCCCACATGTACCGGCTGGATTTGGATTTGTCACTTGGCTGTTGCGCTCAATCTCCGTAGAATTTCCTGAATGTGAGATCACTTTGACATGTCATAAAAGTCAACAACCGCGAATGAACTTAAGAAATTACTGGTACAGAGGAATAAAGTGTAGCGATGAAATGAAATAAAATAGTAGATAAACTCAATATTATCTCTCAGTATTACTTTATTCATCAAGGAGAATCCCTATTACACTCGGGAAAGCTCAACGGACGCTCTAAAATCCTGTGAGTAAAATTCATGCTCAACACGAACTCTCTACAATTTATTGTTTCATGATGATCTCTGCATTCCAAACACCCACAATGTTTGAAGAAATTATACGTGTTTGGCTCTAGATTCCTACATTTACCCAAATAACGCATGGTATGCTTCTAAGGGAAGCTGCACGTAAACAGGAATTCACAAATGCATGTGTACTGGAGTATAGAGCAAAACATGGTTGTTCTTTTTAAATGTACGGAGAGAAATAATGAGGCTTGTGTCAAGTGTAAAATGTGGCCTCGTATTTTATTGAGGGGAGAAGCAAAGAATAAAGCAGGAGAGACAAAGGAGGTGGGTGTAAATAATTCACCGAATACAATGTAGAAATATCAAAGAAAAGAAATGTTACGATTAAGGAATCTATCAGATTTCGAGATGCAAGTGAAAGATATGAATAATTAATTAATCAATTTATACATGGTGTGTTGTAGTGGAGAGAAGGATGAGAGGAACCTGGCACTTTTCGGAAATGTCTTTCTGTCGCCGATGCTATCATTACTGCGTGTTTCTGTGGCGGTTGATAGTAAATGTACAGAAGTGACTGAGGCGAACATAAAGACCCAGTCTCCGAACCTGAAGAATTAATCATACGCAGTTAAAATCCACGGCCCAGCCAGGAATCGAACCCGTGGCCATCTGACCATTGAGCCGAGATGCCGGATAACTTACTTACCGTATCTTAAATTCATACTCAAGGTTTGGTTATCCTGTTCAATAACATTGAAGCCAAGCTAACAGACTCAGCACTGACTTTTTGACCCGAAGGCGGCGAGTTCGTTCCTGGCTCAGTCCGGGGGCATCTCACTTCTGATCTGCGTTTAGGGCTGGTGGCATATTCCACCTCGTCTGTCCTTAAATGATTTCAAAATAGTTGTTAATTTATCAAATATCTCAATTGATAAGTTACTCCAGTCCCTAATTCCTTTTCATATAAACGAATATTCACAGTGATATGTCCTCTTGATTCCAACTTTATCTCCATTTTACGATCTTTTCTACCTTTTTTGAAAACTCCGCACAATCTTATTCGTGTACTAATATAATTCCAAACTATATATCCACTGGGAGATCCAAATATTCCGCTTAGTCGAGCAGCTCGTCTACTTTGTTCGAAGTCTTTCCATCCCAAAGTTTGATGATGAGGATGAGGATGATGCTTGTTGTATAAAGTGGCCTAACATCTAGGTCATCGGCGCCTAATGGTACGAAATGTAATGACAATTTAAACGTTCAAAATCATCCACTGACTAGAATAAAAATGTAATAAGAAGTGAATGGATAGAAATGAATTTAAAACAATCAACGGATCCGGCCCAGAAACTAATTACTAGGGGGCGGATTTCTATGACCTAAAAATGTATGAAATATGTATGCACTTATGACCTAAAAAACATAAAAATATGACCTATAAAATTCAAAATATGACTTAATGAATAGCATCTACGTTACATAGAAGCACTTTTATTACGATTGCTACAGGCTGCAATTAATTTAGAGTTTAAAAATGTTTAATTCTTCGAAATCTTTAAACCAAAATCAACTAAAATTATGAATATTTCATGAACTCGTTAAGGTTACACTGCATACTCCTAGGCAAGGACGGACTCTGTGGAAGACATAAACACTACAGTTAATTTCACTGTTCAATATTCAATCAGTTTTAATTTATACACAAAACATATGTTATTTGAATGAAACATTCATACCTGATCTAGTCTCCATTATCAGAATTGTTGCAATTTATGACCACATGCATCTTAAGATTGTTGAATGAGAATCCCCTCCTGTTGTCGCTGAGTATCGTCTTGTAGCGAGAAAAACTTCTTTCGACATCACATGATGTAACGGGAGCGTACTTGAATAGAGTTAAATCACTTGGAGAAAATTCCTGGAAATCTGCAGATGAAGGGTTTCCACAAAGAATGTCACTTATTCCACGCAGGTACACAAGTCCGCTATTTTTTTCCAGTATATTTTCTAATTTTCTACACACCCTAGATGCTATTGTTCCTTTCGCATGCTTTAATTCCTGTTCAATTCACTTTAGAACATCCAGTGCATCGCCTAGTTCTGTACCTGAAACTTCCAGTTGCGTGATTGCTCCAGATAAAGAATTAAAATTGGACTTTATGTAAGCCAGGTCCGCTTTTAATGTAGTGCTTGAAAATAAATCTTGAGTGGTTTTTGTGGAGGACGATTGTGCAGGATCAAAAGACTTCACGATCTTCTCCACGACATCTAAGTTGTTGCAGTAGTACACTGCGGCATCAAGCCAAGTCCCCCATCGCGTTATAACTGGCTTGGGAGATAGGGGTAGTGAAGGTGCTTCTTTTTGAAATTTCTGAACGCGAAGCGGAGCTTTGACAAACACTTTCTTACAGTTCGATATTAATTTATCAACTTCAGGGTAGCTACTTCTAACTTCTTCAGCTGCCCTATGCAAGGCATGTGCAAGACATGTCACATGTATCATTTTCGGGTATAGCATTTTAAGTCCCTTGGCTGCCTTCACCATATACGGAGCAGCGTCAGTTACAAATAGAAAAACGTGCTCTCTCTTTGCCCCGTTTGGCCACAACTGATTCATTGAATTGTCGAAGAGAACTGCAATGGTGGAATGGTTTTTCTTCTCTAGCACTTCACATGTCAGGAGGAATGTATCTCCAGGCCGGTCTTCCTTCAGCGTGCCAACGATCACATTTGCTACATATCTTCCATCCACATCTGTGGTCTCGTCTATTGAAACCCATATCTTACTGTGTCCCACGCCACGCCTTATTATATCCAACATCTCTTCATAACAAGGGGTCAGATAGTCCTTCCTGAGAGTAGATTCGTTGGGAACAGGATGCTTTGTATATTTTTCAAGAAACTGTCTGAAGCTTCGACTGTTAAGTTTCTTTAAAGGGATGTTAGACGAAACCATCATCTTGCAGAGATCTTGTGAAAATTGTGAACTCTGAGAACTTGATGTCGGGGTTTCGAATAGCAGACGTTGCCTATTTTCGACGCAGAATATCTAGTTACACAATTCTCATGTTTTACAGTGTTGTTGCACAGAGAAGCGTTTTTCGGCAGTAACTTTTACCTCACACAATTTACAGAATAATATCACTCCATCCCTACTGAATATGTTTTCACCGAACTCGCGAACAAAACTTCGCAACTTTCCACAAATTGAGACTTTCGTTTTAGGCATATTGAAAGGAAATGAATGACTGAAGCTCCCTAATGACCAAGGTATTTCAGTGTGTTGAAGGTGGAAGAGGGAAAGGGAAGGGGAAGGGGAGGGATAAGAACAATGACAAATAACTGCAGAATTACCTCTGCTTCCGTGTAAACGATTGCCCGGATTCCAGGAATTGACCCAGCTAGCAAACAATAGCTCCTACCTGTTAGAAACATTCCATATACACTACTTTATAATAGTTCTTCAGTAGTATATTCCAGTCTATCCTGAAAAATAATTTCTAGAGCTTATTCTGATTTTTATAATACGAAATTAAAATGAAAATTACCAAAATATGCCGTTATAATGATATTTTGTTGAAAATATGCCATAAAACTTAAGAAAGCCTAAATATGCATTTATATGCCCAATAAAACATGTTTAATTTTGATTATCATGCTTGGAAACGTGTTGAAAATGCAAGACTATAAGATATAATGTTAAGGGAAAAAATATGACTGGTCATAGAAATCCGCTCCCTACTAATTACTGACTGCTACAGTCCTGAAACGAGGGTGAAAGTGGTCCAAACGGAACTTAGCGTTAGTAAAGTAGATTGTCATGTTGCGGTACTCACAAGTACTGCACGCATACCTATGCTGTTTCTCACATAATGGCGCCAAACATAGGCAACGCAAACCCATGGTGTTCCTCACCTACGTGTACTAATCACGGACGCCGGTATTCCCGTGGTGTTCCTCATATAGTGGGTACTAATCACAGGTAGATTCATGGTTCTAATACAATCATTCCTTGTTCGCCCCTTTTAGTCGCCTCTTACGAGATGTAGTGGATACCGTGGGTGTATTCTTTGTCTGCGCCCCCATCCACAGGGGGTAGACAGAGAGAAAAAGAAGAAAAAAGGAAGTATCCTTCACTTCGACAAATGAAGAAACGGACGAAGAAAGGCAAGTGCCACGGAGGGCGTGAAATTGAGACTCCCTAGGCTTCAAATGCTCTAATACCGTCGGGGTCGGAAAAGAACAAGAGTTGACCAAGGGAGGTCGGATAGGATACATGAAAGTGAGGAGCCGGGCGCATGTAAGTGGAAGCAATGCCAGGATACAGCTAAAGGCCCCGTGGTCGCCAAACCACGCTCCCAAGTTGAGAGCCCCTGGGGCAGGAGATACCGTGGGTATATTCTTCGTATGCATCCCCACCCACAGGGGGGTGCTAAGAGATAGAATTAAAGCTGTGAGATTGTTATTTTATCTGAGTCTTTTTTTGCTATTTTGCGTTACATCGCACTGACACAGATAGCTCTTATGGCGACGATAGGATAGGAAAGGCCTAGGAGTTGGAAGGAAGCGGCCGTGAACTTAATTAATGTGCAGTCCTAGCATTTGCCTGGTGTGAAAATGGGAAACCATGGAAAACCATCTCAGGGCTGCTGACATTGGGATTCGAACCCACTATCTCCCGGATGCAGGCTCGCAGCTACGCGACTCTGACTACACGGCCATCTCACCCGGTTTATCTGAGTATGTACAACATCTGAGCATGTTACTGAAGGACAATCAGACGAAATGAATTTCGGAACAAAAGAAACACAAAGTAGTTGATTAAGTCAGCGAAACAGGAAATAACCTCTTGAAGAAAATAGGTGCATACCGCTACTCAAATAACGGACAGACTGGCTCAATAGTACTATTGTATTTCATGTCCCGATCAACTAATTTTACGGATTTCGGAGGCGCCGATGTACCTAAATGTTTTCCCTCAAGATTTGTTTTACGTGCCGGTAAATGCACCGACATGAGACTCGTGTATTTGAGCACCTCCAAACACCAGCAGACTGCCAAGTTGGAGTCAGAAGGCCGGTGGTCTGAGCTACTCAGTAACCAGCGGAGAAAGGAAGAGAACATACTGATGGTGAGGTGTGAATGACGAGGTACTGAGAGGAGAATCATTAGGTGATATTTGACCAGAAGAAGAGATACATTGATATGATACATCTTGAGACACCCACTACTTGTTCAGCGTGAAAGGAAACTGTAGGGGTGGAATATGAGAAACAAATTACAGCAGATGCAGGATGACGAATTGTGTTAAAGTGGTAAGATCAGGTGGCAATGGGAGCTACATCAAACAGGTGTGTAGTCAGTTCCTGCGATGTGAAGTATTACTTGGTGTATGAATTTCAGTAAAATTAGCAGTGATAGAACCATTCGGCAAAATAAACAAACATGTTTCCTGAGTGATACGCAGGTTTTGTTTGAGCAGCTGATGACGGAAATTCGGCAGAGAACTAAATGCTAAACAACAGTAGTCGTAAGTCCCATGCACTTATGAGAAACTCTCTGTGCGGGTGTATGTGTGAGTGTCGGCCATCCGTAAATAAAAATTTAGTCAATGACAATATAACGTGTATTTCATCTCATTTGGCAAAAGTCCGGAGTGTGTCCTTCGGCGCTCTCAAGAAACCCAACGAGACAGTCGTTCAACTATACCCACTCACCCCCCTGTAGGTGGGGGCGGAAGAATAACACCCACGGTATCCCCTGTCTGTCGTAAGATGTGACTAAAAGGAGCGTCAGGAGCTATTAACTTTGGAGCGCGCGTTGGCGAGCACGGGGCCCTCAGCTGAGTCTTGACATTGCTTACACCTACATGTGTCGGACTCCTCACTTTCATCTATCCTGTCCGACCTTTCAACGGCATTAGAGCACTCGAGGCCTTCATTTTCACACCCTTTTCTCTCTGATTAGTGTTATATAGAGGATGGCTGAAACAATAATCATGACCACTTGTACCCACTCGTTCCTTTCTTTGTCCGCGGTTGTACTATACGTAAGTAGAACGAAAAACCAATCACTTACACTTGCGGCGACTCGTGTTGCCTTGGTTACCACGGCGAATAGAAGAACCAGGCAGCTCCAGAGTGTGGTAGGTCCACAATACCGATCAACTGATCTTAGGAATGGTGACACAGGAAACGTAACTGATAAGTATACACACATATATATATATATAATGAGAAATTACAATTAAAACACCACGGCAGAGAAAAAAGAGCTACGACCTTCATCACATGTTCCGAAAAACACAAGTTACTCGAGTGTACATATACATAAATGACACATAACTCCCAGCATATAATATAATAAACACCCGTGAACTATTTAAATGTAATACTCTACTTACCAACTCAGTTTGTCGGTTACTGTACTTTCGAAAGCTTGCCAGAAGATTTGGCGGATGTTCGAGATTGTAAATCTCGCCAGATTTCTTTCATTCTGAAGAAAAATCGGCACTTCAGGTAATGATAAACAAGTCTCGGGCTTATATCCAAAACACCTTGAAGACAACAGGGAGCTCCAGAAGGATCAACTGAAATATTGTCTATAGAATCAACACAATCAAAAAACATTTCGCCCCACATCGATTTTGAGTTCAGTTTTTCACTGGCGTGGAAAAGAATGTCACATATACTCTTCGAAGGGCGTGTTTATTGCTTGAACCGTAGTCTGTTATTTCGGAGAGAACTGAGAATGTACTTTGATTATTGTCACGTAGAGATTGGGCACAGGGCGAACACTTAATAAATTTAGAAGAATGATTAACAACGTATCCAGCCAAGGTCTGGGGAAATTGCTCAATGGTATGAACGGGGTCTTTGGTAAGGAGTACGAGATTTAAAAATAGTCCAAAACAAAAGTAATGGAGTGCAGTCGTACCTAGTCAGGTGATATTTGATTAGGAAATGAAGCCTTAAAGGAAGTAGATGAATATCGTAAACTGGGTAGTAAAATAATAACTGACGATGACAGAAGTAAAGACAAAATAACGAGCAAGGAAGAGATTTCTTACGAAAAGAAATTCACTCACTTCGAACACTGATACAGCTATTAGAAAGATGATGATTGTTGTTTAAAGGGGCCTAACAGCTAGGTCATCGGCCCTTAGTGGTACGAGGTGCAATGAAATGCGAATTAAAATTAAAAGTTCAAAATGTATCGACTAGAATCTAAAACGAATGGTGATGAAAAGGTCTTTCGGCATCAGAAAGCACACTAGAATAATAACCCAAATTTTGATCAACATTAGACTCCATTCGCTGATGCACTCCCGTCTTCAATCTTTTTCTTCTTTTCCTAGTGGTGTCTAGGTTCTTTTTCCTGTTTGGAGTTTCACGGGACTTAATCTCACTTCTTGAAAGGTATTTCGGCAAATATCATCAGAGAAATGAACTTGACAAATTCTACTATCACGCGTTAACACAGTATCCTTTCGTGGAATACCTCTGGCCCATTTTCCAAATTTATTTATAACCTTCGGTGGTGAAAAGAATCTTATAACATCAACTACTCTACCATAGCCTGCCTTACAGCCAGGCGTGGCATGTGAACTATTAATTTAATCAGGCCACATAGCACACGTGCTTCAAGTGCACAACACACAATGAACTGAGTTTAGGAATTGAAAGCAAAGAAAATTCCACTTATTGACTTGAAATATCTCGCACAATAACCTCTCTCGCACTTTCCTACACATGGCCTGCCGGCTCTGCTGGAGCACGTCGCTTGCAGTGGCGGGTCCACAAACTACCACGCCAGAACGGCTGAGTCATCACGGTTGTTATTATATTCGTCATGGTTATACCTATTAGCTTACAGCCATCCATCCTTTAACTGGCTGGTCACCTAACGACACTGTGTAGCACCTGTGTGTGTGTGACTGAGTGAGTAGGCTACGCAGTAAGGGCCACGTAGCTCTAGACCTGCGCTAGGGATGATGATGTTTACAAGGGTCTAACAGCTAGGTCATCGACCCCTAATGGTACGAGGTGTAACGAAATGAAAATCAAAACTTCGAAATGTATCCACTGACGAGAATCTGAAACGAATTTTGATGAGAAAATGATTGAGAAACAAAAATTATCAGTGGATCCAATTCACAGTGTCTTAATTACTGCGATGATGCTTATTTTTTCAAGGGGTCCCGGCCCCTCACAATGGTACTAATCACTGGCAAAACAGATCCATGGTGTTCCTCCTACTGTGGTACTACTGTAATCACATGCAACGTAGTCTCATGGTGTTTCTCGCATGGTGGTACTAATCTCATGTAATGGAAACCCATGGTATGTCACACACAATGACACCACTCACAGGTAGCAGAAACCCATGGCGTTTCCTATAAAAGGGCACGAAGTCCCTAGGTGTATTAATTACGGGCGCCGGTATTCCCGTCTTGTTCCTCACTTGGTGGAACTAATCACAGGCACTGCGGCGTCGCTCATATAGTGGTACTAATCATAGTCAATGGAGACCCACGGTGCATCACACATTATGGTAACGCCTACAGGCAACACAATCCCATGGTGCTTCTCAGATAATTATACTAATCTCAGGCAACGCAGAACAATGGTTTTCGTCAAACAGTGGTACTCATCACGGGCGGCGATATTTCCGTGGTGTTACTCACATGGTAGTACTAAACGTAGACTCAGGGTGTTGCACATAAAGTGGTAGTACTCATAGGTAACGCAGACCATACCGAACACAGTGGACGACCTCCTTCACAAGCAACATGCCGGCCCACAATGTTCCGCACAGAATGGTACTATTCAAAAGTAATCTCATGGTTATATTGCCATCATACGTTGGTCGCTCCTTTTAATCGTCCCTTACGACAGGCAGGCAATACATCTGCGTCCCCCGCCCACAGCGCTAAAGAGAGAGGGAGAAAGAAAAGAGAAGGGATACGTCACTTCGAAAAATAAAGGTATCGGCCAAAGAAAGGCAAGGGCCACGGACAACGTGAAAATGAAAGAATCCCTAGGCCTCGAATGCTCTATTATCGCCGGGCTCGGAAAGGAACAAGAGTTGACCAAGGGAGGTCGGACAGGATAGATAAAAGTGAGGAGCCTAGCCCAAGTAAGTGGAAGCAATGCCAGGACACAGCTAAGTGCCCCGTGTTCGCCAACTCACACTCCCAAGTTGAGATCCCCTATGGCTGCTTTTAGTCGCCTCTTGCGACAGGCGGGGGATACCGTGGGTGCATTTTCCCCCGCGTCTTCCACCCACAGGGGTGCACTAGGGAGATGGCGGGTTTAAAATTCATCATCGGCATCACTGAAAATGGTTTTCTCTGGTTTGTCCAGGCTTAATTAAGGCCAAGGCTGCTTCCTCCCGAGACATATGTTATCGATACCAAAAATTTTGGTGAGTTTGGTGAGTTATTGCGACGTTGAATTATATATATGTAAAACGTTCATCGGGCCGATAATAAATGATGATGATGCTTGTTGTTTAAAGGGGCCTAACATCGAGGTCATCGGCCCGGGCCGATAATAAAGAGGACCCTTATTGTCCCAGTCTTTTCTAGAAAATACGAAACGTTATTAAGCTTCGTGTGTTGAAATGTTGATCCATAAGTGAGTGCTATGAACTTTGTTAGCTGGCGGGTAGGAAAAATCACTGGGCACTTGTCCGCTAAACTTGTCATGGCTTATGGCGTACCGCACGAGCTCGCGTACAAACGTTCCGGTTAGTTCCGTCAAGAATAGTTAATTACGGCTAAGCATAACATAATTAACATTGGGTTTTGTCACAAACTAATGAGGTAATTATAATATTCAGACTTGAGTCCTGTCGAATTATAAGGCTGTGTGATAACGGAAGCTTACCAAGGAAATGTGTCTGAATACGTTTCACGTACGTACAGTACGCCCAAGGATATAGCAAAATACGAGTGGTTGGGTTTTCGAGACAACGCCGGGTGACATAGTCTGCCTTTCGATGAAGTGAGATGAAAAACACGTTAGTTAATCAGTTTATTACAACTTCATTAATAAGTGGTGGATGGTACCTGCAGTACGATGATGGTGATGGCAAAGTAAAGTAAATCTGGTCTTCAACGAGTTAGCCTACCAAAATACATTTCATTTTTATTTTTTATTTTAACTGAAATGCAGCATCAATTTAATACCAGCACTATCACTCGTTCGTTCAAACCCATCACAGCCTTCTTGGTTAATAATAGCGGAAGGTTTCTCGGAAACTATATCAAGAGTCAAAGAATATTATATGGTTCCCCACACCACTCCCCCCTCAGTGTACAACATCTACGAATCTAGCTGGAAAATGAAGCGCCCTTCCACTGCGAGTCCGAGTTTCTCTCCGTGGCTGCTGTTGCTGTAAGGTTCGATTGGGTGTCAGAATCATTAATACCAGAATGGTGATCTTGATGATCTGGACGAAGTCTTGGGTGATCAGCCAGGAGGTAGGCAGGTTTAAGCCGGTCGATCAAAATATTCACATCTTTTCCCTTGATGTTCAAAGTGAAATATGTACTTCTCAGTCCGGTTAATAACCGAATACGGTCCATCATACGGCCTTTCGAAGGATGACATAACTCGATCAACTCGAACAAAGACGCGAGGGGTTTCGTGGAGATCCTTGTGGATGAATACCGTTGTCTTTTCTTTTGAAACTGTTTCACCGATTTTAAATTGTTCATTCTGTCGCGAAGTTGGTTAACATCAGCTGACAGGTTCATGCGGGGCTTAGAATATGGTTCAATAAAGAAATCACCAGAGATTATGAGAGGTGTGCCATACACTATTTCAGCTACAGAGGAGTTGGTGTCTTCTCGGACTCTGCATCGAAGTCCTCAGAGAATGGTTGGTAATACTTCGGTCCATTTGTCAGTTGAGTGCGCTCTTATTGCTGTATTAAGGGTGCGGTGAAATCTCTCGATTTTGCCATTGCTCTACGGATGGTAACTGGTGGTTTTTGACAGTTTGCATCCACATACTTTGGCTAGTGCACAGAAGAGTTCTGATTGAAACTGTCTTCCTTGGTCTGTAATTATTTGATTAGGTGATCCAAACCGGGTTATCCTGTTGATGTTGAAAGCTTGTGCCACTGTCTCCGCTGTAATGTTTTGGAGAGGAATACCTTCGACCCAGTTTGAGAATCTATCCACACATGTTGGGCAGTAACTGAAGCCATCGGAGGGTGGTAGTGGTCCTACAAGGTCTATGTGCACTACACTGAATCGTTCATCGACTATTGGAAATTGTGTAATGGGAGATTTTTGTGCCTCGATATCTTGCTTTTCTGACAGGACAGGCAACACCTTGTCCACAACGCTACGTCTTTCTTCATGTTTTTCCAGATGAATCTGGAAGAAATAAGTTTCACAGTTGCTTTGATCCCTGGATGAGACATATGATGGTAATGTTGAAACACAGCTGAACGGAACTCTTCCGGAAAATATAGACAAATATTGCCTGTAGATACATCACACCATAGTATGTTTTCAGCTGGGGTAGGCTGTGGCTTAAACTGCAGCGAAGTTTGAGGAGTTAAACGCAAGAAGTCAAGATCGTCACCCTTCATTTGTGCTTTAGCGATATCATCATAATCGATGGACTGGGAAGATGTTGTGCAACTGATACATACTGTGGCGGAAGTCAGTTGTAAACTGCGAAATGTACTGCAGAAGTTGAAGTTGTCTAGGAGAAGCTTTCTTATTTTTTGCATGAAGGCAAAAATTAGGGACTTATGATCTGTGTAGATTGAGAAAACTGTGCACTCTAGAAGGTAGTTGAATTACTTGACTGCTGGATAAATACTGGGCAGTTCACGGTCATATGTCGAACATTTTCTTTGGGCACTAGAGAACTTCTTAGAATAAAATCCAATGGTTTTCTATTCGTCATCTTCTTTCCTTTGTTGGATGGCAGCACCAGCCGCAAAATCGGAAGCATCCACAAACAGTGCGAATTCATAGTCTGTGCTGGGGCATGTTAAGAGAGCCGCATCGCGTAGATCTACTTTGCACTTCTAGAATTGTGCATTTGTCTCTTCAGTCCACTCTATTTGGCGATTTTCATTCTTCTTGGAGTTTCTGAGGTAGTCATTCACACGGCCTTGATTTTCAGCAGCATTCTTTATCGGCGATAGAAATTGATTAAACCACGGAGTGCTCAAGTTATCTGACCGTCTTAGGTCGCTTATGGTTCTTTATAGCAGTTACTCTTTCGGGGTCTGCTTGTGTTCCCTGTTCACTGATTAGGTAACCAAGAAATACTATCTCTTTGCTCCAAATATGGACTTGCTGACGTTAAGGCGCAGTCCAAAGTGGTTTAGTCTCTCTAAAGCTAAGGTGTTCAGCATGTTCTTCTATGGATTTAGAAGCAACTAGAATATCGTCGAGGTAGGTGAAGCAGAAGTCCGGTCCTCGTACCACTTCGTTGATGAATCTTTGGAAGGTACTCGGGGCATTCCGTAACCCGAAAGGCATGAAATTGAATTCATGAAGTCCAAATGGTGCAAAAACAGCAGTATTTTCCTTGTCTACTTCAGCTATGGGTATCTGATAATACGCCTGTAGGAGATGTAGCTTGGAAAATATGCAGTTGTTATTTACAGTCTGGCTAAGATCATCGATCCATGGAATGCGATAGCGATCTGGAATGGTGCGATCGTTAAGTCGACGATAATCACCACACACTCTCCATTGTCCGTTCTTCTTGGAAATAAGGTGCAGGGGACGAGCCCATTGGGACTTAGATGGTCAGATAATGTTATTATTCGACGTAAAGTGGAATTCTTCTTTTGCCAGGCTAAGCTCCTGAGGATCCAGTTTACGACGTTTACGGAATACTGGTGGGCCACTAGATGTCGAACATCGTCCTTGATTTCTCCAGGTGTAATGACAGGTTTTGTTATATCAGGAAATATCATTAGGAGCTCAGTACTGTACTAACTGAATCAGTCTCCGATACAGTTGCTAGGTCAGCTGAAACAGTCAACATCGTGTTTCTATCAATCAATTATTTGTCTTTAAATCAACTAATAAACCAAATTGCTGAATAAAATCAGCTCCTAAAATACCATTGAAAAATAATGAAGGACCATTCGAGCTTTCTCTTCAGTCCTAAATCGATATATTCATTAATTTCGAAGCAAAAGTTTGTATCTGAGTTCAATTAGCTGCAAGAACCTTGAAATCTGATGGTTTACTTCCTGTCACTTTTGTTACTGAATGATGGAAACATCAGCTCCATTATCGACTAGGAAACGTTGTCCTGAATGACGATCCTTGAGGAACAGACGGTAGTTATGTGAGCGGCCTTTCAGTGCACGCAACCTCCACAGTGGCTGCGGCCTCGTGTTTCCCTGATCAATCCATTGGTATGGTGATACTCGTTTTTCAGGCTTGCACTTGGAACCAAACTTGAAATGGTGGTAACAGTGTTTTCCTTCAGGTCTATATCTGAACCTGGGACGAGAGTTATCACGACGCTTACGTTGCCGATCTAACTCAGATATTTTCTCCACGATTTCATAAAGAGAGAAACCAGAAGTGGGTTTTTTTTGCTAGGGGCTTTACGTCGCACCGACACAGATATGTCTTATGGCGACGATGGGATAGGAAAGGCCTAGGAGTTGGAAGGAAGCGGCCGTGGCCTTAATTAAGGTACAGCCCCAGCATTTGCCTGGTGTGAAAATGAGAAACCACGGAAAAGCATTTTCAGGGCTGCCGATAGTGGGATTCGAACCTACTATCTCCCGGATGCAAGCTCACAGCCGCACGCCTCTACGCGGACGGCCAACTCGCCCGGTGAAGTGGGGCTAGAGGTCGTGGTTATTGACCTAACTTTATCAACACTACCAGCGGACTTAATTTCCCATATCTTATCACCAATATCTGCAAGTTTATTAACATGACCGTCAGCAATCACTAATGCATTGGAAATTTCCAGAGGTCAAGCCACAATGTTTTCAAAAGTTTACCGAAATTTCAGTACCACCGAGACCTTTCATTTTTCGAACTAATTGGCTTGGCTTGAAGTCACCAAGTTCAATCTAGCTAACTTCACTTTGACGCTACATCGTGTCGTTCCTTAGCGATCGTGGTTTATTCTTCTCGTTTGATGATACCAAGTCCCAAATATTTTCAACAATTTTAAGATCGAGTTGAGCCGTAAGAGAGTTAAATTTTGTGTTTTCATTTGTGATTCCGATAAGGTTAAATACCGCTTCTACTTGCGAAAACCATTTTTCTCATTTTTCTACCCAGAAAGGAGGTATTACTACACTCGCCTTTTCAATTGATTGTTTGGCATCGTCACTATTTTCACTCGCCATTTTGGTGCAGGTGAGAAACAATGTAAGGTTAACACATAATATCGTAGTGCTTCGGGGTCACCACTGGTAGGTCTTCAACGAGTTAGCCTATATGTAACTTAAGAACCAAAATACATTTAATTTTTATTTTAAGTGAAATACAACATCAAGTTATACAAGCACTATCACTTGTTCATTCAAACCCATCACAGCCTTCTTGGTTAATAATAGCGGAAGGTTTCTCGGAAACTGTATCGAAAGTCAAAGAATTCTTTCTTTTTTTGCTAGTTGCTTTACGTCGCACCGACACAAAGGGTTCTTATGGCGACGATGGGACAGGAAAAGACTAGGAGTGGGAATGTAGCGGCCGTGGCCTTAATTAAGGTACAGCCCCAGCATTTGCCTGGTGTGAAAATGGGAAACCACGGAAAACCATTTTCAGGGCTGCCGACAGTGGGGTTCGAACCTACTATCTCCCGAATACTGGATACTGGCCGCACTTAAGCGACTGCAGCTATCGAGCTCGGTAGTCACAGAATTGTAGTGGTTCCCCATAGTAAACACTTGTCTTCATACCGAGATGATGCAGCTGTTTACAGGCAGAGGAGATGAGCTGCATGTACCAGCCCTGGCAGTACCGGGGATCTAACCCGGCCCCCTATGATAATATTAACCGTTACGCTACGGGGGCGGACATGATGCTGATGCTTGTTGTTTAAGGGGTCTAACATCCAGGTCGTCGCCCCTAATGGTACGAAATGTAATGACAATTTAAAGTCCAAAATTCATCCAATGAACATAATTCAAAACGTGATGATGAATAATGAATGAATGAATATGAATAATCAGCCGATCCAACTCACAATACTGAAAGTTAGAATAATTCTAAAATCGATCCAGTGACTAGAATTTTAAAAAATGATTATGAACTTTAAACTTCCGACCCGCAATGCCCCAGCTTACCAGAAACATGGGCCTGCTTCCAAAGTACAATCCTGAATGAATGATGCTTGTTGTCTAAAGGGTAATAAGCAATGTACGCCGCAGAAGTAGAGCGGTGATGCAAGTGATGTAGAGAGGGTGAAAGGCGGAGGGGAGGTGGCACATGCCCTACTATTTTCTAATAAAATCAATGAGTCTGGTCAAGATTAAATGTCCCCAACCGACGGATGAATCGCAGTTAATACGTCATATGCTTTCGCTCCATTTGCACACAGCAGGAACGTTTGAAGCAATGTAGACATTATATACCGCCACATGCCACGGTGTTGTTATGAAGTGTCAGTCTCAACGTGGAGACAAGCAAACATCAGATCATGATGGGATTCACATATATCTTTGTTTTACAGCCCGCTAGTTTGATATTTTCAGCTCAATGAAAACCATTCATATTTTAAATTATCCTTTTCTGTCAACGAACAGACTTGATATAACTTGTCGTTTCTATGGTTTACTTTCTGTTCATCGCATTAGTAACGCCCACTTCTTTCTGCATAAATAAACGTCAAGGAGAATGAAATTCCTCAGTGTCAGCGAAATACCACTGCCGTGAATAGCGATTCTCCTCAAAACAACTTCCAGGTAAATAAGCACCACATAGAGCGGTACACACGTCAGTTCTCCTTCATTCCAAGCGTAACTCTGCTCAACGCAGTCTGTAGAAATACATAGCGATTGTGTTATTCAAGTTGATGAACTGTATCACGCTCACTGCGATTTCCAGCAAATACCGTACACAAGGCATTTTCTCCGTCAAACAACAACTCCAGTCTAATCTCAGTGGGCCAGGCTGAGTGGCTGAAATGAACCTGGCGGGTTCGAACACGTTTTAGTCCAGTGGTATTTGAGGTGCTCTCAACGTTAGACTCGTGTCAGTAGATTACCATTTCCGTCTCCGAAAGCTTTAAAACGTGTTAGCGGTAGAAAAAAGATTATATAATAATAATAATAATAATAATAATAATAATAATAATAATAATAATAATAATAATAATAATAATAATTGGTCCTGGGATATTGTGGATCACAGAGGTGAAAGAAGGTGCGGGCATGAATGGGTGGATATACGAAAATTGCAATCAAATTGGCAGTTTCTTTTTTCTTTCCTTAACCTTTCGCTTTTTTTCCAATCTTAATGCTTCGCCAAGCAATTAACGATCAGTAACAGAAGCACTTTCAGAAAGGTCTAACGTAATCAGGTAACAATTTTACAGGCTGGTCTTGAAGCTTCAAATTACATATTTTTACCTGGACAGTACTGCTCCTTTAAATAAATAGTCAAGAAGACGGATCTCCCCATTTCTTTTACACCAATAGTAAGAGCATCTATGCTCTATCAGTTTAGACTTTTCAGGCCCATCATAGGAACAACCTACAGTTAACAAAATTAAACAGTATTCATTGTCTTAACTGCTCAACAGTCTGATATCTTTAACATGAAAATAATGAAATAGAGTTTAACAGGGGTAACCAGTACCCATCCACACACCCTTCGGTAAAAACAAAAGATTACAGTTACTGGCCCGAAAACCAAAATGGTGAGGGAGAGCACACTTGCGCTCCTTAAACTTTATATAATCGCATAAAACCCTATTTGGCCTTGTGGCCCGACCTTACAGAGGTCACTAGATGGAGAAAAATATTTAAGCTACAGAAATTACAAGGTAGAAACGGTTACAAAATCATAGTCACCTCAAAATCATGTTGAGAGGGAATACGAGAGGGTGCCTCACTCTCTATTCCCTGATTTCGTGTAAGATCTTTCGATTAGTTTGAAATTTATATTTAGAGTTTGAAATTTAAATGTTAGGAAATAAAGTTACCTTACTAAAGCTTAGAAACCTTCCGCTCGAGCTAGCTTTGAAGGACTATCACATTTTAAACTGGATCTGCTATTACCTTGAGCTGGTGGTCCTCCCGATATGGATGAGGCGGCCCCCGCCTCCGATACGAACACACTCTAGACTGGATTGTTCTCAAAGACAACCTCGTCCGAAAAGTGCCAGCCTTTATAGCAGAGGAGAAGGTTTCAGAAAACTCTGGCCTCAGGCCCTGACACAACCCAAATTCTCACTGGATAATCAAATAAATATCAGAATTTGGTCATTGGTGAATAAATAATGTACAAAATTTCTGATTGTCCAACGCCTTAAGTTGGCGGGAAGAGATCGACGTGTTGATAACTTTGAACATCAAAAACAAACACTAAACATTCCAGTATAGGAAACCTTTACATACATAATTTATCTAGAATTTTAATAGTTCATATTTACACCAGAGGGCACAACATAAGTTTATAGTAGCGACATCTATGGAGAAATGTTCAAACATCTTGTGCGAGATTTTGCAAGGTTTGTATTTCAGATAGCATTCTCCAAGGCGCCTAATTTAAATGCGAGGGGCAGGTGTACCTCCGGTACGGACCTCCACCCACTAAAGTTTAACAAAGGTAACACAGTTTAGGAAATTTAATTTTTCCAAAAATTTGAAGTTATAGTTTATACAGTAGTCAGAAAATTTCTTGATAAAAGTTTATTTGTAAGTAATTATGCAGTAAATAAGAACTGAAGTCTTTCTAAAGCCGTATAAATCCGGGAGGTACAGTTCAAGTTTGACGGCAAGAGCGGCCGCCACTGCCGATACCCTGGTGGGGTCCCCTGGATCCCCGAAGTACCCTCAGATACATCGCCCCCGCTACTATGAGCGGGGTACCCATGGTCAATGTCGCCACAGCGAGATATTGAAGCACTGTCCCATTATGAAGTAGGCGGTTGTGGTACCGCATCTCAGGCCTTGCCGGTAAGGATGTTGCTCCTGCACACCATTGGGCCAGAGCGGGCTGGGCTCTTATCCCACGCTAGCATCACTCGCCAAATGTTGTGACCCGGCTGCAGATAACAAAGAGGGCTCAGAAACAATAATTTACTGGGTGACAGCGGTGTTTTTATGGAGAGAGTTTGTTTTTACACTTGAGCATGGTGGTGCAAATAAGGCGGGTGGCATCGAGGATGAGTCTGTGAATTGATGGCTCGGTTTTAGAGGCGGGGGAAAGGTTTTGGCAGACAAGTAAATCTTTCTCTAGTGGGGAAGGTTTTTACAGGGTTATACAGCAACAAGGTAATGCTATAGATGCTTATCAGCGGGGCAGAAGGCCTCCTCATACCTCTTACACAAAATAATGAGTTAAATATACTAAGCTTTTGAGGAAAGAAATGTAACTACATCCTCACTACCTTTACTTACTGGCCTATGCTGCAAAGCAGGAGATTTCATACGCGATTCATCTGAGACTAGCTGTAGTACCCAGCGTTGCCCGGATAGTTTCTGAATATTTCGTTTTAAGATTTGCATTACCAGTTAGTTATGTGTGAAGTGAATTTTTATATAATTCATTTTTGTCTTGCAGATTGATATGTTACGATCTATAATGTAGTTTTAGAATCATTTAGATGTGTTTGATTTCAAGTTTTAGATTATTTAATTTTCGAGTAAAACTTCGTCCTTATGGAAGCTCGAATCGACTGAGAAGTATTTGATCCTGTCAAAAATTAATAAGTGATAACTATATGTATTTAGCCGTCGCACTATAGATACGATGTACAGGATTTCAACTGTCAATGATGTACCGGTAACGGCGGTACAGGCTAAGTCCCCGTCATAAAAATCTTAAACTTACGTGTTATGCTCCGGGCCGCTTACGAAGAACTGACTATGGAGCGAGCAACAGCTGCGCGCGTGTGACGTAGTGAGCGGGTGACGTCACAGCATGCCTCGCTGCACTACGAAGCCTGGATTGATGTAGAATGTTCTACGAGTTTCGGATCAAATATAAATACGTGCTGCTTCGCTCAGCAGATCAGTGAATCAGTGAGTGTGAGTGTGTTGCAGCATGTTATAGTGAGCAGCAGTGCGCTGCAGAATGTGATACCAGTTTGTGGCCGGGATTTCTATAAGCACATTAGACTGTAGTATTCGCACCGTCAGTTCGCGGGTGCGGTAATCGAGCGTGAAGCCGCTGCTAAGTTTCAAGTTCGTGGACTTTAATATAGTCACGTTGAGTGTGGACTTATTCAGATTTCCTTATATTGTGACAACCTTTTACTCCGATAGGACGTGAGGTGAATTGTGTATCGTCTGGACATTATTTATTGACTGTTACTCTATACGAGTGTCCGAGACCCGCAAACATTTTCGAGTGTTCGGAATTGAAATTTTATGGACTTGAATCTAATTGCTCCTTGCCGAGGACTCGATACTTTAAGTTATAAACTGTGTTTAATCCAAATTTAATTTACCAATCCGTAAACTGTGGTCATGAACTGTGAACTGTGCAGGTGTGAACAGCGCATCTCTATTTTAATGAACAGTGCATTTCCATTCTAATGAACAGTGTACATTTAGTTTATGGACAGTCAAAACCAAGGACTGTCAGTACTCAGTTAATTTCGTCTTTTGGTTTCAACACGTGAACGAGTTTGATTCACGAGCGGAACATCTTTATTTCATTTAAATTGAACAGTGCTTCAATGAACTTACTTCACGTTGTAATAGGTGCAACAAACTTTCAGTAACTTTAAATCAGTTCCGAGTGGACTTTATTTTGTGAATGTTTCTTTCACTTGACACGTGTTAAAGTTAAGTGACATTTCACCGAGACATTTGTGTTTGAATTTTTTTAAAAGCATTTATAAACACTCTATCATCTGTGCAGAAGCAGCCTTTGCACTAACTCGCCCAGAGCTGAACGATGTTCATTCATGTTCACCATTTACAAGGACTACCTCGACGCCATGGATCTACAAAGCACCGAATAGATCTTCTAGAACTTCCATCGGGGGACGAATGGTGGTTCGCTGCTATGGAAAATGGAGCTGCCGGAATCCAAGGACATCGCCAGCCATAGGACGAGGAAAATTTTCGACTGTATACGCTGTACAGAGGTGATATTAATTTCAATCTTTTAATAAACTTTGGAACAAAAGTTTTTAAGATTTCTTTTAAACAAACCCTCTCCCTCTGTATGCACTTCAGCGACTGGTACACGCCCTGCGTCTCATCTCTACCGAAGTACCAAATTTACTGTTAAAGAGGAGAGGGGTAGAAATTGGCGCCCAACGTGGGGCCGATTTGGAGTGCAGTAAAATTAGAAATTAGCGCTTCAGCAATATCAGAACGTAATTATGAGTGCAGTAGACATTAAATTGACACTTAACCATTCTAAGCTCAATTTTGAAGTACTAGTAATGATTAAGAAGTGCAGTGATAGACAAAATCGCACTAAAATCGTGTGACTTAGTAATTTAATTCAGATACATTTCCAGTGCTTTATGTGGAATAACTATTAATATCACAGTGAACTTTCTAACAAGATTTAACTTCTCTATAATAAGAAGTGTTATCAATGATATGGGATCATTTTTGTGTGTTAAATGTCTTGGAGATTTTTCTTTTGAGAATGCTTGAATGACTTTGAACATGAACTTTTAACCATTGGACAATAATGGTGATATCTGAATTTTTTTCAAGTGATTTATGATTTTCTTGTTGCTTGGGTTAAATACATTACCATCAAAATGGAAAACATTTTAGCTGCTATTGAAGCTCTTAAGATTAGCTTAAATGAACGTATCGCCAAATCGCATGCTCAAGTAGGTGCTGATTTACAAGCTCGTATTACCGAGGCTAATGCCGCAACTGCTCAAGTAGGTGCCGATTTACAAGCTCGTATTAATGAGGCCAATGCCGTAACTACTCAATTAGGTACTACTTTAGGATCTCGTATTACTGAGATTAACACTCGTATTGATGAGGCCAATGCTGCAACTGCTCAATTAGGTACCACTTTAGAATCTCGTATTAATGAGACCAGTACCGCAACTACAGCCAACTTAGAAAGTCGTATCACACAAGTAACTAAAGTAATTAATACCAAGTTTACCGAAGTTAATGCTAATTTGGAAAATACGCTTACTAAAGCTGGTTCTGAGATTGAAAAACGATTCTCAGAAACTAATGCGAAGATTAATTCTAAGTTTACAGAAATAAACGAACGCCTCACCCGTGACTTAGAAACAGTAAAACAGGACCTTAAACTACAAATAGTTGAAGACTTAAAAGCTTCTTTTCCCACCTCACATCAATTGATTAAGGAAGTTGAAAGCTTAAAGGCAGAATTTAAAGAATCTCATGGTCAGTTATCACAGGCACAAGCAAAAATAGCCTCTATTCAGGATAACATCCATGAATCTTTTAAGACTAACTTTCAGAAAATAAGTAATGAGGTCAGTTTACTTAAAACAAGGCAGGAGGAAACAGATAAGCATGTAAAAAACCAATTAGATAGCGCACATACTCAAATCATTCGCATAGGCCGCGATGTAAATGAAGTGAAGCAGGACCTCGAAAAGGAAGTCCAGAGCGTGGAAAACTCCATCCGTGGGCAAGTTAAGAATATCAAGGTCGAATTACAAGGAAAAATAGAGACGATTGGTAATAGAATCTCTCAGGTGGAGAAGGAGGTATCTACACACCAGTGTCAAGGGTTTAGTGGAGATACTTCTAACATTTCCACAGTCTTAAAATTGTCAGACGATAAACCTGCAAAATTTTCCGGAAAAGAAGAGTACACAGCGAAAGAATTCCTTCTCAATATTGAAGAGTACTTTCAAGAGAATAAAGTACGATCCGATCATCAATTGAGGATAGCTTCTAGATTATTGGAGGGGAAAGCACTAAATTGGTACACAGCATTTAAATTTAACATTAAAACCTATGATGAATTCAAGGAAGCCTTGTTGAAGAGGTTTTGGAATTCGGAAATTCAACATTTGATTAAGTTACAATTGTACTCTAGGAGATACAACACAGCTATTAATTCTTCACGATATTCAGATTTTCTCATTTCCCAATTAAAGAAGATGCAATTCTTTGATCCTCCTTTGCCAGAACAGGAGTTAATACAGGTAGTAACTTTACAATTTCCGGCGCATGTACAAGAAATTCTTGTGGCAGCCAATGTTCAAGACCTAGAACAACTTGATGATTTATTAAGGAAACTTGACACTGCACATACACAAAATCTACCTAGGGTTACTAAGACGAAAGAGGTTGCAACTAACCATGTCGAAGTTAATAACCCGCCGAGATCGAATCCCGAACCCCGTGAGGAAGTAGAACCACGGAGAGATCCGTTATCTCATTTCCAACGATTCAGGAGACGTCCATACAGGCAAAGTGCGCCTTATAGACGTACTCAAACGAGGAAGAAACCTACCGAATCATTTACTCGAGATAGAGATTCGCCGAGAGCCGAGATCGAAAGAAGATGGAGAGAAACTCGCGAATATGTCCAGAATCGAAACCGGGATGAAGGATTACCTGGCGCTACCTCTTTAGAATATCAAGAGCATGCCAGAAGACAGAACACGACGCCTGCGACCAACCCTGAATCGACAGGCGCAATAAAAAAAAAACTTCGACAACACAACAATAAGATTGCCTGAAAACCGTAGTGGAGGGGAAATAATTTGTGTCACTAATATTAATTACTGGTACTTGGATGACTCAGATCTCTTGTATGAAGATCCCACTCCTACAACACCGAATGTCCAGCGAAGTCTTCCAGTTATTAATATTACTTTGGATACCCTTTATGTAACTGCCTTAATCGATTCTGGAGCTCAAGCTTCATTAATGTCTGAGAGGTTAATTGAAATGTTGAAGGGAGGAGAAGACATTTTATTGATACCAGTCGCACAGATTAAAATTAAAGGGATAGTACCGGACAGGCATATCAAATGTAAATTTCAAGCTTTTGTTACATTTGACATTGAAGGTGTTCAGTTCGAGCATATATTCCTAGTCATTTCGCCGATGAAATTCAACGTCATCCTAGGGTCAGATTTCCTAGCCAAGTATGGGGGAATTATTGATTATCCTGCCAACGTCATACGATTTTTTAATATCGACTCTGTAGAGTTGCAGCTGGTAGACTGTAATAATTTGAAGTGCCAAGGTCTGGGTACCCCATTCATAGAAACCGGAGGCAAGATGAGCGATGCTTTGCCTGCCGATGAAATAGATTGCGAAGAGGGTAGACCCGGTCAAGAGGGACCCGTCGAGGGCCAGGAAGTGCCCATTGTTGAGGATGTGTTCGACGAAGGTCGTGATCACTTCATATTTCTCACCAGTGCGGCTGAAAGCCCAGAGTTCGATTCCCGCGTGGCAGAAGCAACTCGACAAATATGTGAGAAATTCCCTGAAGTTTTTGATGACAAACCAGGCGTTATTAGAGATTTTGAATACCAATTGAACGTCAAGGACACCTCTCCTTATAAAAAACGGCCCTATCCAGTTCCTGAGAAGTACCGAGAAGAAGCCAGGACTGTGATAAAGGAAATGGAAAAAAATGGTGTCATTTCTAAATGTGTCACTCCGTATCTAAACCCCCTGGCCATTGATAAGAAAACCAGCTGTTTCACATCCCGAACTTCGCATTTATGCAAAGTTTTGCCCGCTTTATGTAGGACCATATAGGATTGCAGAGGTTCTCGAGAACGGGGCATACAAAATTAATAAACTGGATGGAAGCATCGAGGGCATTTACAATGCAGCCAACCTAAAGAAATATTTCAGGAGAGAATATCATTAAAAGAAAATCCTATCGAATTTTCTTTTCCCCAGGAGGAGGGGGAGATGTACCGGTAACGGCGGTACAGGCTAAGTCCCCGTCATAAAAATCTTAAACTTACGTGTTATGCTCCGGGCCGCTTACGAAGAACTGACTATGCAGCGAGCAACAGCTGCGCGCGTGTGACGTAGTGAGCGGGTGACGTCACAGCATGCCTCGCTGCACTACGAAGCCTGGATTGATGTAGAATGTTCTACGAGTTTCGGATCAAATATAAATACGTGCTGCTTCGCTCAGCAGATCAGTGAATCAGTGAGTGTGAGTGTGTTGCAGCATGTTATAGTGAGCAGCAGTGCGCTGCAGAATGTGATACCAGTTTGTGGCCGGGATTTCTATAAGCACATTAGACTGTAGTATTCGCACCGTCAGTTCGCGGGTGCGGTAATCGAGCGTGAAGCCGCTGCTAAGTTTCAAGTTCGTGGACTTTAATATAGTCACGTTGAGTGTGGACTTATTCAGATTTCCTTATATTGTGACAACCTTTTACTCCGATAGGACGTGAGGTGAATTGTGTATCGTCTGGACATTATTTATTGACTGTTACTCTATACGAGTGTCCGAGACCCGCAAACATTTTCGAGTGTTCGGAATTGAAATTTTATGGACTTGAATCTAATTGCTCCTTGCCGAGGACTCGATACTTTAAGTTATAAACTGTGTTTAATCCAAATTTAATTTACCAATCCGTAAACTGTGGTCATGAACTGTGAACTGTGCAGGTGTGAACAGCGCATCTCTATTTTAATGAACAGTGCATTTCCATTCTAATGAACAGTGTACATTTAGTTTATGGACAGTCAAAACCAAGGACTGTCAGTACTCAGTTAATTTCGTCTTTTGGTTTCAACACGTGAACGAGTTTGATTCACGAGCGGAACATCTTTATTTCATTTAAATTGAACAGTGCTTCAATGAACTTACTTCACGTTGTAATAGGTGCAACAAACTTTCAGTAACTTTAAATCAGTTCCGAGTGGACTTTATTTTGTGAATGTTTCTTTCACTTGACACGTGTTAAAGTTAAGTGACATTTCACCGAGACATTTGTGTTTGAATTTTTTTAAAAGCATTTATAAACACTCTATCATCTGTGCAGAAGCAGCCTTTGCACTAACTCGCCCAGAGCTGAACGATGTTCATTCATGTTCACCATTTACAAGGACTACCTCGAAGCCATGGATCTACAAAGCACCGAATAGATCTTCTAGAACTTCCATCGGGGGACGAATGGTGGTTCGCTGCTATGGAAAATGGAGCTGCCGGAATCCAAGGACATCGCCAGCCATAGGACGAGGAAAATTTTCGACTGTATACGCTGTACAGAGGTGATATTAATTTCAATCTTTTAATAAACTTTGGAACAAAAGTTTTTAAGATTTCTTTTAAACAAACCCTCTCCCTCTGTATGCACTTCAGCGACTGGTACACGCCCTGCGTCTCATCTCTACCGAAGTACCAAATTTACTGTTACAATGAGACTGACCCCCTCTTGCCCTCCGCCTCTAAGAGAGAAAAGATCTGGATTGTCACCGTTCATCTCAGTGATCCCGAAAACTGTAGATTTGACACCTTTTTCGATTATTTTTATATCTCACTCCCCACTCATCCCCCCCCAAAGGGGGCTGAACATGAACTTTAAAAATTCGGAGTGTCACTATTCATTTCAGCGACCACGAAAACTATGGATTCGATACTATTCTAGATTATTTTATACCACCCCCTCGCCCCCTGCCCATAAGGGTGCTAGGGGTGACTTACCCCCACGTGAATTGTCTCCTGTTACTAAATGACATGTGTACCAAGATTGGTGAAATTGTGCCAGTCGGATATGTCATTTACACACCCGCACACACACACGCACACATACATCCATTTCATATAGTAAGAAGAAGAAGATAATACACTGACTGACAGAGCAAATGCAACACAAAGAAGAAGTGGTCAGAACTTTATGCCAATTGCAGGGTAGACTGACGTCACTGAGGTATGCTCATGATGTGAAATGCGCCGCTGTGCTGCGCACGTAGCGAACGATAAATGGGACACGGCGTTGGCGAATGGCCCACTTCGTACCGTGATTTCTCAGCCGACAGTCATTGTAGAACGTGTTGTCGTGTGCCACAGGACACGTGTATAGCTAAGAATGCCAGGCCGCCGTCAACGGAGGCATTTCCAGCAGACAGACGACTTTACGAGGGGTATGGTGATCGGGCTGAGAAGGGCAGGTTGGTCGCTTCCTCAAATCGCAGCCGATACCCATAGGGATGTGTCCACGGTGCAGCGCCTATGGCGAACATGTTTGGCGCAGGGACATGTGGCACGTGCGAGGGGTCCAGGCGCAGCCCGAGTGACGTCAGCACGCGAGGATCGGCGCATCCGCCGCCAAGCGGTGGCAGCCCCGCACGCCACGTCAACCGCCATTCTTCAGCATGTGCAAGACACCCTGGCTGTTCCAATATCGACCAGAACAATTTCCCGACGATTGGTTGAAGGAGGCCTGCACTCCCGGCGTCCGCTCAGAAGACTACCATTGACTCCACAGCATAGACGTGCACGCCTGGCATGGTGCCGGGCTAGAGTGACTTGGATGAGGGAATGGCGGCACGTCGTGTTCTCCGATGAGTCACGCTTCCGTTCTGTCAGTGATAGTCACTGCAGACGAGTGTGGCGTCGGCGTGGAGAAAGGTCAAATCCGGCAGTAACTGTGGAGCGCCCTACCGCTAGACAACGCGGCATCATGGTTTGGGGCGCTATTGCGTATGATTCCACGTCACCTCTAGTGCGTATTCAAGGCACGTTAAATGCCCACCGCTACGTGCAGCATGTGCTGCGGCCGGTGGCACTCCCGTACCTTCAGGGGCTGCCCAATGCTCTGTTTCAGCAGGATAATGCCCGCCCACACACTGCTCGCATCTCCCAACAGGCTCTACGAGGTGTACAGATGCTTCCGTGGCCAGCGTACTCTCCGGATCTCTCACCAATCGAACACGTGTGGGATCTCATTGGACGCCGTTTGCAAACTCTGCCCCAGCCTCGTACGGACGACCAACTGTGGCAAATGGTTGACAGAGAATGGAGAACCATCCCTCAGGACACCATCCGCACTCTTATTGACTCTGTACCTCGACGTGTTTCTGCGTGCATCGCCGCTCGCGGTGGTCCTACATCCTACTGAGTCGATGCCGTGCGCATTGTGTAACCTGCATATCGGTTTGAAATAAACATCAATTATTCGTCCGTGCCGTCTCTGTTTTTTCCCCAACTTTCATCCCTTTCGAACCACTCCTTCTTGGTGTTGCATTTGCTCTGTCAGTCAGTGTATTTTATATATAGTTTTTCTATTATTTTTATATCTCACTCCCTTCGCCCCGCCCCCCCGCCACTTGGACCTGTAAAAAATCCGGAAAATTACTATTCACCTCAGAGACCCTGAAATCTATGGATTCGAAACTGTTTTTAATTATTTCTATACCTCACCCCCCATTCGCTCCCCACCTAAAAGGGGGCTGAACTTGGACTTTAAAAAATTCTGGAGTATTACTTTTCAACTCAGCGACCCCGAAAACTATGAATTCGAAACTATTCTCGATTATTTTTATATCTAACCCCCCTGACCTCTTCCCTTAAGGGCTCTAGGGGTAGCTTACCCCCACAGTGCTCGGCGCTCCATAGTAAGGAATACGTGTACCAAATTTGGTTGAAATTGCTCCAGTAGTTTAGGAGGAAATGTGTCATTTACATACACACACATACATCCATTTTTATATATAGTAAGTAAGATAAGATTTTTATACTTCAGCCCCTTTCCATCCCCGCCCAAAGGAGTCCTACGAGTACTTACACAACAGCATATTTTTTCCGGATATTAAGTCTTGTGTGTATCAATTTTGGCTGGCAGCTATGTCCAAACGTACATGCGTAATCTCGCTGCTCTGGAGAGCTAACGTTGCCATGGTTTCAGCATTTCTTTTCTCCGATTCCTAGAGCAGGGGTAGTGTGGTACCAATAACTCCGTAACGGTTGGTTTTGCGGCCTTAAAACATGGTTTTCGTGCCCGTAGGGCTTACCGAGTTTTGTTCTTTGCGTCAAGAGGATTAAATTGTCCTTATACGACAAATTCGATATTTTGCCTATATTAGCCTACAGCCCATGTTACTCACTGGCAATGCGGCTTTCTATAGGTGAAGACATTTTTAAAATCGGTTCAGTAGTTTTTGAGTATATTCTTTGGAAACAAACAAATGTTTCCTCTTTATAATATTAGTGTAGATAAATCCATCCTAAATATTCTTTCAGTGGTTGGGTTGCTCACCAAAAGAGTGACTGGTGTTAAGAAATCCAAAATAATGCATGGCCCATGAAATCTGGGGGCAAGCTTGCCTGCCGGTACAAAATTCTTAACCATGACCTGATCTCTGACCTTTAGATTGGCGAGCCTCCATCCGTGATCTTATCTCTCCTTAACTTTCTCATGAGAGGCCTTAAGGTTGTTTTTAGCCTTCTTCTACAGATCCCTGGTGTTATCGAAAAATATTGTCCCTGGCAATATCTCATTGACGGGCCAAAGATTAGACAACGTCGTGTGGGGAACAAACTACATGAGAGTAGTAAACTTGTGTGACTTGTGAACAGCCGAGTTTAGAGCAAAAGATGACCAATGAAGAGAAGTATCACACCTAGAATGATCTTCATGATGAAAAGCTATCAAAGCAGATCGAAGATTACGATTAACGCGCTCAACCAGATATGGTTGAGGGTAATAGGCAGAAGTAGTGATATGTGATATGGATAAATCAAAACATAATTTCGGAATAAATAAAATGCATATGCCTTAGCGCTATCGAAAACAATATATAGACATGGACCAAAAGAAGCAAAGAAATGGTAGACTGAGCGGTAGCAAGCTTAGTCGAAAATAACCACGAAAATCTAGTGAAGCCATTTACACATACAAGGATTGATTTATTACCGTTCCCCTTAGATTGAGGCAAAGATACATACAAACGCTCTAAAGGACGAGATGCTAGATGTGATGACAATAACCCTAGCTTAGTAGACAGGGTGGGCGTACTGAGCAAGCAAGATTTACATGCTTTAAATATTTCTCTGATTTCGCCGTCCATACTCTTCCATATAAACATTTCTCTGATTTTCTCTGTGGTTTTGATGATGCCTAAATGCCCCTCTAAAGGGGTCTCATAATAGTACTTAAAGATCATGGACACAAGAACAACTGGAACAACTAATTTCATCTTCTGATCGTGCCTCGAAGGGTAGCATTCCACAGCACATATGGGACAACATGTGCCCCAGATGGAAGGGTTTCCATTACAGAAGCCAGCGCAGTTCTTCCCGCTGATATCACGAAACAACATAGGGGCATCAGTCAAAATGTCACTAACACAAACATGTGAGGAGAAGAACTGTCCTCCTTTCCAAAGGACTCAACATCACCAGAAAACATGCGGCTTAACCCATCTGCGACCATGTTCTCTGATGTGCCGCACGTCGAATTGAAAGGTTGAGATACCGATAGCCCAACAGGCGACACTTCCTGTACGACGTAAAGCCTGATTGTCAATTTTTTTACTCGAATTTTATATGCTCCAGATAAAGGCGAAACTTCTCCAAGGCAAACCTTCTAATTCATAGATGGAGTACTTGGCTTCTTGAGCCGATAAAGTCCTAGACGCATAGGCATTAGGCCGTCTTCCGGGTTCAGTTTCTTCAACAAGGGCAGCAACAACAGCAGATAAAGAAGTATCGGTTTGAACTATAAATTTCTTATAGAAATCTGGCATAACTAATCCTGGTGCGTTACAGAGAGCTAAGTTGAGATCTTCAAAAGCAACTTGCTGCGATGGCCACCGTTCGGACTTGACACCCTTCCTACAAAGTAGATTTAGGGGAGCCGCCCTATTAGCGAGTTGGAAATACATTTCCTGAAGAAATTCACCATGCCTATGAAACTTGCGATTCCTTTTACATCCTTAGGCGGATTGAAGTCACGAATAGCCTGCGTTCTGGAATGGTCGATAGCAACACTACGGGCGACGCAATATGCCCTAAGAATGACAGAGAAGGCTTAGCAAAGGCAACCTTAGATAACGTAACTGTCAATCCAGCCTTACGATGGCGACTAAGAACTTCCTTTAGATGATCTAAGCGTTCTTTATAGGTCTCAGAAAACACCACGACATCGTCGAGAATATGATAAAGATATTCAGATTTGATGTCGGAGAATACACCTTCCAGCAGTCTGGTAAAGACTGCCGCGCCCGTGGGGAGCCAGAAAGGCGCGCGGTTGTAGCGTTATTAACAAATACGCTACCTGTGATATACATATATATGTGAACCATCTACTGTCTACGCGACATATAATTATATGGTGTCTCTCATCGGAACTGCTATTTTGGTAAATTACTAATTCCTCTACGGACATTATGTTCACGGGCTAAGTACTGTACTGAGCCATGATTTTCCCGTTCATATGGAACTGTTATTCAACTCTATGGAAAGACTAAAACCTTGAGTCTAGTAGACTTGGTTATTTCAAAGCATGAGCGCTGTGAACTGTTGGAATATTGGCCATATTTCCTGTCTAAACGTGGCTATTTTGACTTTTCGGAACACTGTTTATTGCTTGGTAATACTTATGCATGGTATTATTACATAGTGGAACGATACATGGACGCCTACGCCATCTGTGAGAGTGGCTAGGAACTTATCTTGGTCGTTCAGCGGTCTCCGCCAGAGCGTGTAGCGGGGTTGAGACTGTGTCGCGCCTAGTGACAGTGTGTGAAAGGCGCCTTTTAGCTGTTGGAGTCGCTCGTGGCTGGAAGCTAAGCCATGTTTAACGGCTACTCTGTAACCAAAATGATTGTAAGGGAAACTGTAGGTATCGGGTGATAAAGGCGAGTACACCTCGCCTAACAAGGAAGTCAAAATGTAATGTATAGTTTTTAAGTATATTCGTTTTTAGTATGTAAGTCATTCTTTAATTTCTTATTTGTGAAGTCCCGTAGTAGTTGGTTATAGCACGAGGATGTTACCTGAGCATTACTGATCATCACAAAAGTTCGCCTTTAGGTCTTATTACTGTGTATATATCTTTTTTGGTGTAGTTTTCTGTATTCTATAAGTGTATTTATTGTAAGTGAAGTAAGCTACTGCTTGATTATGGTGTTCACATTTGAAGTGTGTGCTGCGTAACGGCGAAGGGCAGTGTTTGCTCTAGGTAACAGTCAAAATTCGTTCCTGCCTTTTCTAAATTTGGTGATTCTCTTTGTTAATTCTTGTTTCTGATGTATTTACGCGTGTTTTCGTGTATTATTTTATTCGTGTGCTGTTTCTTTTGATAAATTGCATCTTCATATTGCCGTGCTTATTGTGGTGTACATTATCATCTGTTCTCTCTGATATTTTGTTCCCATACTATTGTTTGTGATTCGGTTCGTGTGATTCGGCCTTCCGTTACTCGTGTTACGACCTAACTACTGCGATTGCACTGAAAGTCACCCATTTCTCTTTAAGGGCATCATTATTTTTATTATTATTATTAGTTGGATTTTTCATAGACTTTTATTTAATTCATACGTATGACTAGGGAATTGGATTGTATATTTCTTGCATTTCTGCGGGTGGTTTGTTTTATTATTCCCTAATAATATTAGGATACCTACATTTATTACAACGATGAAATTCTTTAACTATCTAAAAGTTTGAAGATTTAATTGAGGGTTTTGGGCACCCCTAGTGTGGAGTGATTGTTGCTTGGGGCTTATCTACTCTTCTCTGTATTGTTGATTATCTTATCTTATCGCCGTGTGGCAGTTACGCAACTGTCATTGTCATTATTGTCTTGTGGGCATTAGCATCGGCTGTCGCATGCCGCTGTTATTAGTATGATGTTTTGTTTTGCGGTATTGAGGCAAAATCGTGTGTTTTTCTATCTTGTAATGTGGGTTCCGCCTCATTAAATTGTGCATTTCTGGTCGTGTTGTTACCGATTACCACATCTACTATGTGGAGTGATTTTATTTATAATGTATTAGTGTTGATTTTATTTTAACTACTGTACGATATGTGTTTTCATATTGGTCGGTTGTAGTGTAAAGTCCCGTTATTTTCATGCATTGTTTGTTTACGTTATGTGAGTTTGTGAGGAATGATCCTTCCACTGGGATGCGTCGGAAGCCCTCTATTAAATAATTTGTTATAAATTTATTTAAAATGTTATGTTTGTTCACTGGTGCACCAGAATTTGATTTTACCAAGAAGACTTATTTTGAAAATAAGATTAATTTTATTTATCTATAGATTAGTTATCTGACTTATTTTCAGGGATGCCAACAATTAAATTATTTCATTTTCTCAAGTTCATTATGTTAATTGGGGTCTAATATTTTTTTATTTTTAAATAATATGTAAGATTGAATTTTCTTTTAAGTATAAATTAACTCTAAAAGTTTATGTTGGTGTTATTTGGGCGATGTCTGTCGCAATTCCTAATGATCCCATCCTCTAATCTTATTTCTTTGGGTTTGGTCCTGCACACTTCCATTTTTGCCTTTGGTGATGTTGTTTACTGTTTACCTTGTATGCGCACGTCCCAATGACGCTTGTCATTTTCTTGTATTGTGTGAGGGCGTTGCACGGTTGTATTCATACGAATTCCAACCAGTAGCGAAAGCCTTTACATATTTGGATTCTTCCGACAAAGTACGCTTGGTTAAGAACTAACATGATAAAGAACTTCGGTTTACGAAACCATGCAAAACAAGAATGGAGTCCAGAAAGGAGCACTGATTGTAATACAACCTTACAGTTTAAAGCTCTGTAATTGATGGCAGGCCTAAAACCACCTTGGGGTTTCGCTACAATAAAAATTGGCCATGAATATGCCGACTTTGAAGGTCGAAGAACGCCATCCTTTAACGTTTGTTCGATTATCTCTTTGAGGGCTTTCATGTTAGGTGGAGATAGCATGTATGGAGGAAACCTTACGGGAATAGAGTCCGTTACCTCAATCTTGTACTCAATCAGATCAGTGAAACCACAGGTTTCCCAAAATACATCCGGAAAAGACTGACATAACCTTCGAATGCTCTTCGCCTGGTCCTCAGGTAGATGCCTAAGAACTAAAGACATTTCATTCTGGGTACGCGAAATGTAAATGACACGAATTACATTTCAAAAGAGGAATATTAACGTTAGTATCAAATTTGAACGTGCACCCCTTGCTCTGAAGGTCGAGCATGATACCAGAATGAGACATGAAATCGGCCCCCAATATTACAGGGCAAAGTAAATAACTTAATTTTCCATGTAAATTTTGAGATACGAACTTTAGCAGAAATAAAACCCAAAATTTATAAAGGTGAAGAATTCGCTGAAACGCATTTAACAGAAGATAAACCATAGTCTGGAAATTTACAATAGGCTGTCAACTTTAGTGTACCACTCCTCGGAAATACTCCACTCCATGAGACACATAGCGCCGTGAGGGGTTCGTTATTTACCTCAATTTCAAGATATGGCACGAAACCTTGGGTCTCAGAACTAATTTAAATGCATTTATCAAATGATAAATTAGAGAGGGTATCTTCCTAGAATAGCTCGGTGCCTGATTTAGCGTATGATGAGCCTCGGGAAGTTGAACATGGTGACTCAGCCGATGATGCTAGTGACTCCCTATCACCTAAGTTAGTGGGGGCAGCACCAGAAGTTGAACAGGAGGGTGTGTTGTTGAGTGAAGTGCAGTTTTTGGCTAGATGGGAAAACGACTCACACTTAAAACAACATAGGGACGGGCCTACTCCATTCCTAGATTCACTAGATTTTACTAACGGACAATTTTTTCTTAAGGTGTTCTGTCGATCGGCACGCATAACAATTGCATATGAGGAAAGTTCGGCGAGGTGGTGGCCGAGAACCGTTAGATGATGGAGGGGGCTCTCTGAAGACACGCAATGTGTCAGCGTACCTCAGTCACTCTGCTGACACTGACATTGCGTCAAGTTCGGAGAAGGCTTGAGGACGAGAAGCAAACCATAAGTACGACCTATAAAATGGAGAAATTCCTTCGGCAATGGTTTGCACAATTTAATCTTCAGGAAAATAGAGAGCGAATACCCTGGTATAGAATTTTATGCCTTGAATGAAATCGGTCAAATGAAGTTAGCAAAGAGGTGGGCCTGGAAGTCTTCTATCGAAGATCTATCAGCGATTGCTTTCACAATTTAGTCCGAGAGGATGCCTATGGAATAGGGGTAAATTATTTGTAGAGTTTGCGAGTGAGAAAGAGCAAATACCAAAGCATGATCTTGAAATTCAACTAGGAATCACAGAAGTGAAATTACGACATTAGTTGAATTAATCGAAAATTTGGAGATGCCCTTAAGAAAGATGTCTAAAGGGTGGGGCAAGTTGCTAAACACTGACGAAATACTAGGGGACGACATTGGAGATGAAGAGCTGCGTTATTGATAAAGAAGGGTGGAAATTGTTGTAGATGATCAGATACTTTTTTGAGATGGGGCAGACGTTTGTTGTGGAACCACCGATTTCCTACTCTAAGAAATCCTACATAGAGTTCTCTTCTGTAGTTAAGATGACAGTTTGAATATGGTCAATTTTAGCACTAGCGGACTAGCGGCCTCTGGCAACAATTGACAAACCCTATTAGACATATCAGAAAGATGTTCCAATAAATTACTGGCTTGCTCAGCATGCTCATCCTTTAATTTTACAGACAATAGGCCACTAGCCTAATGTCGCTTGAACACTTTTAAGTTGATTAGTAGACGGGTCACTTATATAAAAATCAAACAACAGAAGCTAGCTCAGTGGGATTATCAGCGGTAGTGGAGAGGGCCTCGTAAGTATCTTTCTCCCCAAATACCGAGATACATTTGGGACATTCTAAAGATTCCTTAAGTTTGGCAACATCTGCCACAACCGTGCCACCAGACTGGACCTTCCTAATTAGAAGTTCATAAATTAATTCTTCCTTACGCAGGTACCTAGGCGCAAGGACTTCCCGAAAACTAGACACAGTGAGAGAAAACAAGTCAAAATTTGGAAAATTCCAGCAACCAAAAAATTTTCAGGTTTCGTTGTTGATTTCTGTGAGTGGCCGTCAAAATGGGCCTTATCCACACCCATTCAACTACGCTCTTCTACCACTTGTTCACGGAATATTATAGTTCCCGGGGATCACAAAATGTATGCACATGAATGGGTGGATATACGAAAATTGAGAGATTGATTTAAAACTTTCAAATTGGCAGTTTTATTTCTTTACTTATCCTTTCGTTTTTTTTTCAATCTTAATGCTTCGCCAAGTAATTAACGATCAGTAACAGAAGCACTTTCAGAAAGGTCTAACATAATCAGACAACAATTTTACAGGCTGGTCTTGAAGCTCCAAATTACATATTTTTACCTGGACACTACTGCTCCTTTAAATAAATAGTCAAGAAGACGGATCTCCCCATTTCTTTTACACCAATAGTAAGAGCATCTATGCTCTATCAGTTTAGACTTTTCAGGCCCATCATAGGAAATTTTGTATGTGTATTTTTCCACCAACTATTTTCATCTTCTGCGTATTTGATTATCCAATAAAAATTTAGGGTGTGTCGCGCCTTGGCCTCTTTTGCTTCCTGATTGTGGGCTCGTTTCGAGGTGGTGCAGCTCTTTTCAGGCACACCGCCACATACCTGCTCTCCTGCCATTTATAAATCTCTGGTAGTACCGGAAATCGAACCTACGCTGCCCGGAGAGGGCAGCTAATAGCGCTAACCATTACGCTACGGAAGCGGACAAGACTTTTATTCTAACACAATATTGCTATTTAACTGCTTAAACCAATATATTTTCTACGATCGAAATTTTACCTGTCTGCTGATCGAAAATGTACTGTTGGTATTACTGTATCTATCGTCACATACTAACCCTGCATGCCAACATGTCGCAGAGGAGTTCTCTGTGGTAGTGCCAGCACACGCAGAAGTAACCTCACAATATCATTGTCTGCCAGCTTGTGAAATCTGGGCGGTTTTATAAGAGAGCACAAACCTAAGCAAGTGCTACAAGAAGAAATATGTATCTCTGAAACACAAACTGCTGTATTCCTGACACAACCACTAGCAACACCGTACACCTTCCGCACTGTACCGCCATACTTAGGCAAGTACTACCAACACTCGGAAGTGGAAAATATATGCTAAACCTTAGTTTGATTGAAATTGTCCCTATATCGAAATTGTACAACCTTACTCTAGTGGCACTAATCCCAGGTAACTTACACCCATGCTATTTCCCGCATGGTGGTACTAATCACAAGTGATGTAAGCCCTAGGTATGTCACACACAATGGCACCACTTACAGGTAATGCATCGCATATTATGGCAACGCCCACAGGCAACACAAACCCACAGTGTTCTTCACATAATGGTTCTGCTCATAGGTAACGCAGACACATTCTCAACAGAGTGGAACCGACCGGTGGAACACACACGATGACCATTATCACAAACAACGCCAAGACCCGTAGTGTTTCGCGCATAATAGTACTGCTCCTATGTAACGTAAACCAATGTTTTTCTCGCAAGGTAGTTCTAGTCGCAAGTAACGTCGACCCATTCTGTTCCGCACGTAATGGTACTAATCACATTTATTCTCATGGTTCCAATGTCATCATCCCCTGATCGCCCGTTTTAGTCGACTCTTACGACAGACAAGGGATACCGTGGGTGTATTCTTTGTCTCCGTCTCACACCCACAGGGGTTACAGTGCCTTACTATCGAGATCATGCCACGTCACTGGTGCTTCATAATGATACTAATCACCGGTAAAGCAGAACCAGTTGTTAATCACGAGCACCAGCCATACCAGGGTTTTCCTCACATAGTGTTTCCAATGGCACGCAACGTAAAGTGGTACTACTCGTAGGTAACGCTGACCCATTCTGAAAGCAGTGGAGCTCTATTCCTGCTAGACGCTAGCCTCTGAAGCGGAGCGCTCCTCGCCCGACTCGGTGGAATGCACACGACTGTTCTAATCACAGGCAACGCCCAGACACGCAGCGTTCCTCAGAGAATGGTACCACTTCAGGTTATTCCTCCCATGGTGGTACTAATCGCTACCAACGTCGACCTGTGGTGTTCCTCACCTAACGGCACTAATCGCAAGTACTCTCATGGTTCCAATTCCATCATCCCTTGGTCTCCCCTTTCACTCGCCTCCCACGACAAGCAGGGGACACCGCGGATGCACTGGTCATTTGCATCCCCCATTTGATGGTGTAAAAAGAAAAAATTCCTACACTTCGAAAAGTGAAGTACTGGACAAAGAAAGACAGGTGTGAAAATGAAAGATCCCTTAGGCCACGAATTCTGTAATACCGTCGGGGTGGGAAAAGAACCAGAGTTGACCAAGGGAGATCCGACAGGATTCACGAAAGTGAGCAGCCTCCACAAGTAAGTGGTAGCTAATAGCCCCCTGGGCGCCACACCCACGCTCCAAAGTTCAGAGCCCTCGGTACCCCTTACATTCGCCTCTTACGACAGACAGGGAATACCGTGAGTGTATTCTGTGCATCCCCCACACACAGGTGTGCTTTATAGTGACTTCCCGTGTTGTTTTCGGGTGTACAATCGACCTTGAGTTTTTTCCTGCATGTTTGGGTACATTCTGTACATGAGAGAGAGGTTCAGGTCATTCTGGACGCCTGATCCATTGATAACAGCTTCCAGCTTCTTCTGGAAGCTTCGCATCTCGAGCCGACGCTGTCTCCGTCTACATTGTCACCGCTAACTTGCCGACTGCCCTGAGCCTGCCTTCATTGTCACAGTACTATGGCAGGTTACCAGGGTCTTTGGAACTACATTCACAGCTGAGAAATGTAGCGTTTTCACTATCAACCAAATGTTTTGAACTACAATTTACATGTATGTGTCTACTCACGAATTTGACAGACATACGGTCTTCCGGCGCGCCGAACTCCTATTGTGGAAAACTGTCGTCCCCAGACCTGTTCAACTCAAACGCTTCACTTCGCATAATCACGTTATTATTATTATAATTATTATTATTATTATTATTACTATTATTATTATTATTATTATTATTTGCTTTACGTCGCACGGATACAGATAGGTCTTATGACGACGATGGGATAATGAAGCCTAGAAGTGGAACGGAAGCGCCTCTGGTCTTATGTTACACAGCCCCAGCATTTGCCTGGCGTGAAAATGGGAAATCACGGAAAACAATGTTCAGGTCTGCCGACAGTGCGGTTCGAACCTACTATCTCCCGGATGTAAGTTCGCAGCTGCGGGTCCCTAACCGCACGGCCAACTCCACAACCTTCTCAATACTCGAAACACATTTCCTGACTGACCCGCGCTTCACACTTGAGTCGCGTTTCGCGGCTTGTACCCTCCGGAAGATTCTTGCAGCTTCCACTTTTGAAATGCTATTTGTTCGGGGCACCACATGATAGGAACCTACGTGTAAGTGGAATTGCGGAAGTGTGGAGTGTTGAATGTGAGTAAAGGAACATCCAGTCCCGAGGCCGGGGATATTAATAATTTACAATTAAAAACCCCTGACCCGGCCGCGAATCGAACCCAGGGCCGCCGGGTGCCAGGCGGACGCGTTGCCCCCTACACCGCGGGTCCGGACCAACTTGAACTTACTAATCACTTCTGCATTGTTGATCGCTTCTTTTCTTACGGCGACGATGGGGTAGGAAAGGGCAAGGAGTGGGAAGGAAGCAACTGTGGCCTTAATTAATCCTTCCTTTCAGCAAATAAAATTAAACCATTCAAATACGATGGCCTTGGTGAGTTCGATCTGGCTGTGAAGGAGAAAAATAACCTTGTGGCTATGCGATATGATAATTAATAATATCGCTTAACAAAATTAACATTAACGAACATATTTCTTCAACTACTCGCTTGGTCGCATAGTACTCCCCAGAAAGTTAGTTCTCCCCCATTCAACGCGAGGCTCACTCGCTACAAATAATGTTATTCATTTAAAGCTGCCCTCATTCAAGGCGGGAAACAATTGATCATCCGGTAGAAAGCTGCTTTAAATTCAGTCTTATTGACTTACAGGTACTCTAGAATCAACGAGTATGTCGTTATAGCTATTTGGATGCCCCTGCTTTAAGGAATATGACCCTGTGACCATCTTTTATTTCCTTCTCTTTCTAGGCTTATTTAGTGAGCTTTAGCAAGCTTCTGGTTCACGTAATAGCATCAGAACAGACGAAGTAGAAGATGCACAACTCCGGAAATAACCGAAATAAAAAAACAGATCTCTGTTCATTTCCCTTGTCTGGACAACAGCTCAGCAAAACTCCTTATCTATATTCTTTTAAAGCAGAAGTGAAGACGCAATACGGGAGAGCTGAATGCAATACCACATGAGCAGTAGAGTTACGCAAACACAATAACTACTAACTGAAATATATCCGGTTCACTGGAATTAATCAGTACGAATGATACCTTACCATTGTTTTATTGATATTATACATACGTTAATTAATAAGACTTATGAATAATAATAAAACCGGGCGAGTTGGCTGTGCGCGTAGAGGCGCGCGGCTGTGAGCTTGCATCCGGGAGATAGTAGGTTCGAATCCCACTATCGGCAGCCCTGAAAATGGTTTTCCGTGGTTTCCCATTTTCACACCAGGCAAATGCTGGGGCTGTACCTTAATTAAGGCCACGGCCGCTTCCTTCCAACTCCTAGGCCTTTCCTATCCCATCGTCGCCATAAGACCTATCTGTGTCGGTGCGACGTAAAGCCCCTAGCAAAAAAAAAATAATAATAAAAATAGTAATAATTTTGACCGTAGAACGGCCACTTCATCAGTTAGATGTTGAATGTACCGATTGTTGTTTAAAGGGGCCTAAAGTGTTGGTCATCGGCCCCTAACGGTATTAAATGAGACGAAATATAATGACAATTTAAAAGCCCGACAAGAATTCAAGACGTGGTGATGAAGAACGAATGGATAAATATGAATTTAAAATAATCAGCGGATCCAGCTCACAATATTGAAGGTCAAAAATAATTCCCAAATCGATCCACTGACTAGAATTCAAAGAGACGACAATGACTCTCAATACCCCACCTTGTCAGAAACCATCTTAAAATAATGGTGTACACTGACCATGCGGCTGCGTCCAAAGCGATTCTTGTTGTCTAAAGAGGTCCAAAATGGCCCCTCATAATGCTACTTATCCCTAGAAAAGTAGGACCATGGTATTTGCCATGTTGCGGTACTAATCAAAAGTAGCGTAGACTCGCGCCAATCCACACATTATGGTACTACTCATAGGTAATGTACGTCGTACAGGTAACAGATACCTATGGTGTTTGTCACATAATGGTGCCACTTACAGGCAACGCAAATCTATGGTGTTCCTCACTTACGTGTTCTAATTACAGGCGCCGGTATTCGCGTGGTATTCCGCATATAGTGGTACTAATCACAGGTACTGTAAACCCACAATGAATCACCCTTTGCTGCTACTAATGACAAACATATTGTGAAATGAAATGGCGTATGGCTTTTAGTGCCGGGAGTGTCCGAGGACATGTTCGGCTCGCCAGGTGCAGGTCTTTTGAATTGACACCCGTAGGCGACCTGCGCGTCATGATGAGGATGAAATGATGATGAAGACGACACATACATCCAGCCCCCGTGCCAGCGAAATTAACAAATTATGGTTAAAATTCCCGATCCTACCGGGAATCGAACCCGGGACCCCTGTGGCCAAAGGCCCGCACGCTAACCACTTAGTCATGGAGCCGGACAAACATATTGTACCTATAATGGTATCGTACTCGCAAGTAAAAGGGGACCCATGGTGATCCCCGCATCATGGTACTAATCGCAAATAGTCTCATGGATCTTATTCACTCATGCCTTGGTCGACCCTTTTAATCGCCTCTTATGAGAAGCAGGGATACCTTCTGCGTTCCTGGTCCACTGGGGGTGCGAGAGTGGAGCGCTCAGCTGCTGACACCGTCTGGATGAAGGGTATGTTTCCACATTCACAGCAGTGTAGGTGGCGCTGGTAAGGTCTTCCTTTCTCGCTACATTTATTTTCTTTTTCTTGTTTAGACCGGCTTGTGGTGAATTCCCAGCCCCCTTCGAACTGCCAACTCGGTTGGGCGGCTTTCGACGACCTACTGCAATCCCAGCCGACACAGCCATCTGTGTGGTCGCCATCTTCGAGCTTTCACTTTTTACGGCATTGCTCACAGCAGCAACCGCTGCCTAAGGCGCAGTGATCTCCGCAGGCGTTACTGGAAGAAGAACAAACCTGGTAAGTTCAGTGCTATCACGCAAAAGTTAGAAGCATTTCATTTGAATTCATGGAATTAAACTTACAGAGCGCTTCCTGGTAGGAACTACCATGCAGTGTCTTGATCTCCTGGATCTTCTTTACACTGAGACAGACAGGGCAGAGAATGGAGAAGAATGGAGGAGAATGAATACCAGGACAGTTGGTGCCCCTGTAGGCAGGTGTGCACTGTCCCGCGTAATGAGCTTCTCTTATACCACAGAGAAACTGATGCAAACAGCGAAAGAAACAGTCATGTTTTCGTACTGATAGCAGCTCGTGATAGGGGGGGATGTACGGTCTCACTTCGCAACAATATGGTGTTACCTTCACTCTTACTGATATTGAAAGGCGCAAATAAGGCACCTGTGGCAACGTCTTCACCGTGCGTAATGAGCGCACATGTATCACCCCACGGTGCTTCAACTCACCGTCAGTGTTCGGGATGAGATCGCCGCTGAAGATGACACCGCGAACCAGATTCAACGTTTCATGCTCCCCCAATTTGACTGGGATTTCCGCAACGTGGTCGGACTTGAGCAACAGATAATCTTGAACGGGAGTACGCGCCTTTAACTACAAACTACAGAGGCGCATTTTTTGAGATCTTCCAGTTCACCGTAGACACCTCCTATGATCTACTAAACCATATTGAAGTTATTCTAATCGGTTCGGGTAACAACCAGTTAGAGAAGGTGGATTCAATACTTTCCTCCCAGGGAGTTCCTCCCCCGACGGGTCCAAAAGTTCAGAATTTGGTAGCGGACCATTCTGGAACGACTTGAGATGTTTCGAAGCCACGTGCGAAAACATCCGCCCTTCACGACACCCACTCCGATCAAGTGCCTCCGAAGCCGAACCATGGAGCCAAGGCTGGGCATAGTAGTCATTGCCCGGGGTCCGATGTTGAACGATGGCTATATGGGCTCATTGGGACAATGATTACCGGGGCTCCCTTCCTCATATCTCCACAAGATGATGACGATAATGGTGCTTGTTGTTAAAAGGGGCCTACCATCTAGGTCATCGGCCCATAATGGTATGAAATCTGTTACCCATAAAAAATACACCGTTTATGGTACACAGAGCGTCGAAAACAATAAGAAAATAAATAGTAATGAATAAAGATATGCTCTGGCTGTGCGTGGATGCTACTGCCGGGTGCATGGCGCTCCTACCCGACGGGCTGCGGGTACCGTCGGGGCTTTCAAGGCTAGTCGCACACGCAAGTGGCCCCTCCCCAACCAACACACACATCGGTCTCAACAAACCCCGAGAGTGGATCGACGGCAACATGGCCCGTTCAATCGCCTTCTCCGACAGGCAGGGACTAGCTGTGTATGTATTCAATGTTTCATGTCAATTGCCTTCCTGCGCCATTTAGTCGGCTCTTACGATGTGCAGGGTAATGCGCTTCTAACCGTCTTACTCGATCAGCATGGTACACTTTCTACTTATTACGAGAGACCTTGCTACCATAGACAGTAACATCTAGCCAGGATTCAGTGAGCATTATAACATCGAAATCATTACTGAGAATGTTTACATTTAAGACATCTACTTTATTCCTATGACCATGTATATTCTGGTAACAAATGAAAGGCTACTTTTCTTCATCACAATTACAATTTAGACAAGTCACCTGGTTATGGACAACAATGATGCCAAACCCTTGGGTCTTGCGTATTTTAATTATACCATTCCTTACCCAAATACAAGCGTAATTCTTCTTCCTCCAGACTGCAAGAGCCTGGGCCAGCAAGTTGTTCTTATTCTTCTTCTTCTTCTTCTTCTTCTGAGATGACAGACTCTCGTTTACATAGAAGGTATTGTCACCAGGAAATCGTAGTTGTATGTTGGAGAGATTTCGCTTCACTCGCCTCCGCACCATGAAGTGGCCCTTGTTTCTCTATGATCCCGCAGTGTTCCTTGTTTGGTGCCTCAATGGCAAGCATCCACCACTTCTTCTTTAAGTTCTATGTTCAACGCACGCCCGACATTCATTCGGTACATCCGAAATCCCGTATATTTCGATGGTATTCCTTCTCGTATAGCCAACGGCCGTAGTCGTGTTGATATACCGGATCCCGTTTCTCAGAAGTTAAAGCAACATTGGGCGTGGTCAAGATTTGGATGGGTTGCTACGCGCTGATGATGGGGTAAGGGAATGGAGGAGCAGAAACTTGCCTCCGTACCGCAAGTAAACTCCGGCTCAGGCTCGGACCTGCCTTCGGGCAGAATACACCCTTACCTTACCTTCTCTCGAGTGTTCTGGTTGCCTCATTTCTTCAGTTAACTCTTTCAATAATTCGTAAATGAGGTTGATTTCCGCAGAGTTATCGTAAGTCCACTCCGTGTATCTGTTTACACTGTTGTGGTACCACATTCCTCGCAGGCGCGCATTTCGCTGCTCCTTATTTCTCATGTTACTCGGGTTTATTGCTTAATCAGCTGGTAGTATACCACAAATAACACTCCGCACTTGTTTTCTGCACTCAGCCGCCGCACTTACATTACATTTAAGAATATAAGTTACACAAAAATGTTAGTCTAAGATGATTAGGTGATTACATTTAAAGAAACTGGCGAAGACAATTTGAGTTAAGTTGTTGACCCTACCAATACAAGTGTACACATCTCTATGCCAGAGGGAATGTATTTGGGCAACAAATAAGAAGTGCAATATTAAGTTAGGCAAGAAAATAAAATAACTGTTTAACTAGACCAACGAAGAAAATCAAATTCCTAACAATCAAATGCCGTGAAAGTAACTAGAGAATGATGGACTAGAGGCCAACATTCTTAAATTCTTATACAAAAATTGCGAAGGGATCTATACACTCTGAATCGATACCAAAATTTTAACAGGGGTTAGGAGGCTGAGGGATACGATCACAAAATTTTTGTCATTAGATGTAAGAAGCAACGAGTCCGAAACACACGAGGATTTTCAGAATGAGTTAACAGTTAGAACAGTTCGGATGCAATGAATGTCAGAATTAGGCCTACAACAATTCAAAAGTCCGTAATACGTTGACACACAATGCAAAAACTACGACTACTCCAACTCTGTTAATAACCTGAACAATAGAGAAGGTATATCCCGTTGAATCTGCCGGGTAACGTTGATGATGTTCCTTGTTGTTTGGTCTCGAATGCTACGAAATTAGACGAAACATAATGACAATTTAAATGTCCAAAAGTCATCCAATGACCAGAATTCAAAACGTGATAACGAGGAATGAATGGATGAATATTAATTTTAAGTAATCAACGGATCCAGATCACAATATTGAAAAACCGAGCTCGATAGCTGCAGTCGCTTAAGTGCGGCCAGTATCCAGTATTCGGGAGATAGTAGATTCGAACCCCACTGTCGGCAGCCTTGAAGATGGTTTTCCGTTGTTTCCCATTTTCACACCAGGCAAATGCTGGGGATGTACGTTAATTAAGGCCACGGGCGCTTCCTTCTCACTCCTAGCCCTTTCCTATCCCATCGTGGTCATAAGACGTATCTGTGTCGGTGCGACGTAAAGCAAATAGCAAAAAAAAAAAAAGCAGTATTGAAAGGTAAAAATAATTCCAAACCGATTCACTGACTAGGATTCACGAAGATTGTTGGCAGTGATGTGTGTTCTAGGTTTTCACGATTTTATAGTAAATATAGTGATAGGTAAACTGTATGTACTCATGTTTAAACAGACGTAAAAATTTCAATTGTAGCTCAACAAAGTGCTGCAAATGAATTTCAAACTTTAGGGAGATTCAGTGCAATCTATAACAGTGTTTACAAAGTAGTGTTAACATTTCTGTGGCGTCAAGTGAACTATCGATTGTGACAAACTACTACCAACTTCAATGTTCAATATTTACAAGGAGTAGAAGTGTATTGTATTGAATTGATAGCAACGAGTACAGCCAACATTACGAAAGTTTATCTTTACAGAGCACAAGTATTTCCTCTTGTAAAATGGGTGTGTGTGGAAATTGTTCAAAGGCTGTGGCACGTCAGGATGCAAATGGAAAACTTCAGTGCAATTTATGCAGTAATCTATTCCATAGTGCATGTGTAAAACTTACGGAAAAATATGTGAAAAACTTGCGATCCAATGATGAGATGTGGTTTTGTAGTAATTGTGAGAAAACTCCTCGTGGTTATGTGAGTGATCAGGAGGGCAGTAAAGTTATAGAAACTGTACCAACTCTAAGCAAGATATATCGACTTCTGCTTTCAATTAGTAAAGAATTTAAAGAATCGTGTAAGAATCTTGAGGTAGATCTCGGTAAATCGCTGAACACGGTTCATGAGAAGCTGGAGGAAAACTTTATTCTGCTCAAGAGTCATCGAGAAGAACTGAAACCATGTAAGGAAGTTATTTAGAGCCTTACATCGGAGAATTGTGCATTAAAGAACAATATCAGAAACTTACAGCAACAAATACATGATCTAGACCAATATGGAAGGTGGAATACACTGGAAATATATGGGATTCCTGAAACGCCAAATGAAGATGTGATCTTCTTAGTGAAATTTGTAGGTCGGGCGTTAGATGTTACTGTGACTGATAATAACATTTTCACATGCCATACGTTAAAAAAGCCAGTAAGCTAACCTCACGAAGGAGTTATTTTGAAATTTGTTAGAAGATTTGATTAGGATATGTTTCTCCAGAGGCGTAAGATTAAACGTAACTTGAGATGTGCTGGCATTGGACTTGCCTCTGGGGGGGCCTACCTATATCAACAAAACTCTCACTTTAAACAGAAGGATTATTTTCAGTGAAGCGAAGAAGGTAAAAAAGGGAAAGAGATTTTGCATTTTTGTGAGTGGACAATGCAGGAAATATCAAACTTAGGAAGAAAGCAAGTGACACTTATGTATATACTGTACCAGGAGCGCTGGTCCAAGATAAAGACCCCGCACTTCGAACTAGAATTACGCACCGCGCGCCGACTTAACAGCTGGCTGCAACATGAAGTTCGTATGCGACGTGGAGCTAATGACGTCACAGCCTGCCTCCCCTTGTGACGGAAGGATTGCATCAGCCAGAGAACATTCGAAATGTTCTATGCCTAATAACTTTCCATAGGATGATAATTAAATTATGAAAATAACATGATCGTGTTGCCAAATTTCTTCTCTCCATTTCCACGAATTTTGGTCCAAATCTGACGAAAGCTAAAGAAGATATTCAGTGAAATACAGTTACTGCTATCTTCACGATTTGCGTATGTAAGGAGAGCTAATTCCCAAGGCAGATTAGTGTGTCGCATTTTCACACCAGGCAGTCGGCTCGTGGCAGTCGCGATGTCGCGTTGAATGACAGTTTATGTTCCTCAGTGTTGAAAGTAGCACAACTTGTGCATCGCGGACTTTGACATTTACAAGTGATTGATTATTTAGGATGAGTGTTTCAAGACTTGTGTTTATTTTGCAAGTGCTCATATTTCAAAGTGGATGAGACGTTCTGAATAGTGATAGAATTTTGAAGAGTGTTTGTACTTCGCCAAGTGATTGATATATTTCGAGCGTTTTCATTGAGATAATGGTGCTATAAGTGTCGAACATTGGCAGGTGATTGAATATATTGTTAACTTAAACTCTGTATTTACGTTACCAGACTTGCGATTTTCCCGTATGTAAATAATTCTCAAACACTAGGAAATATTTTCGTAGGTGATAGACTATGAACTGTATACTTGAACTTTTATTTATCAATCTTAAGAGTGAGCGAACCAAGGACTGTTAATGAACAGAGTCAATTTCAATTTGTTTTTCAGTTAACAAGTGTGAACGTGAATAGTTTCACAAGTACAATATTTTGTTTCCATCCGATCAAAGTGATTGCCTTTTCAAAACTGTGTAAAAATTTAGGACTATCTATCAAGTGATTTATTAAGTGAGAAAATTTCAATCTATGCAAAGTGTCATATTCTTCGAACTTACTAGATAGATTTAGTTGACATTCGACGATGTGAAGTCACATTATTATATAATTTCAAGTTGCTATTTATTTTGCGAGTTCGATTTTATTGACATTCAACTTCGCTTACTTATTTTTCAAGTGCTAAGACTGAATTGCGTGTTCGATTTTATTGACATTCGGCCCCACAGAATTAACTTCAAGTCATTAGTGTTAGAACACGGAATAGATTCTATTGACATTCGGCCGTGTGATAGTTAATGATTCATTCTTTGAGTACACAATTTCTACGTGCTATAAACTTTGTTTAAGATTATTATTATTCTTCTTTCCGATGAGGCCTGCTAAGGACCACGTGCCAATTTCAATTGAGTTCTTCATACTGTGTTGTTTTCTCTTCCGCTCCTTCCAATATTATTTCATCCTTACACTATGCTGTTTTCTTCTGTCCTTGGACCACTTCGCATCAGGCTTCTTGTACAATCCTTCCATACTTACTACCCTCTTTCTAAAAATTTCTCTGTCCATAATTTATTCTTCTCTTATATTATTTATTTCTAAATCTTTCCTTACTTCTTGAATCCAGTTAGTTGTTGCCTTTTTGTCCCAAAGGTATTTGAAAATCCTTTTTGTTAATCTGGAATCATACATTCTGTAAATCAATCAATCAATCAATCAATATTCTTGTCTTGTCGATGGAACCATTCTTTTCTTTCACTGGCTGTTCGTTTCAGTTCCATGTAATTGTCACAACCTGACCTCTTCTTGATGTCGTCCAAATACTTCATCCTAGGTCTTCCTCTGCCTTTCTTTCCCAGCACTTTCCCTTCAAGTATGTTAGTGATGAAAGTATTGTGTCTGATGACATGTCAGATAAATTTTAATTTGCTGTTTTCCATTTCGTTTAAAAATCGTCTCTCTTCTTTACCTCCCCTTAAGACTTCCAGCTTAGTTTTCTTTCCGTCCAGCTCGTTCTGGTCATTTTCCGCCCTATCCACATTTCAGCAGCTTCAAGTCGATTCCTTTCTAATTTACCCAGAGTCCAACTCTCACTTCCATACTGAAGTGTACTCCATACAAATTATTTTGCAAAGGATTTTCTGACATCTATATTCATGTGTGTGCTGGTTAAAATGTTTTTCTTGCTCATAAATGCCTGTTTTGCCAATGCTATTCTTCTCTTTACTTCCAGGAAGCATCTATTATCCTCTGTTACCACACTACCGAGATAACAGGAATGTTTGACCTGATCAATTCTGACGTCATAAATTTTGATATTGGTTTTAATTTCTTCCATATTTTTCCGTACTACCATTACTTTCGTTTTCCGTTTGTTTACTTTTAATTTCCATAGTTTAAGAGTGCCTGAGAGGACTTTCAGCATTCTATTTATTTCCTTTTCTGAGTCTGCAATTAATACGATGTCATCTGCAAATCTGATACAATGTATCCTTTCACCAATGATTTTTATTCCCCTTGTGTCTTCCTTCATGATATGAATAGCTTCCTGAATGAACATATTAAATAAATACGGTGATAGAGGACAACCTTGTCTAACTCCTTTCCTAATCTTGGCCTTTTCTTCTAACTGATTGATGATTATTTTTGGGCTTTGGTTCAGATACAGTTGATTAATCATTCTTCTATCCTTCCAGTCCAATCCTATTTTCCTCATAGTTCTAAACAGTAGTTCCCAGTTCACATTGTCAAAAGCTTTTTCTAAGTCAATGAAGGTAAGATAAGTCGTTCTATTCATTTCCATCCTTCTCTCCAACAACATGCGTAAGGCCAGAATTGCTTCTCTTGTTCCTCTGCCTTCTCTAAATTCAAATTGGTCTCCCAGCATACTTATCTACTTTTCCTTTTATTCTCTTCTTAACTCCTTTTTCTTATGGTTTCTGTTATGTTTTCTATGTTCCTGTATATTTCATCATTAGATCATAATTTCCATACTTCTGTTGTTTGCACAGGACCTAAGATTTTTCTCATGATTCTCCTTTCTAGTACCTCAAGTTTATCTAATCAGTAGTTTAGTACCAGGCATTCACTTGCATATAAGCATTCTGGTTTAACCACTGTAGTGTAGTGACTTATTTTAAGATTTTTAGAGAGACACTTTTTGTTATAAAGATCCTTTGTGATACCATATGCTCTTTCCACCTTGTGTACCCTTTCTTCTACTGCATATTTCTCTAAACCATTTTCTAGAATTATTTCTCCGAGATATTTGAATTGTGTTACTCTTTCTACTGGACCAATATCTGTTGCCAAATATTTTGGAGCATTCTTGATGTTTGTAATAAATTTTGCTTTTTCTACGGAGATTCTCAAACCTGTCTTGTTGGCTATTTCTTCCAAGAGATTGATTTGTGTTGTTGCACTTGTTAGGTTTTCTGACAATATAGCGAAATCGTCTGCAAATGATAGGCAAATTATTTCAATGCCTTTGTTTTTTCCTCCCAAAGTTACCGGCAAAATGTTATGTTCTTTAAGCTTAACGTTCCAAATTCTTACAATTTTTTTCTATAACACAGTTGAATAGAAGGGGTGACAGACCTTGCCGTACCCCTGTATTTGTCTTAATAGGTTTGGATATCTCACCCTTAAATTATTATTATTATTATTATTATTATTATTATTATTATTATTATTATTATTATTATTATTATTATTATTATTATTATTATTATATCTCTTTCTCATCTGCGCAGAAGCCGCTTTCCAAATTAACACGTCCCGGGCATACGTGCGTGTATTCACGTTCATCCTCTACGTGACTAATATCGACGCCCATTCTACTAGAACTTCTAGACCGTCTCGATCTTCTATAAGTTCCAGAACGTCTAGAATTTTTATCGAGGGTGGAATCGTGGTTCCATGGTGCATAGAGGGGACCCATGGTAGTACGAGAGTAGCAGCCGGACTTCAAGGAACGTCACCAGCCGCAGGACAAGGAAAGGACACTTCCCAGAATTTCTTCTGTATAGAGGTGAGATGAAATTTAAACTTTTGTGAATAAACTCAGTTTTCTTTGAATCAGACATTATTTCAACAAACATCTCTTCCTCTGTAGCACTCCATTTCTGTACCGTACACGCCCTGCGACTTCCAGCCCAAGTACGGCATTTACGGTTACAATACTCTTAGAACTATAGATGATGTTAAGAATTTGATACGATATACATGGCTGTAAGGGATAAATTGTTATCATTTTACTCCCACAATGTTAGAGGGTTGAACACCAAAATAAGTGACCTATACACAAGTGTCCTTGCTAGTAATTAAGACGTGATCATTGTGACAGAGTCATGGTTGACGAAGAGCGTATATGATGGGGAAATGTTAATGTTTCTCGGCGGGATCGTGCTCATAAGAAGGGTTGATAGCTGTTGCCAATACTTTTAAATCTGTTCTCGTAGAAATTGACGTAGAGAACATTGAATGTGTCTGTGTTAAATTTATTTCAGGTGAAATCTCGTTGTATCGTCCACCAAACTCTGATTGGGAAACTTGTAATAACTTTTTTGCAGTACTTGAAAATATCGAATTCATACGACATTATTATAACGGGTGATTTTATCTTACCTTTGATCATTGATGGTAACTGTAATTTACTTAACTGAGGACCAACATTCCTTGCTCTGGCAAATTTTATTGCTTTATTCACTCTGAATTCCTTTAATAACGTAAAAAATGCCAATGGTAAAACACTTTATTGAGTCCTGCCCATTAATGTATTCAGAAGAGACTGAAGTTTTTAATCATTCTGCTTTATATTCTGAACTGGTCGTTAACATTGAGCGAGTCTCTATCAGCATCTACAGTTTCCAGAAGGCCGATGTCTGTGAATTGTACGCATCGTTACAGAAATATGACTGTAATCAGTTACTAATGAGTGGAGACTCTAATAATGCAGTAAGCAGTCCTTAATAACATTTTCACAAAATATGTTCCTAAAAAACCGTGATTAAGAGAAGAATGTACCCTTGTTGGTTTACATTAGATATAATTACAATGTTGAAATTAAAGGAAACTCACAGAAAGCACATGAAGCATTCTGAATACAGTGCTCACATGTACAAACAACTAAGAAAACAGTCTAAGACACTTCTTGCAAGGGCATATAAATTGTATATATTACAGGCACAGAATAATATAAAAAGGACCCGAAAAAATTTTGGAGTTTCATAAAAAGTAAACGAAATAATAGTTTGTTCAAACAGTATATGACATATGGTGGAAACGTTTTGGTAACTGCGCAAGGAATAGCCAACGCATTTACAAGTTATTTTCAAACCGTTTATGCACCCCTAGCCTTCTTTATATTTAGCCTATGAGTCAGTATCAATGATTATTGTTCCAGTCCACACAAGTGTCCTGTACGCGAAGATGAATACAAAGATGCAATAACAAAACTCAAGGCATCTAAATCGGCGGGATTTGATAACATACCTCCTTACATTATTAAAAGTGGTGTTAAAGGCCCCAATATGTACCATATATAATTTAATTTTAAAGACGCAAATATTTCCTGAAATTTGGAAAACAAGTAAAATAACTCCCATCCTCAAATCTGGTGATAGTTCAAAAATTGAGAACTACAGAGCTATCTCAATTAAACGCGCCCCAGCGAAGCTCTTTGAACAAATACTCTATGTTAGAATATTTAATCATATCAAACCATCCTCCTCTGCGAACCATGTGACCTTGCCGCGGTGGGGAGGCTTGCGTGTCCCAATGATGCAGATAGCCGAGCCGCAGGTGCAACCATATCGATGGGTATCTGTTGAGAGACCAGACTAACGAATGGTTCATCGAAAGGGGGGGTAGCAGCCTTTCGGTAGTCGCAAGGGCGGCAGTCTAGATCATTGACTGATACGGCCTTGTAATAATACTCAACATGGCTTAACTGTGTTGATAATGCTAAACGGCTGAAAGCAATGGGAAACTACAGCCGTAACTACCTCACGAGGACATGCAGCTCTCTCTGTATGAATGATGTACTGATGATGGCTTCCTCTCGGGTAAAATATTCCGGAGGTAAACTAGTCCCGCATTCGGATCTCCGGGTGGGGACTACACGAGAGGGGGCGATCATCAGGAAGATGGATACTGACATTCTGCGAGTCGGAGCGTGGAATGTTAGAAGTTTGAATCGTTGTGGTAGGTTAGAGAATCTGAAAAGGGAGATGGATACGCTAAAGTTAGATGTAGTTGGTATATGTGAAGTACGTTGGCTGGAAGAACAAGATTTTTGGTCAGGCGACTACCGAATTATGAACACAAAATCAAACAGAGGAAATGCAGGAGTTGGTTTAATAGTGAATAAGAAAATAGGGCAGCGGTAAGCTACTACGACCAGCATAATGAAAGAATTATTGTCGTCAAGATAGACACCAAATCAATGCCCACCACAATAGTGCAGGTCTATATGCCTACTAGTTCAGCGGATGATGAAGAAATTGAAAGAATATATGAGGAGATAGAATATTTAATCCAGTAATAAAGATGACGAGAATCTAATTGTGATGGGAGACTGGAATGCAGTGGTAGGCCAAGGAAAAGAAGGTAGTACAGTAAGAGAATTTGAATTGGGACAAAGGAACGAAAGAGGAAGTCGGCTGGTTGAATTCTGCACTGATCATAATTTAGTTCTTGCCAATACTTGGTATGTATACGTGGACGAGACCTGGAGACACTGGAAGGTATCAAATAGACTGCATTATGATTAGGCAGAGATTCAGAAACCAGGTGTTGGATTGCAAAACTTTCCCAGGAAAAGACGTAGACTCTGACCACAACTTGTTGGTCATGAAATGCCATCTGAAGTTGAAGAAATTGAAGAAGGGAAAGAATGCAAAAAACATGGGATCTAGCCAAGTTGAAAGAAAAGAGTGTGAGGGATTGTTTCGAGGAACATGTTGCACAAGGACTAAATTAAAAGGCTGAAGGAAACACTATAGAGGAAGAGTGGAGAGTCATGAAAAATGAAGTCAGTACGGTTGCTGAATAAATGTTAGGAAGGAAGAAAAGATCAACTAATAATCAGTGGATAACTCAGGAGATACTAGACCTGATTGATGAACGACGAAAATACAAGAATGCTAGAAATTAAGAGGGCAGAAAAAAGAATACAGGCGATTAAAGAATCAAGTGGACATAAAGTGCAAGGTAGCTAAGGAAGAATGGCTGAAGGAGAAGTGCAAGGATGTCGAAGGCTGTATGGCCCTGGGAAAGGTAGATGCTGCATACAGGAAAATCAAGGAAACCTTTGGAGAAAGGAAATCTAGGTGTATGAATATTAAGAGCTCAGACGGAAAGCCACTTCTAGGGAAAGAAGACAAAGCAGAAAGAAGGCAGGAGCATATCCAACAGTTGTATCAAGGTAAAGATGGTTCTGGAACATGAAGAGGCTGTTGATGCTGGTGAAATGTGAGACCCAATTTTGAGGTCAGAGTTTGACAGAGCTGTGAGTGACCTAAATATGAACAAGGCACCTGGAATTGATGACATTCCCTCTTAATTACTGACTGCCTTAGGAGAAACCAGCATGGCGAGGTTATTTCATTTAGTGTGCCAGATGTATGAGACAGGAGAAGTCCCATCCGATTTTCGGCAGAATGTTGTTATACCTATTCCCAAGAAAGCCGCTGCTGACAGGTGTGAAAACTACCGCAAAATTTTAACACACAGATTTGCAGAAGAATGGAAAAACAAGTTGAAGCTGAGTTGGGAGGAGATCAATTTGGCTTCCGAAGAAATGTAGGAACACGAGAAGCATCCTGACTTTACGTCTGATCTTAGAGGATCGAATCAAGAAGGACAAGCCCACGTACATGGCATTTGTAGATCTAGAAAAGGCATTCGATAATGTTGATTGGACCAAGCTATTTATGATTCTGAAGATGATAGGGATCAGATACTGAGAAATAAGAATTATCTACAATCTGTATAAAAATCAGTCTGCAGTGATAAGAATCGAGGGCTTTGAAAAAGAAGCAGCAATTCAGAAAGGAGTGAGGCAAGGCTGCAGTTTGTCCCCTCTCCTTTTCAATGTTTACATAGAACAGGCAGTAAAGGAAATCAAAGAGAAATTTGGAAAGGGAATCGCAATCCAAGCAGAGGAAATCAAAACCTTGAGATTTGCCGGTGATATTGTTATTTTATCTGAGACTGCAGAAGATCTCAAGAAGTTGTTGAATGGTATGGATGAAGTCTTGGGTAAGGAGTACAGGATGAAAATAAATAAGACCAAAATAAATGTAGGGCCGATGACCTCGATGCTAGGCCCCTTTAAACAACAAGCAAAACAAAAGTAATGGAGTGCAGTCGAACGAAGGCAGGTGATGATTAGGAAATGAAGTCTTAAAGGAAGTAGATGAATATTGTTACTTCGGTAGTAAAATAACTAACGATGGCAGAAGTAAGGAGGACATAAAATGCAGACTAGCACAAGCAAGGAAGAGCTTTCTTAAGAAAAGAAATTTGCTCACTTCAAACACTGATATCGGAATTGGAAAGATGTTTTTGAAGACTTCCGTGTGGAGCGTGGCATTGTATGGAAGTGAAACATGGACGATATCTAGCTCAGAAAGAAAGAGAATAGAAGGTCTTGAAATGTGGTGTTACAGAAGAATGCTGAAGGTGAGATGGATAGATCTAATCACGAATGAAGTAATACTGAATCGAATTGGTGAGAGGAGATCGATTTGGCTAAATTTGACAAGAAGAAGAGATAGAATGATAGGACACATCTTAAGACACCCAGGACTTGTTCACTTGGTTTTTGAAGGAAGTGTAGTTGGTAAGAACGGTAGGGGTAGACCAAGGTATGAATATGACAAGCAGATTAGAGTAGATGTAGGATGCAATAGTTACGTAGAAATGAAAAAGTTAACACAGGATATGGTGGCATGGAGAGCTGCATCAAATCAGTCTATGGACTGATGACTCAAACAACAACATCAAACCATACGTATTAGCATTTCAGCATGGGTTTTATCCAAGGCGTTCTACCACGAGTAATCTTATGAAATTTCTTCAGAATGTTTCTCATTCAATGAATGAAGGGCTTCCTATTGATACAGTTTATACTGATTAATCAAAAGCTTTTGATAACATTCATCATGGTATTGTACCGTACGCAGGGGTAATAATCCTCTAGGACGATGCCTCCATTCCTGTTTAAAAACCCGACTAACTCAGGTTTGGGCAGAGAGGTGGGTTGGTTGTCGATGGGCAAGTCTAAAAGTCGAAGTTTATCACCAAATTGTAAGTATATGACAGGAAATGGAATGAGAAACAATAATATGGGGTAGGATGAGTTTATTCTTAAAATAACCCCGAATCATACTAACACTAATGAAATCAAATAATATATGATTATAAAATTATCTCAAAAATAAAATTGAAAAATATGGACATTAAAACGTTAATTACTCAAATAATGAAATGCAAAATGAAGTTCAAACACAACATCAAATATTTGTGAACTTTAAATGACTTCTCATGATTGTCCAATGTTCATGCTCGTAATAGTATTCGTATGCTTATACGTACCTGATTCGCATGGAGTAGCACGATGTTAAGTATCACAATGACACGGATTTAAATTCCGGAGAGTCGTCGCCAAAGTTAACATAAAAAGAAAATTAAGACGCAATGTGACCTGATATGAATTATGAAAAATACTAGTGAAATGTCCATACGCTATATTAACAACGAACACAATATAAGCGAAGTATCTCAAATATTTACATCGGATTAGGAAAGGGAAAACTAACATACTACGCTGACTCGACGTGAAACGCGGTTCACCAAAAGGACCTAGTGAGAACTAGATTGTCCACCAATATTCATTCAGCACTCGAGCTCTTCCCCGTTAAACAAGACAACATATCAAAACAACATGAAATTGCACAAAACACCATCCTGTAAGAGAAAACATATATTTTATTAAACATATGAAAAGCAATGGGCAACATTGCGTTCCTCTCCTGCATTTGCGCACCCAAAAGCGCGTTCATCCGTCACATATTTCCTGCCTCGCTGTGGGCTGAAAAGAAATGTTAGAACTCAATACTGCACTGAGGGCTTGGTTGCTGATCGACAAGATTGATTACGGAAATGACATCTCATTCACGCTGTCTATGTAAACATGGCTGATAAGTAAACCTGTAAGGCGAGCTCATATTTCCTCAACTGCACGGAAGCTCACATACAATCGTGCTTCTTACTAGCATGCTATAATAATTTGACACACACATCAGACTCATAGGCCTGGCATTAATTTCCCGTCAATTCTGGTTCACAGTAATCTCTCAGAATACAATTGCAGGGCTGTACTCACTGCACATAATTCTTATTACATCATCAGGCATGCATTCGGCCTGCATAATCAACTTCATAAATCAGCATGCATTAAATCCTCTCATATTTCTTACAATCTCCTCAGCCTTTCTCATTAGAAATCCAGGTTCGATTCCCATCAAATCATTGTACGAAATAGTTTCCAATCCACATTGGAAGACTCCTTTCTCATTCAACGTTGCGATACAGCTCCACACGTGTTACAGCTACTGAAATAATATGCGTCATGCAAGCTGTTACTAACTTTCTAAACGAAAAGAATTGAATTTACTCTCAACGCAGCAAGTGTTTAACTCGCAAAGTGGATGATCTTGCCAATCTAATCCTCCTATCTCTAGCATACAAGAATATCGGAGTAATACTAAGCTAATTAACATGCATAATGACACAAAAACAATATAAATCCTAACAACTCCCTCAATATCCGTCTAACTAATCGTAAAGTAAAATAAAAAAATAGAAATTATGCATTCCCTCCTTTCCGTATATACAGCATCACAAATGTAAAATAAACACATACCGTCCGGCAAAAAATACGTTAAAGAAAAATCCCTACACAAACTTCACTAGTATTTAAACATAATTCAAATAACATGCCATCTAATTTAAAAACATGCGTCTTAGCCTTGACGACTCTCTGGACATGGGCAACGGCTCACATCCTTGCTCTGGTGATGTCCTACACCATGTTCACCACAGCTTCAACATATGGAAACACTTTCTTTCTTCTATGGACGGTGCCATCTTCTTGATGAAAGTTCCTGTACACTGCAACACAGAAGACTTCAAGTGCATGCCTCTTCAGCACTCACTACGCACGTGCCGAATAAACTCGTGTTAGCTGTGAACTAAGCCAACATTAATCTGACAGAACAAACACACGTAAAATTAATATCACTTAGGGTTTTATACAGTTAGTTAGAGCGGCTCGCGGTTCGGTTCGAAAGTTGAGCATCTCTCCTTCACTCACCAGTCTGCGGCTGATATTACCGTCAATTACTCTGGAGTAAATCTTTGCGCCATAATAAAACCGGCAATTTAGCACTGCACCAGTTAATTCAGCAGACTTCACAACAAAAAACACTGTTTCTCGGTCGAAAAGTCCGTACACTGTAATATGTCTATCCACGTGGCACATTCGCGCACAAGTATCAGAGCAGTACAGAACAACGTTCACACCACGGCGGCTCCCACAATCAGAGTGACGCTCCCCGAAGCTTGGGACGCTTGAAAAGCTTGGCTAACGCCGTTGTGCCTATGGGATTCCCGCATGTTTAAAGAAGCAGCCAATCAGCATGCTGGTTATTCACAATGACTTTTATATTAATTAAAATTAACATAAAACACACTCCTGATAGCTAAAAAAACTCAGATTATTTCTAATGAGTATTCATTATTATTTTACACTTTCCTACCTGTGGAAATCCGTCAACTAACAGAAATGACTCCTCTAAAGCGATGTCTTCTTTATGCAGATATCCATGTTGATCAACCTGGGATTTTAATTTCGCACGATCCAGACTCCATACTGACCACACCCACGCGTTCTAATAGTTGAATGTTCCTCTGGGCCAACGTCTTGTACACGTGCCGAGATGTGCTAACTTCTGGTAGCGCTGAACCTTTCCCACGGTCGCCGGAAAGCATCACGCAACAATCAGCGACTTTATGTCTCTATGGACTTCCGGTCTCAACTATCCTGCGATCAACTACTTTTACCATGCCTGACTGAAATTTATCTCAATAAAATTATTTAATAAGGCAAATATAAATTTGATTGTCTCTTAAGGGCCGTTAGGATACGGCTCAGTCTACTTTTGAGTAAATTATCATTATTTGGTTTACCTTCTGAGTTTTTGAAATTAATTTCTTCATATGTGTCAGACAGAAAACAGTTTATCTTACACACAAAATACTTCATTCCAGTTCAAAGTTTTTATGGAGTCCCTCGCGGCTCAAACCTTGGTCCATTGTACTTTATATTATTTATAAATGACTTACCGAAAGTAATAAAATATTCAAAATACTTACTCATTGCTGACGACCTAATGATTTATAAGCAAATCACTGGATATAATGATGCTATGGAATTTCAAACCGATCTGAACAACTGTTACACATGGTGTGTTGCAAACAGATTTTTTCAATATTAAAAGGGTTTTGTGATCACATTTTCTCGTAATAAGTATGTGTATGTGCAAAACTACAGTATAAATGGTGAGATCTTGCAGGGGTGTAAATTAGTAAAAGATTTGGGCGTTTTGCTCGATTCAAAACTTTCATTTAACAGTCATATTCCTAAAATTACAAATGATGGATTTAAACAATTGAAGCCACCACCCCCCCCCCCGGAAGAAAGGACTAAACCACATTTTTTAGCTAGTTGAGTTTTTTGCGGAATAAGGGTCTATATCATCTCAGGCCATTGTGTACGAACTATGATAGTCATTTCTAACAGAAATAGGTCATTTGTCTGTTAAAAAACTTCTTTGCCTGGAAGAAGGGTCTATGTCACTCATTCAAGATGGATGCCAGTGTATTGAATGTATCGTCCAACGAGTTAAACAAACTTGAATAAAACCAGAAAAACTAAGATAAGTATGGATAACTGGAAGGATAATGAACGTAAAAGGAAACGAAATAGAGATGAGGCTTATACAACAACGAAAGGCGTTATAAAAGAAGCAAAAACGAGGCCACAACAGGTGAGTGGAATAAGGGTCTATAATAAATGGGTTATGTTGTTAAGGAAGGTCCTTAGAATAAATTTGGTCATTGTTACATAATGCATTATACAAACCTTTCATTTAATTATCATTACGGTAAAATGGTACAGACCGAGCTCGATAGCTGCAGTCGCTTAAGTGCGGCCAGTATCCAGTAATCTGGAGATAGTGGGTTCGAACCCCACTGTCGGCAGCCCTGAAGATGTTTTTCCGTGGTTTCCCATTTTCACACCAGGCAAATGCTTGGGATGTACCTTCATTAAGGCCACGGCTGCTTCCTTCCCATTCCTAGGCATGTTTAGTCTGTCTGTCCAGAGTTCTGACTTCAAAGACGCGGAATGTTGGTCAAAGACCGCAAATTCAAGGTTACTGAAGGAATGTGACTGAAGTTTTCTGAAGATGACTCCACATCTGTGTTTATGCGAAGATGCCACAATTTGATTGCTCCTCGGGAAAGGTATGCCTTAGTTAAAGGTATCAAGAGCAGGCGTAATCAGCCACTATTCCTGCCTCAAGAATTGCCACAACTTTACGGCTCAACACTGCCCATTAAGAAAGAAAAAAGAATTACCTGCTGAAGATGTCTCAAGACCCGGCCCTGCGGTGTAGGGGTAGCGTGCCTGCCTCTTACCCGGAGGCCCCGGGTTCGATTCCCGGCCAGGTCAGGGATTTTTACCTGGACCTGAGGGCTGGTTCGAGGTCCACTCAGCCTACGTGATTAGAATTGAGGAGCTATCTGACGGTGAGATAGCGGCCCCGGTCTAGAAAGCCAAGAATAACGGCCGAGAGGGTTCGTCGTGCTGACCACACGACACCTCGTAATCTGCAGGCCTTCGGGCTGAGCAGCGGTCGCTTGGTAGGCCAAGGCCCTTCAAGGGCTGTAGTGCCATGGGGTTTGGTTTGGTTTGGTTTTAGATGTCTCAAGAATTCAGAGGATTCTATAGTGATTTGAAGTGATTGATCTCGCAGTAAGTAACACTGGATTAAAGTGTGAAAATGTGGTTTAGACCCTTATTCCATGATTTCAAAATGAGAAAGTGATTTTTTACTACATTAATAAGGTTAATTTATGATCATTCGGTTTTCAAGTGGTCTTTAAGCATTCTAATTTAATTCAGAATATATATTTTTCATTTTCTCGTTATTCAGACGTTTTTTCTGTTTCCTGAAGATTTTACTTTTGTGGCATAGACCCTTATTCCGGGGGGACCTTCAATTAGGTTTCATTATTAAAAATACTCGGGAACTTAGGGATGAATTTACTTTAGAATTCTTATTCATTCATCTTGTATGAAGTAAACTTAAATATGAATGTGTATTGTCGGCTCCTTATTACATGTGTACATGTAATGAAATCGAAAATATAGAAAACAAATTTTTGCGTCATTTATATTATTAAAAATATAACCGATCATATCATCATAGAGTTTCTTATAGAACTCTACTAAATGAATTTGGCTTAATGCAGCTCAGTACACGTAGAATATTAGCTCAACAGATATTTCTTTACAAGACAGTAAATGGAATACGAAGAGTTCCTTAAAAAAAATCAACTTCAGTACCAAGAGGGTAACTCTACGTTTGAGACAAACATTTTACTGCCCCTCCTGAAGCACCTCACATCCTGACATTTCACCTGTTTTAAAAATGTGTGAAGAATATAACGGAATATCTTTAGACATCAGACAAATAGATTTGGCTTTATCACTTCCTTTATTTTGAAGAATGTTAAAACAATATCTACATAAAAATGAATAATTTATTGGAGGAAATTAATTCAGTACTGTAATATGACGTATTGTACCGGTTACGACCTGTACATGCCGTATTTTTTGACTATGAATTGTACTTCATCATCACGCAAGACGTTCAGAGCGAACTTGGTTTGTTTACGTTCGGAGGAGCAAACAGGCGAGCCAGCGACAGCTGTGTGTGGGACGTAGCTGCAGGGACAAACAAGACTACCCGCCTGACACCAAGTGTAGCCCGCATGACCTCGTATGTTCTGGATATGAACGTCACACCTTCGCGAACATTCGATTAAAAAAATTAAAACTTCTCTAATAATTATCGTAGCGACTTGAGCGATACGTCATTCTGAAGAGGATAACATAAAAGTCCCAAATTGCGAATCCCAAGGAAATCCATCGAGGGATTCGCGAGATAACCAGCCTCAAGTGATTACGTTATATGATGATGTAGGAGCCCCAAACCGAATATAAGGAGAGCTCACTTTACCCAGATCAGACAGTCATAGCTGAGTGTTCAGCTTGACACTCCACGCTGCAGTGTTGGTCGAAGTGCTGACAGAGGCTATCTTCGAATATTTTAAGTTTTCATGTGGGACTCTGACAGGCGTGTTGAACTTGCACATTTTGCGTGTGTCGGAACTCTGATTATGACAAGTCATGTATTGGACTTAGGTGACAACAGTTAAGTTGAACTCATATTCTGTGCGCATGTAGAAACATTCTCGTTATAACTTAATTCCGTTCTTGTGGAACTGAGTTTATTACCACGTTATCTCTGTGAAAATTAGTCTCTGAATCAATATTAATTTAAATGTGACACTACTGCGATACACTAGGAACTGTGATATTCCTTTTAAAATATCAGTCAGCAGAACTTAATCTCTGAACAAACATAATTAATTTCATTGTGACACTACTACGCTATACTATTAACTGTGACATTTTGTTAAATCTCAGTCAGCATAATTCCATTGGGATTTAGAGTGTTCATGAAAGTGTTCGAACTTTCACAAGAATGTTGATGCAAGTGATTATCATAATCGTGTGGTACGCCATTAATGTTTCACTCCGAACTCAAACTGTGTTCTTTATCCCGTCCAAACAAAATTGCGTATTATTTCTTCTGAACAGTGTGTAAATTATTTGTGTGTGACTGACAGCAGTGTCTTTGATAAACTCTAGAGCAGTCATACATCTCTTTCAACGTCAAGTGCTACTTTATTTAGTGGAAAATAACCACGAACTGTGCCAAGTGCGAGAACAATTTTCAGTTTCATTATTTCTATTCATGAACTGTGCTTTATTTTCTTCCCATATCGATGCTATCCGCATCTTCATCTTTAATGAACTAATAAATTATATCTACAAGATTAAGAGTGAATTCGACGGCATATCCCAAACATATTCAATGAAACAGTGCTGTTAAATCAAAGTGTCAGGAGACTGTGTAAATTTGGACACTCGTATAAGTTATGTGACGAGTGATTACCCCGCAACATCGTCGGAGATCGTCGGGGAACGTCGGAAATTGTCCAGAACATCGGAAGTTCGAGACTCAAACCCATATGAAACCAACCCGGGTGTTCCGGCCTTATCTCAAAGTGTTCCAGCCCCGTTCAGCCTGCTGAACTGGGAGCACGGGTCATCAAGAGGCGATGTTGAAGACAGCGACTATCAACAGTAAGGTGATGTGCACTTTGAAATGCATTTTCTGAATAAAATTATTATTCAATCAATTTTAAAAAAATCTTGTAGATAGGACCCTGCCTCCTGTACCAAGCCCTAGGTAGCAAACACCCAGAACTGCTCTGAGACCTACTTCATGCTAACTTTAAAATTAATTCATAAAGTCGGGCTATTTAACTGGTACAGTATGGAGGGTAATATACGTGGTATCCCACACGTTAGGGCACAATATCTAGGTTAACAGTGCTATCAAATTAATAGACAATCACAACACCCTGGACGTGGTGTTTGTTTTTAAAAAGTGAAACTTATGCCCTGGACGTGGCAAATAATTTATGTGTTTTATGTGTTCTTGTTGTATGGTTGATTTTCTATGTGTTAATATATGCTGAACTGAGTGATTTTGAACTTTTAAAGCCACTGATATTTCAATTTATGATTGAAAATTTCTAAGTGTCTCATTTTAAGGTATTAAACTTGCCATAAATGTGGAAAATATACTAGCAGCAATTGAAGCCCTTAGACTTAATATGAGTGAGGCTAACGTCAATTTAGGGACTAGGCTTACTGCAACATGTGCTAACTTAGAGCGACGTATTACAGAAACTAATAGCAATCTCTCTAGTACATCTGAGGCTAATGTTCAAACTAACGCTAACCTTGCTGATATAGACCAACTTTTAAACAATTTAGCAGAATCAAACGCACTCTTAGGTAAGCGATTGGCAGAATCATATGCTAGGCTAGAACAGCGTTTAAACAATTTGGCTGAATCAAATATCAACCTAGATAGGCGGTTATCTGAAGCTCATGCCAGGTTAGATAAGCGCTTTACTGAAATGAATGCAAACTTAGAATCGCGTTTCGATCAAGCAAGTGTTAGGATAGAAGAAAGATTCACAGAGTCCAATAAGAAAATTGATGACCGATTCACTGAAATCCATTCTCAACTAACTCGTAATGTGGAAGAAATGAAAAACACTATTAAAGATCAAGTAATAGAAGTTGTTAGGGAAGATGTGAAGAAGGTTCTTCCTTCATTTCATCAGCTTTCGCTGGACACTGAACTTTTCAAGACAGCCTTTCAGGAGTCACATTGTCAGTTTTCACAAGTGCGGGCTAAAATTGTTTCTGTCCAAGATACTCTTAGGGACACGGTTAAGAATGACATTTCCAGAATTGGAAACGAAGTTGCTTTATTAAAAGCTAAGCAGGGCGAATCTGACAAACGGTTCACTCAACAAGCCGATAATACGACCACACGAATTAGTCGTATTTGCAAAGATGTTGGTGAACTTAAAACTGAGTTAAAGAATGATCAGTTAGTGAATATTCAAGATAAACTTAAATATTATAACTGAGTGGTCCGCTATTCAATACAATATATAATTTATTATATTTAGTGCATGTTTCGTCCCCTAAGGGACATCATCAGCTAATAATAAATAAACATTAATATATCACAAAACAAAATAGATGTTATTAAAATTGGTAATACACATTAAAATATTGATGTATGGTTACGATATTTAAAATAAGATCTTTGAAATTTTGTTAAAATTGTAAGTCATATAATAGATAAAACAGTTAAACTGTCCATTTTACTCTTGTTGATATTCTTGGAAAATACCCGTATTGCTTTATAAAATCCTAAATGATCGATTGTTGTAAACAGCACACTTGGTTTGTATCTCTTGATGAAAGAATTATTAAAACTTAAATATGCATTCGTTAGATAGTATAATATATTGAATGCTTCAGAATCTAAATGACATCTATTTTGTATTTCTGATATATTAGTGTTAATTTATTATTAGCTGATGATGTCCCTTAGGGGACGAAACATGTACTAAATATAATCAATTATATCTTGTATTGAATAGGCGGACCACTTAGTTATAATATTTAAGTTTATCTTGAATATTCACTAATTGATTATAGTCAATACGGGATTAGTATTACTTGAAATGAAGCTGTTAAAGCTTATCACTTTTAATTTAAGAATGATGTTAAACAAGTCGAAGGAATAGTCCAACTCCAGTTGGGGAATGTCAAGAATAATCTCGATCAACTAGCCACTAACGTTGTTAATCTCGAATCTCGAGACACGTCCAGACCTATTCTAAGTTCAATTAATTAATGTTATTTGCTTTACGTCCCACTAACTACTCTTTTACGGTTTTCGAAGACGCCTAATCTAAGTTCGATAGAGGGTGTTGGAGAAACGTCATACCAGAAGACTATTGCTAAAGTCCAAGAGGAAAAACCTCCTAAATTCTCCGGTAAAGAATATTACACGGCTAAAGAGTTTCTGATTAATGTAGAGGAACATTTTCAAGAGCACAAAATTAGTGAAGATAGAAAACTAAGAACAGTCGCCCGATTATTAGAAGGCAAGGCTCTTTCCTGGTACGCCGTACTCAAATTTAATTTTAAGACACTCTGACTTTAAGAAGGCTTTAATTGAATGTTTTTGGAATGCAGAAACTCAGCACCTTATAAAACTTCAATTGTTTTCGAGGAGGTATAACACCTCCATTAATGCCTCTCGATATGCAGATTTTTTATTATCTCATTTGAAGAAGATGGAGTACTTAGACCCTCCTTTGCCTGAGAAGGAACTCATACAGGTCATTACGTTACAATATCCTTCTCACGTTGAAGAGATCTTAGTAGCAGCGAACATTCAGAACTTGGATCAATTACGTGCTGTATTACGACGTCTTGATACTGCTCATGCGCAGGGTACTTTGAAACCGAGCAAGAGTAAGGACATAGCCGCCCATTCAGTTCAGGTGAATACTTCGGAACAACCGCGACAAAATCCTGGACGAGCGGATAGAAGGGAAGAGAGAGATACTCAATCTTCACCTACGCGCTGTAGATGGTATAGGAAACGCCCATACCGTTGCCAGGCGCCGTACCAAACTAAACCTACCTGGTTATAACAAGAGAAAAGACTAGAAGAGAGCAGAGACTCAATCAATTCCGATTTGCACAAAGGGTGGAAGGAAACGCAGGACTACCTCCATCAAAGGAAACAAGATGGTCATCAACCTGGAACGACTTGTCTTGAATACCAAGAATACCATAAGAGAAACAACAACTTTGGTCAAAATCCAGAGTCCACGGGTGCTGTTGCCAAAAAAACTTAAATTTTTCGGAAATAAGATTGCCTGAAAATGAGGAAGTCGGGCCAATCCATGTGGACATAGTTAATTATTGGCACATTTATGATGATAATTTAGTATTTGAAGACGAGTTCGTCAACATGTCCAATGAATTTTACCGATAATCAATATTACCATTGGGGAATTTCAAGTCTCATCACTAGTGGATTCAGGAGCGAAAGTTTCCCTAATATCTGCAAAGTTGATAACATTAATCAAGGACAGATATAACATTCTCATTTTTCCGGTAACGCAAGTGAAGGCCAAGGGTATTATTCCTGACAGGAATATCAAATGTAAGCAGCAAGTCTTTCTTGAGTTTGCTATCAATGAAGAAGTGTGTGAGCATATTTTTCTGATAGTCTCGCCTATGAAGTTTAACCTTATCTTGGGTTCAGACTTTCTGTCCAAATATAAGGCTACCATTGACTACTCTGCCAACACTATTCATCTATGTAGTATTGGATCTGTAGAGTTACAGCTGGTAAACGGTGAAGATTTGAGACTTCTAAGGATTGATTTACCCCGTACACAAGTCGATGGTGTGATTGGCGATGCCGCCCCAGTCGACCAGGTACACAAAAGAAGAGGGTGATCCCGACGAAGAGGGACCCATCGATGAAATTTTGAAAGACAAAGGGCCTGATTTTCTCACCTATATCTCCAGTGTAACTGAAACCCCAGATTACCACCCTGACATAGCAGCGGTGAAAGAAGAGATTTATCAGACATATGAGAAGCCTGGAGAGATTACGAATTTTAGACACCACTTGAACGTCAAGGATACTTCACCCAATAAACGCAAGCCATACCGGTGCCTGATAAATATAAGGAGAAAACCAGGACACCGATTCGTCAGATGGAGTCGGACGGAATTGTCTCCAAGTGCGTTACCCGCTATATTAATCCGTTCACCATAGTAAGGAAACCAAATGGTAACCTGCGATTATGCTTGGTCACTCGTGTCTTGAATGACCGACTGGCAATTGAGTACGACCACCTCCTCCGCATAAAGATGCCTTTAAGTGATTTTAATGGAAAAAAAATTTTCAGGCATGGGCATGACATCATCTTTTTTATATAATGTACTAGCTGAGCACAGAAGACTCTTGATTGGATTTCTTCATTGGATAATGTGCCCCTGAACTCAAAAAATACTTTGTGTAAGATGAAATTAAAAGAAAATTCTCACACAATTTTCTTTTTCCCTGAGAGGGAGGGATATGTACCGGTTACGACCTGTACATGCCGTATTTTTTGACTATTAATTGTATTTCATCATAATGCAAGACGTTCAGGGCGAACTTGGTTTGTTTAAGGTCGGAGGAGAGAACAGGCGAGCCAGCGACAGCTGTGTGTGTGGGACGTAGCTTCAGGGACAATCTATACTACCCGCCTGACACCACGTGTAGCCCGCACGGCCTGGTATGTTCTGGATAAGAACGTCACACCTTCGCGAACATTCGATTGAAAAAATTTAAAACTTCTCTAATAATTATCGCAGCGACTTGAGTGATACGTCATTCTGAAGAGGATAACATAAACGTCTCAAATTGTGAATCCCAAGGAAATACATCGAGGGATTCGCGAGATAACCAGCTTCAAGGGATTACGTTATATGATGACGTAGGAGCTCCAAACCGAATATAAGGAGAGCTCACTTTACCCAGATCAGACAGTCATAGCTGAGTGTTCAGCCTGACACTCCACGCTGCAGTGTTCGTCGAAGTGCTGACAGAGGCTATCTTCGAATATTTAAAGTCTTCATGTGGGATTTAAACTCTGATAGGCGTGTTGAACATGCACATTTTGCGTGTGTCGGAACTACAAGTTATGTAGTGGACTTAGGTGACAACAGTTAAGTTGAACTCATATTCTGTGCGCATGTAGAAACTTCTCGTTATAACTTACTTTCGTTCTTGTGGAACTGAGTTTATTACCACGTTACCTGTATGAAAATTAGTGTCTGAATTAATATTAATTTAAATGTGACACTACTACGATACACTAGGAACTGTGATATTTCTTTTTAAATATCAGTCAGCAGAACTTAATTTCTGAACAAACATAATTAATTTCATTGGGATTTAGAGTGTTCATGAAAGTGTTCGAACTTTCACAAGAAATGTTAATGCAAGTGATTACCATAATCGTGTGCTACGACAACAATGTTTCACTCCGAATTCAAACTGTCTTCTTTATCCCGTCCAAACAAAATTGCGTATTATTTCTTCTGAACAGTGTGTAAATTATTTGTGTGTGACTGACAGCAGTGTCTTTGATAAACTCTCGAACAGTCTCCTATTTTATTTAATGTCAACTGCGCCTAACAACGAACTGTGCATTTCATTTCAACATTACTTCTTCGTCAAGGTGTTTAATGTTGTTTCATGACTGACAGCAGTGTCTTTGATAAGCTCTAGAGCAGTCATACATCTCTTTCAATGTCAAGTGCTCCTTTATTTAGTGGAAAATAACCACGAACTGTGCCAAGTGCGAGAACAATTTTCAGTTTCATCATTTCTATTCATGAACTGTGCTTTATTTTCTTCCCATATCGATGCTATCCGCATCTTCATCTTTAATGAACTAATAAATTATATCTACAAGATTAAGAGTGAATTCGACGGCATATCCCAAACATATTCAATGAAACAGTGCTGTTAAATCAAAGTGTCAGGAGACTGTGTAAATTTGGATACTCGTATAAGTTATGTGACGAGTGATTACCCCGCAACATCGTCGGAGATCGTCGGGGAACGTCGGAAATTGTCCAGAGCATCGGAAGTTCGAGACTCAAACCCATATGAAACCAACCCGGGTGTTCCGGCCTTATCTCAAAGTGTTCCAGCCCCGTTCAGCCTGGTGAACTGGGAGCACGGGTCATCAAGAGGCGATGTTGAAGACAGCGACTATCAACAGTAAGGTGATGTGCACTTTGAAATGCATTTTCTGAATAAAACTATTATTCAATCAATTAAAAAAATTTCTTGTAGATAGGACCCTGCCTCCTGTACCAAGCCCTAGGTAGCAAACACCCAGAACTGCTCTGAGACCTACTTCATGCTAACTTTGAAATTAATTCATAAAGTCGGGCTATTTTACTGGTATAGTATGTAATGCCACTATTATTTTCTAATAAATATGTGCTTGTGTTTTTACTATTTATATGAATATTTTTCTTTTTTCTCTACTAATTTGTTTTCTTCTCCTTTAAAATTGATATTTTATATGGTTGTACGTTTTATTGAAAATAGGTTTAAATTATTCTTTATTTAGTCATGGCAATGTTTGTTTTATAATTGTTATATATTATTTTCTATATATAGGTATCATTTATATATGGAATGTATTTTGTACCATTCATAGTAATTGATGATATACCCAGTTATGGGTGTATTAATAGATAAACAATGATTATGAACTTAAAACAATTACTGGATTCAACCCTCAGTGCCCTACCTTCTCAGAAACTATATTAAAGCCATAATATATACTGACCATGGGGCTGCTTCCAAAGCTCGATCCTGAATCGATAATGCTTGTTGTTCAAAATCCAGGTAAACGGCCTCTTATAATGGTACCTATCGCTAGTAAAGTAGAACCGTGGTATTTCTCATGTAGCGGTACTAATCACAACTAACGTACACTCACTGTGTTCTACATATCATTGTACTACTGACAAGTAATACACGTAACACAGGAAACGCAAACCTTTGGCGTTTCTCACATAATGGCGCCACTGAGAGCAACGCAAACCCGTGGAGTTCCTCACATGGTGGGTACTAATCACAGGTATCGTAAGCCCGTGGTGTTCCGCGTATAGTGGTACTAATCACGAATACTTTAAACTCATAATGATCCACCCACTGTTGCTGCTAATCACATACCTACTGTGTACCAACATAGGGGTAAAGGCGACCCATGGTTTTTATCCGGTGATGGCAATAATCACAAGTAGTCTCATGGTTACAATTCAATCATCCCTTGGTTGCCGCTTTTAGTAGCTTCTTACGACAGGCAGGGGATACCGTGGGTGTATTCTTAATTTGCGTCCCGCATCTACCGGCGGCTGCCGAGTAAGGCAGGTAGGGTGTATTTATAAGAACGTAAGTTCGTTCTGCAAATTACGGGAGATAGAACTGACATCATGGGAGAGTCCGGTGATTAATAAATAGGTGGAAAGAAGTTTATAAGTAGGCAGTTTTAGAACGAGTAAGTCATGAATATTTATATCACAGTTACAACGTCAACACAAGGAATTTCTGCATGAGCAGTTCCATTACAGACGACAGGTGTACAATTAACGAAATAGAAAAACTAAAAAACAAATTTTTTGCGATATTTATACTTTTAAAAATATAACCGATATGAGGATGAGCAGAACTGCTAATGGTTCCACTATGTGGCATATATAATTTAAAGACGCAATTATTTCCTGAAATTTGGAAAACAAGTAAAATATTGAACCCATAACCTTTGTGCCCTAAGAATTCCAAGTGTGAAAAGTTACTACATTTCTGAACATTTCTTGATATCACGGGAGTGACACGCGGCAAGGGGGTAGCTACTTTCCGTCCCACGCTCTGGGATACGTGACGTCATCCGCACGTGTCGTATGTGGAGGGATACAGAAGAAGGTTTATGTCGAATAAATATAATTAAATGAAAGAATTAGTGGTGAATGCAATATAATGAAGGTCCTGTATTCATCTATAAGACAATTGTTCTTTAACAAGACAGATTTGAGACTGCTAACCCATTTTGGTGGATTATTTCAGAAGGGCGCGTGTGTCTAGCGTCCCCACGCGAAGTCGACAGAAAAGTTGTGCCTATAAAATGAGGTCATCTAACCAGTTAAATTAATAAATAAAAATTTTAAATGTTCAGGATCACTACTGATAGTGAGTTAACAAATACATGGTTACATCCAAACCTCTTTTAAATAGGTTCATTTAAGTCAGAAAGGTTACGCAAATTTTCTTGGCGGCAAAGGGAAAATGCCTGGAAAGAGGGGGTAATGTCTATAAATATAGAAGGGACGCCATGTTGAAATCCCTGCATTTTGTATCGTGAGGCTGAAGACAGAGGTTTGAACTGCTTTGTAAATCGATCGACAAAGTAGACTAAGTCCAACCGACAGATTTTAGCCGATGTGGCTGGGGTCTTGACTCCATGTGGAGATAGTTTTCCTTTGAGCAGAAGTAGTTGTATAAAAAGGACAGTCAAGAAAGGGGAAGAAGTTTTTATATAGTTGTGTGTGGTAAGGGAAGTAATTCGTGTGCGGGAAATAAATACTATCTGTCGAGTGCGATCAACAAAATCAACACGTGAAGGGTATTTCTTTTTTTAAGTTTTATTTCCAGGAAAATAAATATTATGATGTACAGCCATAAATATAAAATGGCTAGATAAAGCGACGAAAGGTCACAGGTGAGCCGAAGGATGGAATCCGACTTCAGTTTAAGGTAGGTGCCTTGCCATCTTATCACCTACTATATCTTGTTTTGTGATGTCAAACTTATGTGCATTTGAAAATGGGTTTTTATGACGCAGTTGGTCACCCCTATGTTTTTTGGCGAATGTCAAAATATGGCAAAAGGGCATTTGTTTTATGTTCTGCTTGGATACATTTAAAATATTGCGAATACCGTGTGACATGTAAAAAGTTATTAGTGAGGGTTTCGAAGTGATATTCACGTCCAGAGTAGATCGTCAATTTCCGTGAATTTATTGCCTATACTTTTGTGATGTTAACTGAGATAATTTCATCTGACGTAAAATTTTTCAGTTTGAATTTTGACGTAAATAATTTATTTTCAATCGAGTGGAAGTGCGCTATCGGGTTGAGAATATAGAGTGGTGAATTTTGTCACAAAGTGAAACGTTATTCTATGCCCATTTAAACTGTGTCTGACTGACAATAAAAAATAGTCGAATTTTGACAGTCATTTCGGTGAAATCCAGTTTTGGAAAATACCAGATCATTATGCGAAGTGTTCATTATTGATGTATTTGTACGTATTATGCATCGTGGATTCTAAGTATTTTTATTCCAGTCCTTTTTGTCAGTGAGAGCCGTCGAATTGAGACGAGAGTTCAGAGTTGTCGTATGAGTTGAGATAGGATTTGTGAATCAGGTGATTGGAAGCCTGTAAATGTGCCGGGATATGTATAAGCCCGAGGAAGATTTTGTGTAATGTTTGGGATGGGAAGTTGAACAAGAGAATCCATGCCGGTATTAATTTGCGACGTGTACAATTATTGTAGGACATTTGAAGTATAATCTATGTGCATTTTGTTGGGCAGATATATCGTATTTGTTTAATTATGTCGGCGAAGTTAAAGGTTTCATTCTGAGAGGCCAGTCAGGCAGGACGAAACAGATATTCGATATCGCAGCAGAGCGAGGGTCATGTCTCAATGCCGTCAGCTGATAGGAGTTCGCAGCTCGAATAACGAACGTGCAGAGTGTGTTACGCATTGAAACGAGATTGCATTTCTTGGCAGTGGATAACGTTAACTGTTGGATCTAGTTGAAATTTTCATCCGGGAATAACGTGTATGTTAATAGATACTGTAAATTTGTTTAATTGAGATTGTAATGTACATTTGAGACCACGAACTTAGAGTATAATGAGCGAGGTTAGCCAATTTCAGGGTTGTCCAAAATATAGAGCGATGGTTATGATGATTGTTTTGTTTGTGAGGGGCGCACAAAGCTTCACGGAAATATTATGACAAGATATGACATCGTAATCGGTTTACATTGTACTGCGAGTTACTTATGGTTTGTACTTAATTATCAGGGTTATCCAAGTAGTAATAATGGTTAGTATTAGATTAAATTAAAGTATGATGTCACGAAACAAGATGAATACTGGAAATAAGTGATGTAATTTTTTTCCATCTACCGACGATATAGATCCAACATTATTAAAAAAATTAATTACGTCAAGACTTGTGTAGGGGCTTGTGAGAGAAACCATTCGTCCGCGGAGATAGATTTTGTTGTTCATTAAGATTTCATTAAATCATTTAAATTTATTTAATTATTAAATTCAGTGGAAACGTATTTTGAAATATTTTTTAATCAAGCGAATAACTTGAAGATGCATTCTACAAATCTTAGTTTATTTTTCTGGGAAGTATGTAAATGTTAACGTAACGATTAAGGGGACATATCCGAAGGTAATGCATTTTACTGCCACAAAGTATTGTGAGCATCGTTGTTGTTGCATTATTTGACTTTTATTGATTGAGCAGTAACTGTACTGGGGTTAGTAAAGTGGAAACGTTGGTCATTAACCGATGTAACTTAACTGTGTTTAGCTTTCTGCTTAGAAACTTGGATGGTCATGTGGTCATCAACCTCAGTGACTTAGAGTAGGCCATATGCCACCGTAGCATCATTTTCCTTGCGGTCATCATCCACAATGACTTTAAAGTAACTTAGAAGTTTAGATGTTGGTCCATGACATAGTCGCATGTCACATCGATTCCATGCCGTATAACCACTGTGTGGCACACACCGATGGGGCTGCCTTAATTATACCCAGAGTCCAGAGTTCGTGTTACGAGGACTGGACTATGAAGAATCACTATGATGGTACATGTAGTCTCACATGGAAACCGAATCTAAGGATTTCCAGACTTTCTTTTCTTTAATTAATAATTGAGTCAATGGTTTCTAATAAGGATGCCCATCAGGCAGTTATGTCAAAGGCTCACACCAGTGTTCTGACCTTCTGTGTAAAATGATTGTGGTGTCCAGTGGACACGATTGGGTCCCAACCTTACCGATGATAAATGATTAACTCTTCAGAGATTACATAAATAAATAGGAATATTTTTATACAGACCTTTCATTTGAGTAGATAGATTAGAATTACTGAACCCTACCTTTACCTCAGCAAGTGACGAAGAACCCGATACGAGTCAAGAGATAGATCTCATGAAATTTTGCTGATAGGTATGGAAGGTAGGTATCCTTCAAGTGGACCAAAAGGGTTCAATATCTACGGTCCTTAAATCTGGTGATAGTTCAAGAATTGAGAACTACACAGCTATCTCAATAACATGTTATATTTCAAATCGAAGGATGGGTGTGACACAGATAAATGGCGGTCTTTATCTAGCCCTTACTAGACGGTACAGTGTACTATAAACACTTTTAGTCAACAGAGGTGGGTTTGTGTGGAAATAATTTATTACAAGTAACTTAATTTTCATCATCATCATCACTATTACGGTAAATGGTTCGGAATGTGCCGTTACGTTGAAATTAGTTCACACCATTCTGTTTAATATTCCCAGTGTTGTAATGATACGAAAATCGACATCTACCATTAATATTTATCAATTCAATACAATGTCCAATTTTGTATTAATTTTTAGCGATCACTAATATTTATAATTCGTATTGCATTTTATATGATATTTTAATATTGTGTATATATGGTTACGTTTATTAACCTGGTAGGTTGCGTACGACACATATAGGGAATTCAATGGTCCTCTAGTAGAAACGACTTGGGATGTGGTTTTGAAATGTGTAGACATGCCCTATTCTAAAGAAGTGCGATGTAATTGGATTTTGTGGAAGTATCTTTGAGGCATGGTTTTGGAGAAGAAGATTTAGGTCTGGGGGGCATACCTAGCACTTTATAAAGAGTGTCAAGGGAATGCTGAGCCCAAATTATTTTACACGTTTGTACCATTGTGAACTCTGAAGTGTTTCTTTTCTTCCTTAAAGACCAGATTTGGTTTAGCATCTGTGTAAAATATGTATTATGTGTTCCCGGTACTGTTGCATGAAGTTGAGTCGTGACGAAAATATCCAATGAGAAACTGGAAGCGTATGAACTGCGGTTATATCGTCGGATGCTCATGATTTCTTGAACGTACCACTTTTAAAATGACATTGTTCTGGAAATAATACGAAATCGGAAAGGGTTTATTATGATAGTGAAATTTAGTAAAGTGTAGAATTAGGGCATATCGTGAGAAACGTTCAAATGTAGCTTTACTTTCGGGGAAGATGGAAGTAAGTTGATTTATTTATTGGCTGAAGTAGTTGAGAACATATTTGACGGACTTTTCACGTCAGCAGATATCTTAATGCGCTGATCTTCAGCACTCAAAGCTGGAAGGCATCCCAAGAAGAATAAGAAAAAGAAGAAGATGTCGTGGTAAAAGATTCCAAACGATATCCAGTAAGATGTGTTATGAGTAATACCACTTTCAGTTTTAAATATACATTTATCATTGACGCATTATCTTATTACTTGCATAATAAACTAGTTCTGTTGGTATTCAGCTCGACCGTTCATTTTCCTTCGTTATCTGCACTGCTGTAGAGTGAACAGTCACATCAAATTATTTTCTTTCTTTGACAGTATATTTGAGCCTCTGTGGACTACGTGGCAAAAACCAAGTTCATTTTCAATGTCTACATATTGCTTGTATGCCGTACTTGACATACTGCCATAATCTTTTACGGTCATAGATCAGTGCCTTGCTCTTCTGGGCTCTGACTTCGCTTTAAATCCCAGATAGCTTTCCACCAACGGGGCAAATTCATCCATGTTATTGTATTATTTTCTGGTATACCTGTCACATTCTTCGAACCATCTCGGTTTCGCCATCTTTGGTCTTCTCAAAGTCTCAAAGTCCAGATCTTCTTAATAAGTCGTAAGTCATACAGAAGGTTTACCCGACAACTAACAATATTTTATTTTTGACTGTCGATACTATTGGCTGTATCTTGTTGTATAATTCGTCGTTCGTACATCAGTTATTGGTATCTGTCAACCGATCTTCTCTTTTAACTTGCATTTGATTTGGGCTGATGCTACCTCGGATTGGCTTCATCATCTTCCTGACGCGATTTTAAACACGGCAACGTAGGTCAGGAATGTCATCTATACGCTGATGTTGTTTATATGATGATGACGGAACGATAACGTATTTCTGCACAAGGTGCTTCTCGTTAGGCTCTAGTGTTGACTCAGATCTCGCACCAGGCAAGCGATCAGTTTGTTGTACACGAAGACCAAGTATCTACCCCGGTGAACCACGAGCACGTTACTCCGAGCTGATTGCTGCGAGACGAACCCGAGCATGTCATCTACATATCGCGTCCGTTCGACCACGTTCAAAACCAACGGTGATACATCCAACCCTACTCTTGCGGACGTAGAAGACAAAAGGTATCGAAAGGAATCTCTCGTTCTTTAAATCGCTTCCCAACTCAAGAAGACAAAAGATCAAAGGGTATCTCTCGTTCTACAAATCGATTCCCAACTCGAGAAGACAAAAGGCATCGAAAGGAATCTCTCGTTCTTTAAATCGATTCCCAACTCGATACAGTAATGGATGCAGCGAAAGGAGGGAGTTCTACAATAAAGCAACTCTAGTCTTAACTTGGAGCATATAACTGTTCAAATGAATTCAATCTCCCGTCTTATGAGCCCAAAAGCATATCAATGATTCTAGTAAAACATTTTTCAATAGGCCATACCATACTCTGGATATCATGAACATGTTCCCCGACACCAATGTATTGTTGTTTAAAGCGGCACAACAGCTAGGTCAACGGCCAGTAATTGTACGAGATGCAACGAAATTACACGATAATTAAACTTCAGAATGTATCCACTGACTAAAATATATAACGAATGATGATTAAAAAAATGACCGTGCGCCCAAAACAATCAATAGATCCAATTCACAACGGCTTCTTACCTAAGATGATGCTTGCTAGTAAAGGAGGCCCAAAATCCAGGTCACCGTCCCCTCATAACAGTACTAATCACTGGTAAACCACAACCATTGTGTTCCTTGAATACTGCTACAAATCACAGGTAACGTAGACTCATGGTGTTCCTTTTTTTTTTTTTTGCTATTTGTTTTACGTCGCATCGAGACAGGTAGGTTTTTTGGCGACGATGGGACAGGAAAGACCTGGGAACGGGAAGGAAGCGGCCGTGGCGTTAATTAAGGTACAGCCCAAGCATTTTCCTGGTGTGAAAATGGGAAACCACGGGGAAACCATATTCAGGGCTGCCGACAGTAGGGTTCGAACCCACTGTCTCCCGAATACTGGATACTGGCAGCACATAAGCGACTGCAGCTATCGAGCTCGGTCATGGTGTTCCTCACTAATCACAGCCTACGTATACATCTGGTGCCTAATCATACGCAAAGTAATCCCACGGCGTATCACAAACTATGGTACCACCCACAGGCGACACAGATCCACGGTGTTCCCCACGTAATGGCACGACTCATAGGTAACGCAGACCCATTCTGAACACAGGGGAACCCGCCCATTCCAACACACGGCACCTTTTCTCGCATGTAGATTAGTCCGCACAGCCGAGTGCCAGCCCCCATCTCGGTGAGATACTCAGGATGGTACTAACCACAGGCAAGGGCCAGAGCCTTGGTGTTCTTGGTACTAATCACCAGTAGTCTCATGATTCCAATTTCACCATCCCTCAGTCGGCCCTTTAAGTCGCCTCTTAAAGCATACAATGGATACCGCGTGTGTATACTTCGTCTGCATCCCTTCCCACCACAGGGGTTATTTCTGAACGTTACATTATTATTATTATTATTATTATTATTATTATTATTATTATTATTATTATTATTATTATTATTATTATTATTATTATTTATTTCAGAACGCAACAGGAGCAACCGGATGTGGTAAGGGAGTTTTAGACGGTCCTACATCTTCTAAAATGAATACAGGTCGGTTGAGTTACGTCTCATCTTACTGTATACTGGAAGCAGATAGATTAGCTAAGTGCTGCACAGGTGGGAGATACCAGCTACGTCGCTGCCTAATGGTATGAGCAGTTCCCTCGAGGGAAATGAATAATATTTACCCCGCAATGCGACTAAAAACCTGATATATGAATCCATTATGAAAAGAAATAATCAGACGCAGAAGCCTCGAGTACGCTGGTGCACCATGGGCAATATGAAATAAGCGCTCGCACGATTGTAATGATGTTACAAATACCTGATTTTGATGACCAAAGAAATTCCAAACCCTGACCATAATATTCACAAGTACTTTAAAATATGAACAAAAACCACCAAGTAAAGAAGTATCAAAACAGTAAATATGTAGGTACGTACTTGTAACTCGTAATGTTGTGCATAAATCCCCAATAATAATAATAATAATAATAATAATAATAATAATAATAATAATAATAATAATAATAATAAGCCACGCGAGATGGCCGTGCGATTAGGTACGCGCAGCTGTGAGCTTGCATTCGAGAGATAATGGATTTGAACGCCACTGTCAGAGCCCTGAAAATGGTTTTTCCGCGGTTTTCAATTTCCACACTAGAAAATGCTGGGGCTGTAGCTTAATTAAGGCCACTGCTGCTTCCTTCAAAATTTTGGTGCTTTTCTACCTCATCGTCGCCATAAAAGATTAGATGCGAGCACTGATTTATTATTAAACATGGTGCACCATACATCAGTCTGACGAAAAGCAAATAGTAAAAAGAAAAGAAAAATGATGATGTTTGTTAGGTCATTGGCCCCTAATGGTAAGACGTGAAAGTAATGAAAATTAAATGTATCCACTGACTACAATCTAAAACTAATGAAAGTGAAAAATTATCCTAAAATAAAAACAATCAGTGGATCGAATTCACAATGCCTTAATTACTGGAATAATATGACTACATAAAAACTTGAATAAGGCACTGAAAATCATATTTAAAAGTTCACAAAGATAGACAAAACATGGCCAGCAGTGTAAAAGCGTAGTTCATAAAAGGAGCAAAATAAAAACAAATAAAAACTTCCGTTTTAAACAAGATAAAACGGCTATTCCTCATGAAAGGGATTACGTGGTCTACTGACTGCTCTTCGTCTCGTAGAGTAATTTTAATTTGTTGGGGGCTAGGGGCATATTTTCATCTTCTGAAAGTGTGAGTTAGTGGGGACATCGTCGTGTTTTCTTCCCATTGCTCATTGAATCATCACTCAAAATAGTCAGCCAAGAGGACCTACAACAAACTGTTAGTTACCGTCAATAAAGTATGTAATGGGACTAAAACAAGGTTCAAACATAGGCTTATAGAAATCCTCATGATCCGTATTTCAAAACAGAAAGGAAATATTCACTTACAGTAGTTCTCCAGATTGCCATCCCCCGTAATGAAATTGTCCTCACCATCACGAATAAGGCATTCAATAAAACATTCCTGACGGCCCAAGCGGTGAGTGAGATGTCGATGAGCGAGTTGCATTAGTCCTTTGTGAAGTATGGATTAGTGAGTCAGGGCGACTCTGTCCTACGGTCACTTACCGGTCTAGACAGGTTACAACGCCCCTCAATTCCACACTGTCTCAACTGTGTTGGACACAATTACTTCAAGGGAATCGTTTTACTTTTACTCAGAGGTGGGTGAGGGACGCATGGGAAGAACACACCCACGGCATGACGAATATAAGACCAAGTGTGAGGACTCGGCCATTATAGCATTATAGCATGATAGTTTGTGGTCCCGCCACTGCAAGCACTGCAAGCGACTGTATCCAACACGTGCTCCGGGCAAATTATAGAAAAATGCGGGAGACGTTATTGTGCGAAATATTTCAGTGAATAAGTTGAATTTTGCTTTCATTTCCTAAACTCAGTTGATTGTATGTTGTGTACTTCAACCAAGTATCTTACGTGGCTTGATTAATTTAAGAGTTCAGCATGCCGTACTGTTTTGTTCCTGGCTGTAAGTAAGGCTATGGTAGAGTAGTCGACGATACACAATATTTTTCACCTCCGAAGGATAGACACCAATTTGAAAAATAGGCCAGAGTTATTCCATGGAAAGATACTGACTTAACGAGTAACAGCACAATTTTTAATGTTCATTTCTCTGATGATTTGATAGTGAAATCAGTGAACGGTAAACAAGTGGATATCTCTCGTGTGAGATGGAAATTACGTCCAGGAGCAGTGCCTCACATTTTTTTCTAATTTGCCGAAATACCTTTCAAGTGAGATTAAGTCACGTGAAACTCCCAACAGGAAAAAGAACCTAGACACCATCAAGAAAAAAAGAAATAAGAATGAAGACGGGAGTGCAGTTGCGAATGGGGAATTAAAAGGTCAGTCTAATGTTGATCAAAATTTGGGTCATTCTAATGTACTTTCTGATGCCGAAAAGACAATGTTATCGCTCAAAAGGCGCCTAAAAATGCTAATCGAAATTTATTTTATAGTCTTGAACATGCGCCAAATCTTCACGCAAGCTTTCGAAAGTCCAGTAACCAACAAATTGAGTTGGTAAGTAGAGTATTACCTCTAAATAGTACCTGGGCGTTTGCTTTAGTATTCTGGGAGTTATGTGTAATTTATCTATATATGTACACTCCAGTAACCTCTGCTTTCCGCAACTTGTGATGAAGGCCGTAGCTATTATTTCCATGTATGAATTTTTTCCATTGTACCCTGCCGTGGTATTTTAATTGTAATTTCTCATTGTTTTTAAAAGATAGTGTATATTCTTATCAGTTACAGAGTGCTTAATACGTTTCCTCTGGCATAATTCCTAAGACGAGCTGATCGGTACTGTGGAGCTTGCCCGCTCTAGCGCTGCCTGGCGAGGCGCGCTTGAACTCGAGGAGTCCTCACACTTGTTCTTATATTCGTCATGCCCACGGTATTCCTTGCCTGTCGTAAAAGGCGTAACCAAGCGATGATTAAATTACAACCATGACAGTACTTGTGATTAGTACCACTATGTGAGGTACGCCATGGGTCAGCGTTTTTTGAGAGTATTGCCATTATGTAAGAACACCACGGATCTGTGTTCCCTGTGGGTGATACCATAATATGTGATACTCCGTGGGTTTGCATTGCCTATGACTACTACCACTAACTCAGCAGCACCAAGAGAATACGTGGCGTGTGATTAGTTCCACTAAGTGAGGAACACCACGGAAAAACCAGCGCCCGTGATTAGTCCCATTATGTGACGAACACCATGGGGTTGTGTTGCCTGCGAGTGGTGCCTTTATGTGTGATTAGTACTACCGTATTATGAGGGACGAGTGACCTTGATTTTGGACCCCTCTTTATAACAAGCATCATCTCACAAAAGAAGGCATTGTGAATTGGATCTACTGATTCTTTTGGATTCATAGTCATATTTTCATCATCATTTTAGTCAGTGGATTCTTCAAGTTTTAATATTATTATTTCATTTTGTTGCACCTCGTGCCAAGAGGTGTGGCTATTTATAGCCGAGTGCAGCCCTTATAAGGCAGACCCTCCGATGAGAGTGGGCGGCATCTGCCACGTGTAGGTAACTGCGTGATATTGTGGTGGAGGATAGTGTTACGTGTGGTGAGTGAGTTGCAGGGATGTTGGGGACAGCACAAACATCCCAGCCCCCGGGACAGTAAAATTAACCAATGAAGGTTAAAATCCCCGACCCGACCGGGAATCGAACCCAGGACCCTTTAAGCCGAAAGCCAGTACGCTGACCGTTCAGTCAATGAGTCGGATTAGGTGCCGATGACCTAGGCGTTAGTCCCCTTCAAACAAAATACATCATTATCATCAACCCAGAGGTTTTGACTAACTCGACTTAATTCCTGGTTGATCCTATGTGGCGCAACTGAAAAAGAAGAGGAAGAAGTAGAAAAGTATGCAACACCCCCATAACAATGATGATGAATGACGTTAGGATGAGAAAGTCATAGGGAAGTGTGCACACAAGATAAATTTAAAAAGAGCAAATAATTCATAATAAATCAGATAATAACACAACAAAAATTTGCAGGGAAAAAAGGAAGCAAGGAAGAGTGCAGGAACCTACCCATAATAATAAATTAGAGGAGGAGATCAAGGAACTACGAGGCAATTCACCTCAAAATGACACCAATATTATCAAAAATGGAAACAGAAATATAATTATTAGGTAAATAATAGATACATTAAAATTAGATTTGAAAATTCAGTGTTTGGTAAATACTGAATACTGACGTAAAATTTTGCAATGAACAGAAAAATAAGTAGACCTAGCATAATTAATTTTTAGTAAATAAATAATCTAAGTTGCAAATAACATATTCTTATAGTAAATGGTACCATTTTAACGAATGATAAGAGTTCTGGTGCACCACCCTACTCATAACAAAATAAATAATTAGACTACAGATATGTTAAATAATATTTAAAATTTAAATGAAAGCAAAATGGGTTTGATGACCAATCGAGGGCTTTTGACAGCACCCCAGTGGAAGATAAAATCCCACAAAACCACTCACTAATGAAGGACACCCGACAAATAACAATTAACACAGAACACAACAAATACAGACCATAATGTCCCCACAACAGGGTCCCCCACAATCAGAAACACAGCCCAAATAAATAAATAAAGTTAAATTCCCAAAAGTCATGTTGAGCAAAGGTAAAAAATTAAACACCGGAGCATAATAAAAAGGAACGAGTCAGTTCACATCGCATCACCGAGATAAAAAAAGAACACACAGTTTCAGAAGGAAACAATTCATAATAGCATTCACGGAGCAATCCGCAAGATGCTTTTATCGCGCCCGCGACAATTCACAATATCCCCAATAATAATAAGTTACATGTCCGAATCGTTGGCTGAACGGTCAGCGTACAGGCCTTCGGTTCAGAGGGTCCCAGGTTCGATTCCCGGCCGGGTCGGGGATTTTAACCTTAATTGGTTAATTCCAATGGCACGGGGGCTGCGTGTACCGGTATTTGTTGTTTTCATCATCATTTCATCCTCATCACAACGCACAGGTCGCCTATGGGATTCAACTAGAAAGACCTGTACATGGCGAGCAGAACCCGTCCTGTGATATCCCGGCACTAAAAGCCATTCGACATTTCTTTTCCTTTCATAAGTTACATAACCGTCCGGCACGAAGAGATAACAACAATAAGCAGAAAAGATAACATAAGAAGCAGGCTCCATATCTTTCGCACAAGGGTTGTCCAAACCCTCGATTACGTGAACACATTACAATGGCATTGTTGACCTACCGCTAACATAAATGCGGGTTTACTAAAATAATAGAACAAGGATCTGATTAAACGCCCGCAATAGGAATGAAAATAAACTAACCAAACCCAAATAAAATATCCCCTAAGAGATAAAAAAAATTACTATTATACCAAAATATTAATAATAATTCTAATGAAATTTTAAAAATTAGAGACTAGTGTAAGCGTAGTGTTAGTTCGAACACGGGCAATGAAATGCCTAAACACACAGAAAGCAGTACGAATAATTTAGATGAGAATCACAACAAAATCACACACCGTTACGTGTACCAAACACACAGCACGACAGCAAAAATTTCCAAATTTCCAAATTGGAACGACACACGCATCAACAAAGACCATAATCACTCACAAAAACACAGAAAACAAATAAACCCAAGGGAAAATCATCTTTCAATCAAGGCGGAGTTGAATTTTGAAATTACCTAGGCAATAATGGCCTGCTTCGTTACACACAAAACGCACTTGAAACATGACGCCTTACCACAAAACTAAGGTATATTATTAAGTCACAACGGACACACGCACGAGCATATAACAAACTTACACAAGGAAACTAATATGAGCACAAGGAAATTATTAAGGCGTACTTACATTAATCCATATATGCCTAGGTAAGGCAACCGTGTTCTGAACTATCAATACAACTCACCAGTACGAAATAAAGTTAACATATTCACATCATTACAACTGCACTAAAACAGAAAAGGGTTTAAGTAAAACTAACTCCCTGTTTGGATAGTTCTAGGCCGTCACCCTATACCCGAGGGTAAATTCATTGAATTGGCAGCGGCAACGAACTCCATTGATACACTTAGCGTCCGCCTTCAAACAGATTCAAGCGCAGACAGCCACACTACACAATCCTCCGCCAGAAGAGACACAGCCTAGTCCAGATACTCCCCCTGGCGGGCACCGCCGAAGCACACACTGTAGTAGCTATGCACTCTCATAGATGGCGTAGAAGTCCGTGTAGCCGTCCACAATACAATTATACCATAAGAGGTAATAATACACAGGAAAACTATGTGACGGAAAGCCCTCTTCGCCACATATAGACAGAGTAGATGACCAGTAGGCTAACTGTTCAGAGCGCTCCTGCACTAAATTATCAGAGTTCACCAGACACAAGGTTTAGTCATCCAATACCTGAAATAGAGTTGAATTCCAGTCTCATATAATCGTGGTAATATCACAGGTCCGTACAGTCACTGGGCCGCGAATACAAGGTCCATAGCAGAATTTAATATTTCACCAAAGATTACAAGTGCCGATAAGAGACACAATTTAATTACTTGTCGCGTAGACACTTGATTGTCCGAAGTATATCACATAACTAGCGTATTTTGTTAAAGAACGCTTCAGTCACCCCCACCTTAAAGAGGACCACAGGGGAGCTGAGATGTGGCAGGTAGCATTCAGTCTCATGCTCTTGAAAAGCTTCCACTCAGTCACAGAGTACAAGCGTCCAACGAGATTGGCATAAGCCCACAAGTTAAGTTCATTAATAATTTAGACGTTAGCCCCATTCAATCACGCCATGTACATCTCATTTCATGCCAAGAGAATAAACTTTAGGAACGGTCTTACTTGGTAATAGGTAACATCGAAGAAACAACACCGGGGTCACATGGACTGTTCAATGTGCCGAAAGACGGAGTACCAATGGCCAGTCAGCACAGCGTACAGCACACCAGGTGGTAAACAGACTTATGACTTGCAAGATTTCAGCACCAAATATTAGTTCCAATGACACAGGTTTTTAGATTCACGAGTGCAGCTTAGCTTCTGGCAACGGCAGCTCCAAACGGGCGCGCGTATAGCTGCAATATGAACAAGAAAGTAGCAAGCGACGGAACAAGTACAGTCTAAAAAAAATAATTAGTCACCAAAGTGGTTCTCACACTCTCATTAGGGATATCATTAGTTCCGAACCGGGTTTCAATGACTCACGTGTAATAGTGTTTTTGAAAATTTATAGCCTAACACTTACAATGACAAGAGAATCTTCTCCAATTTTAACTTCAAGTTTGGACTCTCTGGTAACACCCATGGCTAGAGTACAGTTCATTTGCCACTTCTGGCATTGACATTTGCTAACTTTTACAATTATCACTACTAAATATAACCTTCTTCTTATGTGGAAGTAAATTACAATAATCTATTTTTAAAATTTAAATTAGGACTAATAAATCTTGATAATCTTACAATATTAGAATAAAGCAACCCACATATACAAAGAGAAAAGGACCTAACCTAACTGAATGTTCCCAAAAATTTAATATTTAAGAAAGGGGAATAAAATATCAGAAAATAGAGCAATAATTTAGAACACAGATGCTTGGTCCATGGGATACCGGGGTAAGAAACGTGAATTTTGCCCACAACAGGACTAAAAATATATTATGTCAAACCAGGGCAATCAAACTCCCATCCGCAAGTTCGAAGACGATTATGAAATAATCTTCCACATTCATTTTTACAAGAACTACTTAGCATTATTCCACACCTTACATAATTTAACAGATGAGAAAAACGGATCAGAAGGGAGGCACGATACACATCAGAAATCATAAAACGACGAAGGATACCGGGAGGGAGCAAACAATGGATTATCACACAGCGACGGACAGAATTAACTCACAACGATCAACACTTTTACCAAACACAATCTACTAGATAATCCGATAACTCAGTAAGCGAAGAGGACAGGCAGAAAACAACAAAAAAAAAGAAAACGTACGACCCAAATCATCCATAACCATAACGCGGAGATCACATGGAAATTGAACCAGAATAAAGAAGGCAATGGCAATAACTGGAGACTTCGCATGCATAATAAGGTGACGGAGAGTACTCAAAGTGTGTCCGCACGAAATCAACATGCACCAGTAACCCAGGCCAACCACCACATGACAGCCGACAATTACAGAAAGGATGGTAGGGAATAAAACAAGAAATAAGATTGGATAATAGCACCAGGCAGACCCAACTCAAAGCAGCATAAATAAGGGCCAAAATTCAAGAAAATTCCACTCCATATAACCATCTTCGAATACAACAAGCACAGGTGTTCTACCAAATCCATCAAATGTTCAGGGAACCCCTGGATAATGCAACACCCCCTAACAATGGTAATAAATGACGTGCGTCATAGGGACGTGTGCACACAAGACAAATATTTAAAGACAAATAACTCATAACAAATCAGATAATAACACAACAAAACAAGGAAGAGTGCTGGAACCATCCCATAATGGAAGGAGAGAGGAGGGGATCGAGGTACTACGAGGCAATACATCAAAATGACACCAAAATTTTTGCAACTTCACCAAGACATACATGGGGAAAACAATGGGAAAGCACAAAGAATAAAATGAAAACAAACACAATACTTACCGTAAGGGCAATAGCACAAAACACGAAGCATGGAGGGCAAAAAACATGAAGGAGAAAGGCCAGGGTTTTACATTAACGTTGACAGGTTGCCAGGTCAATATTACTAACTAGTAAATAACAGACAAGATAAATTTAAAATAAGGGATATTCTCTTAATAAATTAAATTTGAAAGTCAGTATAATATAGGAACAGTTAAATATATATATTCTTTTTTTAAAAGCAAAACGCAATTACAACTAAAGGAAGAAACAGTATTTTATAATGAAATTTAAATTAAGATGAGAACACAAATTGCGGTAGCAATACACGCACATAGATAGCGTAAGAGTACATGTTGCTGTTCACAGTACGATCAAGCACACTAGATATAACTTGCAGGAAAATTACGCGCTGTCATGTCCCAATACCCATACATACAATGAGTAGAATTATCACCCACTTAGTCAAATAGTGTTGAATTTCAGTTTCAAATAGATAATGGCAATATTACCGCTCATCACATCGGCACTTTGTCAATAAAGCCGAGTCCAACAGTAAAATGGCTAATTCACGAAATGTTACTTGTGCGGATAATGCACACAATTTAACAAGTGTCGCGTATACAGTTGTTAGTCCAAATTATATTACATTTTTAATGTTTCTTTTGCGTAATAACGCCTCAATAACCCAGGACTAAAATTATGGTGGTGTAAAGACTGTCCACCCTGTGAGATTATGCCAATCAACAGACACCCTTCCAGCCAGTCGGAATTCACGGAATATAATAATAAACGATGCAGAGTTGATAGGTGGCACGATGACAAAGCTCATGAGATGATGGAGAAGAACCTTCAATCAATCCATTGGGTTCAATACCTCCAATGACAGACCAAGACCACGGATGTGGCGAACATCAAAATTAAATGCGGAGATGCGGTTTGCCCAACGGTCAACCTACCCGTCTCTATTTCATACCCAACTAAGTGCCATGTTGTCAGTTTCAAGATGAAATTTAGAGTGCTTGATATACATGCGAAATTTTACAACGGAAAAAATAACAGACAAACATTCAAGTTCGTATACAGAATAATTCATCTCATCAGAATTCTTGGTACGGAGGGCATATGCAATGGGTCTCCTACCTATCTCATCTTCTTGGAGAAGGATACCAATAACGGCAGAACCAGAAGCATCAGTTTGAATTCTGAAAGGTTTTGAGAAGTTAGGAATCACCAAAACAGGAGCATTAGCCAGAGTCGATTTAAGTTCAACAAATGCAATTTGTTGAGGTTTCTTCCAGACAAATTTAACATCCTTACGCCGAAGGGCATGAAGGGGAGCTGCAATTTGGGCAAAATTTGGGATGAACTTACGGAAAGATTTGGCCATACCAACGAAACGGGCTATTCACTTCTGATTCTTGGGTTCGGGAAATCATAGATGGCTTGGGTTCTACTCTGATCCACAGCTACACCATTAGGTGAGACGATATGACCCAGGAAAGACATGCGAGTCTGCACAAAAGAAACTTTAGATCGTTTGATAGTGAGACCAGCTTGATTAAAGCGACGAACCACTTTCCTGATATGAGAGAGATGTTCTTCAAAGGTTTCCGAGTACACAACGACATCGTCGAGATAATTGTACGCAAACCTGAATTTAATGTCAGATAGTATGGAATCTAATAGTCTCGTCATCATGGCTGCGGCAGTACTGAGGGCCAAAGGGATTCTCTCGTATTCGTATAAGTTCCAGTCCGTGATAAAGGCAGTTAAATGCTTACTTTCCTCAGCCAGAGGGATCTGGTGATACGCTTGATTGAGATCAAATACAGAATAAAATTTAGCACCATAGAAGAATGAAAAGCAAGTATGCAAGTCAGGTAGTGGAATTGATTGCAAGATAATCTTCTTTTTGAGATATCGATAGTCGACCACAGACCTGAACCCACCTTGAGGCTTAGATGGGGGACGCATAAGCAGAAGTTGAAGGCCTGATAACTCCTTCTTCAAGCATCTTATCAATAATTTCTTTTAGAACCTTCATACTTGGGGGAGACAGTCGATACGGAGGAGAACGAACAGGAATGGTGTCACTCACATCAGTTTTATACTCAAGCACATTAGTTACCCCTAACTTATCCGTGAAAACCTCAGGAAATTCATCACATAATTCATGTATCAGTTGAGCTTGTTCACTAGTCAAATGACTCAGGTCAAACTTTTCCTCAGTAACTTGGTCGTGTGCATCAATAGAACAGAGATGTTTACCAGAACAAGGGAGATATTCGACCAATGGCAGAGTATAATCAGTACAAAATTTGAAAGACAGACAACGATTATGAACACCTAGGATTAATCCTACGTGAAGAGCAAAGTCGTAACCAATAATTACATCATGCGATAACCCTCCAACTACAATGAAATTAAATTTCCAGGTGAAATGATTGACTTTTACTTAAACTTTAACATTCAGGACAGGGCCGTTGGCCGCATGAAATACCGTTGAAATGGGCACAATGTCAGGAAATTTACAGATAGATTTATTTTTAGAAAACCAAGACCAGTTAATAGCAGAAGTCACACTGCCAGAATCCAGCAGTGCAAACGTAGGCTCATTATTGATTTCTACATGAATAATCGGAATTTTAGAATGTACACTCCCTGAAATACTTTTACAGTCACCAGGACAAACAACATCATTATCATTGACAGAAGTATTATCACGGTTATCTAGATTATTGATAGATGGGTGTGCGTTATCAGCACATTCATCTAGCCAGATCCGCTGATTATTATTACCCAAATTGACATTAGCAGATGGAGGAGGATAATTAGGTACAGGATAAGCAACACTTTGAAATTGGGGGCTAGGAAAATTATTAGTAGGTAAACTCTTTTTCTTTGCCAATGGGCATTTGTTTCTCAAAGGGTCTTTAGACCCACAAACAAAACATTTTTTTTGAAATAACACCTAAACTACTGGTGTTCAGACCAGAGGACTGCCTAGCAGAACGACCAGTTGGAGGGGATACATTAACAGGTTTACAACTATCACGATATTTGGCTTCTTCAGCCTTAATACAAGCAACGTTCAACTCACTAAAGGTTTCAGGACATTTCCTAAAGGACAGGTATGAACGGTACTCAGGCGATACTCCACTCATTATACTATCTACCATACTTGCTTCATCAATAGACAGCCTAAACACATTGCAATAAAACTTTAGGTCTTTGACATAGTTATATAGGCTTGCAGAATACAACTGCACCCGATTTTGCTGTCAAATCCTTGAGTGCTCTGAAAGGGATAAACTTCGTTAAAATTCCATCACGAAATTGGTCCAAGGTAGTATCACTCGAACAAGCTTCCAAAATTTCAGATTTAAGAATACCAACACAACGGGAAAATAAGGTTCGGAATACACTGGAAGAGCTAAGCTTAAAACAATTTGCGGTCTCCTTTACTTCGACCAGTAATCTTAAAAAGGACACAGTTTCGTCAATCGAATCAATGGACAACTTGTTCACCCTTTTAAGCAACTCACTAACAGGGTTCACATTATCGCACCTTAGCATGCCAGGATTATCAACTAAGAAAACAGGTTGGCCCTGAAAAGCAGCTAACGACTGATTACCCAAAACAGTGCTAGAAATGGTTCGGTTAAAATCGTGATTAGCAGAAACACTGGGATCGTTACCTTGAGGACCAACATTAATCTTAATATTCCTCAATTTAAGAGTTTGCATGATGACATTTAAATAAGCAGATATTGAAACAGGTTTAGTTAGCAACACAGTACATTGGTTTAGAGTGGACCGATCCATTTTTAAGGTGAACAGATCCTGGAGGATATTCGTGTAATGCGTTACACGAGCTATTTGTCTCTGTACCTCGTACTCTGAAGGTTGGGAAGTTTTAAAGGATTCATTTAATTCGCTTATTTCATCTATGGCATCAGTAATGAACAAAACAGACTCACCAATCTCTGATTCTGACATGTCAGGTACAACAATGGGTTCATCAGCAAGTTCACAGATTAAATCTACGTCACCCTGGATAGTGCCGGATGGCTTCCTACCACGAATCTGCACCTCGTAACTTAACTCCAGCTTCCGCAACATTCTAGGAACTGGAAATGGGCGAGACTCTATGATTGACATGCAACAGACAACAGCTAGATTAGACCTTACACTTGGTCTTACAAATATAAGTTTAAATACCTGTTATTATTTTTTTCTTAGCAACTAGCAACGGTGACCTGGGCAACCTATCAAGTCGTTAGAACAACAAAAACCATTTAGCAACCACCGCGAATGCTACCAAACACTACTGCAACCTCACCAAGATATACATGAGGAAAACAATGGGAAAGCACAAAGAACGAAATGAAAAGAAACACAATACTTACCGTAAGGGCAGTAGCACAAAATACGAAGCGTGGCGGGCAAAAACATGAAGGAGAAAGGCCAGGGTCGTTGACGTTGACAGGTTGCCAGGTCAATATTACTAACTACTAAATAACAGACAAGATAAATTTAAAATAAGGGCTATTTACTTAATGAATTAAATTTGAAAATCAGTATAATATAGGAACAGTTAAATATATATATTTTTAAAAAACAAAACGCGATTAAAACTAAAGGGAGAAACAGTATTTTATAATGAGATTAAAATTAAGATGAAATGAAGCTGACATTAACATAGGCTTCCTAAAAAAATTAAATTTGGAAAACTCATAACTAATACCATTAAATAAAATTTTCAATTACGTTACCTTAACATACAGAAAGATCAAAATATTTTTTTAAAGAAAAAATTGGTTGGAACCAGAAATTTTGGAACGATAAACTCTAGGTAATTATTACATGGAAATTCATTTTCTTAAATTAAAATAGTCATAGGATAATCAGAATGCGGGCCCGCGATTATTAATACTGTTTAAAATTGAAATTCGCTACACTACTAACGAATAAGTCACACGCAAAGGCACACACCAAAACACGTGTACAATAAATCAGTGGCTCCAAACAGCGAATTAAAATTACATAAATAAACCAAACCAGATTAAATTATGATAAAACAAGGGTTGAAAACTATCCCAACTAAATAAAAAATCAAAGGAAAAAATATACGTTCCCACATAATAACAGAACACGGAAGCACACCACAGGAGTGGCCACTTACCGACGAAAAGCCATCATCCAATTATAATCATCAAAGCCACCAAATTCATAACGTGTCCATCAGATAAGAAAGGGACGACCATTACGTAATAATAACAAAGGCAAGGAACCCAAACAATGAGAAGAATGTGACAAGAAAACGTTAAGAAAAAGCCAAGTTAAATATCGACCAGCAAATTTCAATTTTTCACAGACTTGACGTTATTAACAATAATTATTATTATTATTATTTAGAAATTACATTTTCTTTTGTTAAACAGTTCGCCTACAGCTTGGATAATTTAGAATGCAGGGGCTTTGGATTACGCTAGGATACGTATATGAGGTGTCATTAATTAAAGACCGAACAATGCAAATAACGATCGCGTCCAATTAATTAGCCGGCCAAGGCAATAGCAACAGTTGGAAGGAAACTAGAAACGACGAGGAAAAATTAGGGAGGAGAATCAACACCGAAATAAAATAACATAATAATAATAATAATAATAATAATAATAATCATAAGGAGGATATGGAGGAAAATAATATATCACAGCAGGTAGTATACAACAGACAGGAATACAGAAAAATTATCAACAAAATTTAGGGATTCAAGATCAAAGTAGCAAAAAACGGACCGGCAACAACTGGTCACGAGAACGTAAAGAAGCCCACTCCGAAAGGATGAAGAAGTACTGGGCCGATCGAAAGAGGAAGAACCGTAAATGAATGATGCTTAACGTGGTCCATAGTAGACCCATTCGAAAACAAGAATAATAATAATAATAATAATAATAATAATAATAATAATAATAATAATAATAATAAACATGACAAAGAATGGATAGGGAAACAAGGTACGAACCACAACACAGTAAGATTAAACAACTCGCACAAAATACAACCTCATAGACGCATAACTGGGGATTCCAAATTCCCACAAAATTCAGTTACGTACTTTTACGAATTTACTGCATAACCGATACAGTGAATTTGCTTCCAGTTGTCTACACTTTTAATTTACGACCCGAAGTTTGGAAGTATGTGCTCCTTGACAGTACGAGATCACTTGCATAATATAGACTTTCCAGTACTTACTTGAGTAGAGTTGTCCAATATTAAGACTTACAACACATTTAGGGCTGGCCATTTCGGTAACAGTTAAAACACACAACGGTTTCTTCTTACACTAGTACCATAAATTCGGGCTGGAGCATACTGTTACATATTCAAAAGATCAACGGCGAAGCCCTGACATCTTCTCATTTATTCTGGCGAGTAATTCGCCATTACTAACATTCTCCGACTGCACCAAGATGTCTTTTTACGAGCGCGGCTAAGACCAGCAATGCTGAACGCACCAACACAACAGACAGACTGCCTCGCTCTCACACAGAGAAGGCGGAAGTCCCCAGCTCCCAGCACTCCAAATGCTCACAGCGCATGGCCGCACGGCACTCGATCAAAATCGGGCGAATCAGATAAATCCAGCAAATGCGTAAAATTAAATGAGCATAGTAAATTCCACAGCTAGGCAACAGTTCCAAACAATGAACGATAGACAACGTCTCGATTCACAAGTAGACATGCCAGATAAATAAATAAATACCCGTAGATGTTTTAATGATGCAATTCCATTATGCTAAATAAATATTAGTTGCCATTTTCACGTCACAATTTTCATAAAATAAAAATACAATTATAATTAATACATAATAATTTAAATTACACTAAATTATGAAAAGAAAGACAAAATCAGAGAAATAATAAAATAGTAGGAAGTATAATAAATTTTCATTAAATAAATAATCTACATGTAAATAAGGTTAATTCTGAAGTAAATAAATTCATTACATTCTCCCAGCTACCCCGGTAAAATCTACATTCAATAAAATTTAAGATTAACACAGAAAAATGGGTTGTATGGCAAATCGAGGGCCTTCGACATCACCCAGCGGAGGTTCGGTCCCCACAATCCCTACATAAACAAGGTCACCCGACATATCACGTTAAAACACAAGGGAACACAAACCTCAACATAATGTCAGCACACAAGTTCCCACCGAATAAGGAGTGTAGCCCAAATTAAAATAATTTAAAATCGCAGAAGCAATAGAAGGATAGGGCGATAAATAAGATGCCCAAAGCATATTAAAATAGAAAGAGCCAGTTAACTTCACAACACAGGAGGCGAAAAAGGAATATGGCAAGAGAATAAAAACAATTCATTGTAATCCACACGGAGCACGAACAAGATGCTGTTATCTCGGCCGATACCATACGCAATAATAATGAGTTACATAACTGACAAACACAAGAGATAATCAACAATAGAAGATAAGATAAGACTAGAACCCAAAAATCTCGCGCTAGGGCTGCCCAAGACCTTTGACTTAAACCAGCAGACGTTACAATGGCATTGTTGAAATATGAGGTTAATATTACGCGGGATTACACACATAATTAAGTAAATATCACCTTAAACACCCGCAATAGAAATAAAACAAGGAATTCCAACCCAATCCGAGAAGTAGGTGCCCATGAGAAATTAAAATTTATAAAATAAATAATAATAATATTTTTTTAAATGAAAAATTAATGCAGAATAGCATTAGCTAGAAACTCGGACAAAGAAGGCCGAAATACACGAAAGGATGCACCAAAACCAAACAGAGAATCACACCACCAAACACGGTGGCAAACACGAATACAGCAACAATAGCGATACATACCAAATATTAAAATAGTAACCGCACAGCATCCAGGAAATAACACAGAAAACTTACACATGTACGCAGGTAAACAACAAAATACCAGGGAAAATAATGTTAAATTAATGCAAATGCAAATTTCAAAAGTTACGCAGACAATAATGACCTTCACTGCTACACAGGACGCTCTCTTGAAGCGAGAACGTAATCACACCAAGCTTAGAAAAAATTTAAATCATAGTTAAAAACACAACCGATAATATAAATGACACACCCCAAGAAAACAACATTAACACAAATAAATCAGAACGGCTTTCATACAGAGAGGCCATATGCCTGAGTAACCAAACGTTTTTCGAACTAACACTAATACACTCACTAGTAATTCAAGTTACACACTACACCACACGACTATTCTAATATTAGAGAAGGATATTTATACAAGCACAATCTTCTGCTGGGGTACTAGTACGTTCTTAGCCAACACCCGAAGGTAGGTTCACTGTTTTTTGTGTCGCTAACTACTCCATTTTCAGCAGTCAACGTCCGCTTCCGTTCAAGCCAACCAGTCGACAGACAGACTCAGATCTAGACCACAAGGAGCGACACCGTCCAGCCTGGCAACACGCTCTGGCGGGCTCCGTCAAAACACATATTGCGGTAGCAATACACGCACATGGATAGCGTAAGCGTACATGTTGCTGTCCACAGTACGATCAAGCACACTAGATATAACTTGCAGGAAAATTACGCGCTGCCATGTCCCAATACCCATACATACAATGAATAGTATTATCATCCACTTAGTCAAGTAGTGTTGAATTTCAGTTTCAAATAGATAATGGCAATATTACCGCTCATCACATCGGCACTTTGTCAATAAGGCAGAGTCCAACAGTAAAATGCCTAATTCACAAAAATATTACTTGTGCGGATAATGCACACAATTTAACAAGTGTCGCGTATACAGTTGATAGTCCAAATTATATTACATTTTTAATGTTTCTTTTGCGTAATAACGCCTCAATAACCCAGGACTAAAATTATGGTGGTGTAAAGACTGTCCACCCTGTGAGATTATGCCAATCCACAGACACCCTTCCAGCCAGTCAGAATTCACGGAATGTAATAATACATAAACGATGCAGACTTGATAGGTGACACGATGACAAAGCTCATGAGATGATGGAGAAGAACCTTCAATCAATCCATTGGGTTCAATACCTCCAATGACAAACCAAGAATTTTAGCGACCGACTAGGAGCTATCCCACATGATCCCCTACTCACAGGAACATACCCCAGAACAGTCAGATGACAAGGAAGAGACAATATCAATTGCAAAAACATGCCGGTTTGAGCTAGATGTAACCGAATTACAAGAAAAGGTAAACCAGATGACGAACAGAGCAAAGCGTAAAATAAGGAGCATATTATGCAAATAAATTTGATCGAATGGAAAAACACTTAAACAGCAATAGGGTGCACTTCTCAGTATACAAGTATTTCTTCACATCAGATACAGAGATATCATTTTGAAGAAACATAAGCTCTCAAATCACACATTATCCAACTAAACATGGTCGAAGCCAATGTACATCCACGAAATGACCACAAATGCCCTGATGGGCCTCAAGAAACATCTTGGGCTAATAATAGTGTGAATTGAATTACCTGGAAGCCATCCCATACTGACTCGCAAACACCTTGCCTACACGAGGACTCACGGATAAATAAGTATACCAGCCAAAACATGGACATACGATAACGGATAGGCTCAAGGTTACACTAGAGAAGACTTCACATCAATTTCGATGGCACCATACCCAACTAAATTAACAGCACGCGCTGGACTGACTATGATGATTAAATGCACTCCCAAATTCCTTAGCAACATGAACAGGTAGGAAATAATAAAAGCAAATGTGAATATAGGAGCAGATTCCACAATTATCAGGAAAATCAATGCGTACCAATAACCACATGACAACCGCGAGACCCACAACCAAAATCCCAGGATGAAAACACGGTAAAAACGAATGATCGTTTCAGCAATAAGCCAGCCATGATCCACACCAAGACTCCAGCAATGAATCTGCACAACCACCAAGTGGCACCAGCACCAAGAACAGATATCACAATAACAGACAGGAACGAGTAAGCACCAAAATATACAGCAACCAACCAGCACCAGCAAACGAAGTATCAGGAAGAATGAAAATTTACACTCAAGCACAAGGCTAAAACAGACCCTCATCAACCAGAACCGGCAGATACACCACATGCATGACACTAGTCATCCGAGGCGAGTTACCGAAAATACAATTCAAAAGCAGAGATTCAATACAAAGATGCCAGGGTAAAATGAATGCAAGGGGAAAGAAGCTCACACGTAGAGACTACCATTAACCAGGCAAACAAACCCACAGGCGTTAAAGAGGAAAACATAACCACTAAATTTATAACCCACCTAATTACACCTTGACCACATGCACCAAGTACCAGAAACTACAGGAAGTTAAGTAACACCAGAACAGAACACCACATGGTAAACATCCCCAGTAGAAAAGGATCATCGCACGAGAGAATTGACATCAGTACCTGACATGGACACATCAAATTAAACTAAAAGGTCAATATAACCTCCGATGGACCATACAGCCAGAGCCTATCGCCATTCAATCAAAGAAAACACAGAAGAGTACATCAGAACGAGAACACAGCAATTGGTTACCATCATAACGTAAAATCCCCGTGAGATTCGCATCAATATATCACCATTACAATACAAATCCGTACAAATATACCACACGAGGCCGTAATAACAACACAATATTACCCAGGGAACATGCACAAGACTACCATAAGCCAAATAGGGACAATTTCCCATAGCGCAAGTCCCAGGTGAGTATCCATTATGCCAACACCATAATCATCAACTGACATCTCACAAAGTCAATAAATCTCACCATCACTATACATGACATTCAGTAACCAGGGCAGAGCAGGACCACAGACAGTCATTAGCTGAAAAGAAAGGTCTCCAGGGGTCAAGACTGTAAATAAATTTTCACACCACCTCTCCAAATAGTCAGACGAGAACAGAGCCACTGGAAAAAAAATATCATAGTCACAAATTTTTCAGCACATGAAGCTGAAACAAGGTAATATTTTACACGGTAAGCAATAGTTACCAATCAATTTAACACAAAACCAAGGACCTTCACATGGAGTCGATGGGCCACCAGCTTAGCAACTCCTTCACTAGAAACCATACATACTAAAAAGACAAGTAATTAATGACAACAAACACACTTTTATTTCAGTAAAATGTAGGAGAATATTTTGTAAAATTTAATTTTGAATTAAGTTCCAACGAATAATAATAATAATAATACCATTCACTTCACCAGTAATGTACAATAATGGTCAACGACTCACCAAGATATCGCAGGTCCAGAATAAGAACAGCACAAGGAAAGGAACCGGATTCCATGACCCATCATACAGCATTAACCGGAACAGGATACAATCAAGGAGGCATCGAACATAAACACCACAAGGGCAAGAGAACAGCAAAACAGCAAGGATTCAGCCACACATAAAAATAAACAGAAAAACACAAATTACTTGGGAACATTTCAGTTTTACAAAATTTAAGACAATCCTTAAGTTCACTATTAGTTGGTGTCATTCTGGGTGCCTGCCTCGCAATTCCATAACTAGCCATTTAACGTAGGTTCAACACAAAAGAACACGCGACAAGTCTACCAACTGCAACACCCCCTAACAATGATGATGAATGACGTTAGGATGAGAACGTCATAGGAAAGTGTACACACAAGATAAATTTAAAAAGAGCAAATAATTCATAATAAATCAGATAATAACACAACAAAAATGTACAGGGAAAAAGGAAGCAAGGAAGAGTGCAGAAACCTACCCATAATAATAAATTAGAAGAGGAGATCAAGGAACTACGAGGCAATTCACCTCAAAATGACACCAATATTATACAAAATGGAAACAGAACTATAATTATTAGGTAAATAATAGATACATTAAAATTAGGTTTGAAAATTCAATGTTTGGTAAATACTGAATACTAGCGTAAAATTTTGCTATGAACAGAAAAATAAGTAGCATAATTAATTTTTGTAAATAAATAACGAAAGTTGTAAATAACATATTCTTATAGTATATGGAACCATTTTAACGAATGATAAAAGTTCTAGTGCCCCACCCTACTCACAACATAACAAATAATTAGACTACAGATATGTTAAATAATATATAAAATTTCAATGAAAGCAAAATGGGTCGGATGACCAATCGAGGGCTTTTGACAGCACCCCAGTGGAAGCTAAAATCCCACAAAACCACACACTAATGAAGGACACCCGACATGTCACCATTAACACAGAACACAACAAATACAGACCATAATGTCCCCACAACAGGGTCCCCCAGATTTAGAAATACAGCCCAAAGAAAAAAAAAATATTAAATTCCCAAAAGTCATGTTAAGCAAAGGTAAAAATTAAACACCGGAGCGTAATAAAAAGGAACAAGCCAGTTCACATCGCATCAAGAGACAGAAAAAAATGAGCACTCAGTTTCAGAAGGAAACAATTCATAATAGCATTCACGGAGCAATCAGCAAGATGCTCTAATCGCGCCCGCGAAAACTCACAATATCCCCAATAATAATAAGTAACATAACCGTCCGGCACGAAGAGATTAGCAACAATAAGCAGAAAAGATAACATAAGAAGCAGGCTCCATATCTCTCGCACTAGGGTTGTCCAAGCCCTCGATTACGTGAACACGTTACAATGGCATTGTTGACGTACCGTTAACATAAATGCGGGTTTACTAAAATAATAGAACAAGGATCTGATTAAACGCCCGCAATAGGAATGAAATAAACTAACCAAACCCAAATAAAATATCCCCTAAGAGATAAAAAATTACTATTATACCAAAATATTAATAATAATTCTAATGAAATTTTAAAAATTAGAGACTAGTGTAAGCGTAGTGTTAGTTCGAACACGGGCAATGAAATGCCTAAACACACAGAAAGCAGTACGAATAATTTAGATGAGAATCACAACAAAATCACACACCGTTACGTGTACCAAACACACAGCACGACAGAAAAAATTTCCAAATTTCCAAATAGGAACGACACACGCATCAACAAAGATCATAATCACTCGCAAAACACAGAAAACAAATAAACCCAAGGGAAAATCAACTTTCCATCAAGGCGGAGGAGAATTTTGAAATTACCTAGGCAATAATGGCCTACTTCGTTACACACAGAACGCACTTGAAACATGACGCCTTACCACAAAAGTAAGGTATATTATTAAGTCACAACGGACACACGCACGAGCATATAACAAACTTACACAAGGAAACTAATATGAGCACAAGGAAATTATTAAGGCGTACTTACATTAATCCATACATGCCTAGGTAAGGCAACCGTGTTCTGAACTATCACAACAACTCACCAGTAAAAAATAAAGTTTACATATTCACATCATTACAACTAAGGTAATTCCGGTAGAGTTGCCGCGCTTTTTATGTCTTTTGTTATATCTCGGTATATTTACTTTAAAAATTGTTGCAAATTCATCGAGCATAATTTGAAAACATGTACATTTGATCAGACATGAACAAAATATTGGTAATTGAAAGGAAATGGGGAAAAGGAGGGAACAAAGAATTTTTTTTTTAATTAAGATAATTTAGAGTCACTTTAACCCTAAGGTCTTATCGTGACTTCTAACTGTATAATTTACATTAAATTACATTAGGGTGAAGAATGAAAAAAATATATAAAAGTGGTATTTTAAACTGAACAGTTAAATTTTTGAATACAGACCAGTGTCTTTGAAAAACTTGATAATTTGTTTGCACAGTGAAAGAGATGAGTGTGTCCCCTTAATATCCTTAGGTATACCGTGGTACTGGCGCCATTTGTCATACAGTGAACAGTCTGTTATGATGTGCTTCACAGTCAGCACACTATTGCATGTTGTACAGATGGGAGGCAGTTTCTTCTCAAGGAGGTAGCTGTGACTTATCTTGGAGTGGCCAATCCGTATTCTAGTTATTAGGACTTGATCTTGCCTGTGAAGGTTGTGAAGATAGTGTTGTACTGTAGATTCCGTTGTTACTTCATGGAGTTTGCTGTTCGAAGTTTGAAGCCATTTTATCTTCCACTGTTGGTATAATTTTGTTTTAGCATAGGCAATAATGTCAGTGTGAGGGGTAGCTATTGTTAGATCGCCTAGCGGGAGGTAAGTAGCGTCTTTAGCTGCTTGATCAGCAGATTCATTGCCTTGAATACCTCTATGAGAGGGTATCCACACAAAGATGACTTGTTTGCCTTCTTTCATGATGTTGTTAAACAACAGTCGTATTTCTTGTACAAGGATGTGTTTTGATGATGGACTTTCTATTGCGTTTAATGCACTTTTTGAATCAGAAAAAATGATGCTGTTATTACAGGTGCTGGTTTTCAAAATATATAGCATAGCCTGCTTTATTGCGTACAGCTCATTAGAGAAGACTGTATAGTAGTCAGGCAATCGGTATAGCATGGTACGTTCAGGATATATAATCCCACATCCATTTCTTTCCTCACATTTTGATCCATCAGTATAGATTGCAGTGTGCCTTGGGTATTTACACTGACTGACAGAGCAAATGCAACACCAAGAAGGAGTGGTCAGAACTTTATGCCAATTGCAGGGTAGACTGACGTCACTGAGGTATGCTCATGATGTGAAATGCGCCGCTGTGCTGCGCACATAGCGAACGATAAATGGGACACGGCGTTGGCGAATGGCCCACTTCGTACCGTGATTTCTCAGCCGACAGTCATTGTAGAACGTGTTGTCGTGTGCCACAGGACACGTGTATAGCTAAGAATGCCAGGCCGCCGTCAACGGAGGCATTTCCAGCAGACAGACGACTTTACGAGGGGTATGGTGATCGGGCTGAGAAGGGCAGGTTGGTCGCTTCGTCAAATCGCAGCCGATACCCATAGCGATGTGTCCACGGTGCAGCGCCTGTGGCGAAGATGGTTGGCGCAGGGACATGTGGCACGTGCGAGGGGTCCAGGCGCAGCCCGAGTGACGTCAGCACGCGAGGATCGGCGCATCCGCCGCCAAGCGGTGGCAGCCCCGCACGCCACGTCAACCGCCATTCTTCGGCATGTGCAAGACACCCTGGCTGTTCCAATATCGACCAGAACAATTTCCCGTCGATTGGTTGAAGGAGGCCTGCACTCCCGGCGTCCGCTCAGAAGACTACCATTGACTCCACAGCATAGACGTGCACGCCTGGCATGGTGCCGGGCTAGAGCGACTTGGATGAGGGAATGGCGGAACGTCGTGTTCTCCGATGAGTCACGCTTCTGTTCTGTCAGTGATAGTCACCGCAGACGAGTGTGGCGTCGGCGTGGAGAAAGGTCAAATCCGGCAGTAACTGTGGAGCGCCCTACCGCTAGACAACGCGGCATCATGGTTTGGGGCGCTATTGCGTATGATTCCACGTCACCTCTAGTGCGTATTCAAGGCACGTTAAATGCCCACCGCTACGTGCAACATGTGCTGCGACCGGTGGCACTCCCGTACCTTCAGGGACTGCCCAATGCTCTGTTTCAGCAGGATAATGCACGCCCACACACTGCTCGCATCTCCCAACAGGCTCTACGAGGTGTACAGATGCTTCCGTGGCCAGCGTACTCTCCGGATCTCTCACCAATCGAACACGTGTGGGATCTCATTGGACGCCGTTTGCAAACTCTGCCCCAGCCTCGTACGGACGACCAACTGTGGCAAATGGTTGACAGAGAATGGAGAACCATCCCTCAGGACACCATCCGCACTCTTATTGACTCTGTACCTCGACGTGTTTCTGCGTGCATCGCCGCTCGCGGTGGTCCTACATCCTACTGAGTCGATGCCGTGCGCATTGTGTAACCTGCATATCGGTCTGAAATAAACATCAATTTTTCGTCCGTGCCGTCTCTGTTTTTTCCCCAACTTTCATCCCTTTCGAACCACTCCTTCTTGGTGTTGCATTTGCTCTGTCAGTCAGTGTATTAGAAATTTCAAGAAATAATTGATGGTAGTGAGATCTGTCCGTTTCATCTTTGACACTGTAATTTATTTCAATGTTAATTTTTGGAAGGGTAATAGTCCATGGTGGGACATTAACGGCGTTGTCTGTGAGGAGTATTGGAGGGATATTTAAATTTAGTTCTTCAAGAAACTTGGCTATTCTGATATTGAAAGGCTGTGGTTGTGATCCTGATTTAATGAGTGTACCTTGATGCTTGTTAGGAAAAGCATACAACTTAATTCTTAATTCACTCATAGTTGCTACCTTGAGCGCGTAAGTCAAACTTAGTTGTCTACGTCTAATTGTGAGTGGTGGTTCATTTGCTTCTATTTGAATGCTGGCTACTGGACTGGTACGGAAGGCTCCTAGAGCAATTCGAAGAGCTGAGGACTGGATGGAATCAAGGATTTTGAGTGAAGACATTCTTGCGGAATTGTATACAATGCTGCCATAGTCTAATTTAGCCCTAATAATGGCTTTGTACGTGTTCATTAGCACTTGGTAGTCTGCCCCCCAGTTCTTTGCTGCCAGGATCTTCATTATGTTCAGCCTTCGCAAGCAGTAGTCTTTAAGGTTTTTCAGGTGAGGTATCCAACTTAACGTAGTGTCAAATAAAACTCCTAAGATTTTCATAGTTGTTACAGTTTCAATTTTGTGATTGTCCATGTACAGCTCAGGGTCTTGTACAGTATGTTTACATTTGGAGAAGAGTATGCATTTGGTTTTAGTTTTGGAAAACTTGAACCCTGTAACTTTAGCCCATTTTTGGATATTATCAATTGATTCTTGAAGTAACTGTTGAGTAGTTAATTTATTTCTTCCTGCACTTAGTATAGTCAAATCATCAGCAAAAAGGCAAGCCTTTACTGGTAGGTGAATGTTGGAGACAATGACATTTATTGCAACGAGGAATAATGTGACACTGATGACTGATCCTTGGGGAACTCCATTGTCAATGGTTACTTCATGTGAAAGAGTTCCATTTGTCCTGACTTGAATTCGGCGATCTTTAAGGAAATTATAAATGAAGTGAAGCATGTTTCCTGAAATATTATGTTTCATCAGTGTTTCAATTAGATAGTCTTTCCACACCATGTCATATGCCTTCTCACTGTCTAAACTAACAGCTATGAGGTGCTGATTATTTAGGAAAGCTTCTCGGATTTCTGATTCCAAACATATCAGAGTATCTGTTGTTGAACGTGCTTGACGAAAACCATTTTGTGCATCACTAAAAAAGTGTATATGTTCCAAATACCAGCGTAATCTCTTGTTAACAATTTTCTCCAGTAGCTTACACATTGTATTTGTCAAGGCGATGGGACGATAATTATCTGGGATCAAAATGTCCTTTCCTGGTTTGAGTATAGGCACTACAATAGCACAACGCCATTGATCTGGAAATAGTTTGGAACTCCATATGTAGTTGAAAATAGCAAGTAGATAATTGAATGCACTATGTGGAAGCTGTTTTAAAAATTCATATGGAATGGTGTCTGGGCCAGGACTAGATCTGCCGCATTTGTTGAGTTCTGTAACCATTTCTTGTAACTGTAAAGTATCATTATAAGCATAGTTCGGTGTAGGTACAGTTTCACTTAAGTCTATTGGATGTCGAGTTGTTTTCATGCGAAGAAATTCAGGTTCATAATTGTTATCGCTAGAGATTTTTGAAAATGATTTAGCCAGTTGATCAGCTATTTGTTGAGGTTCATTTACAATTGACCCAGCGACTGGATCTCTTAGAGAGGTAATACAGAATTTATTGTATTTGCCACTTATTCTTTGGATTTTATTCCACATAACTTTTTGTGAAGTTTGGCAGGTTAAGGAGGAGATGAATGTTAACCAGGAGGTTTTCTTACTTAATTTTATTTTAATTTTAATTTTGTTTTTGAAAATTGATTTTATTTTCAGGCGTAGGATTTCTTTTGTATAGGTAGTAAGCACGGTTTTTATTTTTGATAGCCTCTTTACAGGAGTCATTCCACCAGGGAACCGTTTTCTTGAAGGGCATAGGAGCTGTTTTTGGGATGCTCTGGTCAGCAGATTTAATTATTACTTCAGTGAAGTCTTGAACAATATCATTGATGTGCTTAGAAGAAAATTTATTTGTTGGAGTTAGATCATTTAAATAGTTATTTACAATCTTTCTAAATGATTGCCAATTTGCCTTATTTAAATTCCATTTACAGTATTGGAGTTTTGATGCGTTGTCTGAAGAACTTTGATCATCATTAATTATGATGGGGAAGTGGTCACTTCCTTGTAGAGTTGAATAAATGGACCAGTTAAATAATGCAGCTATGTCTGGCGTACATATAGTTAAATCTATGCTACTGTATGTTCCGTGTGCTATATCAAAACGAGTTGGAGCAGTTGAGTTCATTAATACTAGAGTAAATTCATCTAGTATCTTCTCTATTTCTTTCCCCCTTGCATCAGTATTGTGACTACCCCATAAACTGTTGTGGCTATTAAAATCACCCATCAAGATGAAGGGTTTGGGGAGTTGGTGTATTAGGTTTCTTAAATCATCAGCGTGAGATGTACTATTCGTAGGGAAATAAACATTACATACACATATAGCTTGTGGAAGGTATAATAAAACTGCGACTGCTTCTAAATCAGTAGTTAAAGGAACCTCTTGATGGTGTAAATTATTTTTAACATAGGTGGCTACGCCTCCACTTGCATGATTTGGATTAATTCGGTTTTTATAATGTACGTTGAACTGTCTTAAATGGGAAACAAAGTTGTCTCTAAAGTTAGTTTCTTGTAGACAGACAACTGAAGGCTGATGTTTATTTAGTAGAAGTTGTAAATACTCTCGCTGTGATCGAAAACTGTTGAGGTTCCATTGAAGTAATGATATAGTCATAAGAATGACAAACAAGTGTAGAGGGAATTTTATCATTATTATGTGAGGGAAGTAGAGTCATCGCTGGAGTAATCTGGAACTAAACTGTTAATTGCTTCACCTCGGTTTTCACTGCTAGCCTTAAGCAGTTTCTTGACTATTCGAGTACTCCTGTTCTTAATGGAATTTTCAGTGTAGTATGGATATAGTTTTTGAAGGGCTTGGGCTAAACCCTCTAGATCTTGGGTGTAATTGGAAGCTATTGCTGCAATGTCATTAACTCCAATACTGTTTTCAAAAAAGGATTGGAGTTGTAAGTAATTGAGGGGAAAGGACTGAGGGTTGGCTTCTAGAACTTGCTTAATTGGCTTAAGCATATCACTAATAGTTGTGCTTTCTTTTTCTGTCTTTGGTTTCTTGTAAGTTTGTTTTTTCTTGTGTTTCCCTGTCTGTTCACTTGTCTTAGGTTCAGTTGTTAGGGGAGGTTCCTTAAAATCAAGGTCTTTTCTGCCTGTAGTTTCACTGCTAGATAGTGATATTGGTCTCTTTGATCCAGCAAGATGAACACATGAGGGGTTTTGAGGGCATTCCAAATGAGAGGTTAGAGTCGTTTCGCCTGAGGGTAAAGGCTCACAGTTTAGATTTTGAGAACACTGAAGAGATGTAGATGTAGCAGTTGTCTGAACAGTAGTTTGTGAGGGAGTACAGGTAATATTTTCTTGACAGTTTGTTTCAATTTTTTGTGTATCCTCTACTAGTTGGGGAAATTCTGTTAGATTGATCTTGCCACGAGAATGACTGTTTTGATTTAATGAGGAGCGTTCATTGATTATCTCATCATTATCAGGACAGTTTCTAGCTAAGTGCCCCTCAGTTTTACAAAGAAAGCAGGTGGGTGTGTCAGAGGATAAATAAATCCAGTAATTGGTACCCTCATATTCGATTTGGAGTGAGTCTGGAAGTTTGTTAAAGTCTTCATTTTGAATATAAATCTGTCTCCGAAAACTGAGAATGTGAGAAAATCCGGGGATTGTTAAACCTGCTCTAATAGGTGATATCTTTGACATTGGTTTAATGCCGAGTTTGAGAAATTCTTCTTCAATAACAATATTAGGAATCACAGGGCAAACATTGGATAGAATAACTCGTTTGTTTTTAGTTAGGAGAGGTCTTATTTTCAAGGAGACATTATTTATGAGAATCTTAGGGTGTTTTGAAATTAATTCTTCAACACACTTTTGACTTGCTAGGAAGATACATATTCTTCCATTAGATATCCGTGAGACAAATCGGATGTTACTAGGGCTAGTGACTTTTCCAATTGCTAGTATATAATCTCGGATACTAATACCATCGCAAGATTCAATAACAATAGCTTGATCTTTGGTAGGGTAGGATTGCATTGCTGCAGAGTACTTAACCTTGGGTTGTTAGGAGATTGATTAAATGTGTTAGGAACAGTAATAGAGGTTGTCATGAGGTTACCTGGTTCACCGGTACGGGTGGAAATTATGCTTTCTTTATTCTGTCCATTCGTGAGGTTACTTGAGACTTGCTGATTTTCATTATTTAGATTCATTGAGTTAGAAAAAAACTTGCCGACCTCCATCAACAGAGGCGGCCATTATCGGTTAGCTAACAAGATGAGGTTATAGGTATGAGAGTGATCCTTTAATGAACACTAATCTCCACAACGCAGATTTAAAACCACACTCACTACAAAAGTACTTAGCAGCTTCACTCTGGTACTTCAGACGGTAAATTTTAGCTTAGAATGACCGATTATTCAATAGTTCCAAGCGAAAATATTACACGCGAACATCATATAAGTCACTGCCATCTTGACTTTTTTGACAAAGAAATTGTTGCATCAGCGGCGTCTCTCCCTGGATCCCGGTATAGATGCCGACTTTGCTCGGGAGAGATGCCGCAAGTAAAATAATTAATGACAAAATCAAATTTAAGCCGATTTCTTCAACTTTAATATAACCGAACACTAGAACGTACTACAAGACAATTATATCCATATAATATGATCATTCAGTGGTAAATGAATCTATCTGATAATTTACAACATTAAATTAATCATATTTTAATTTCGATTTACTATGAATGTGCATGTGCAATGGATTCTTCACTGTGTTATATAAAACCCCACGGCACTTAACGCCCTTGAAAGGGCTCTGACCTGTCCAGCGACCGCTGCTCAGCCCGAAGGCCTGCAGATTATGAGGGGCCATGTGGTCAGCACGACGCATCCTTTCGGCCGTTATTCTGGGCTTCCGAGACCGGGGCCGCCATCTCACCGTCAGATAGCTCCTCAATTCTAATCGCATAGGCTGAGTGGACCTCGAAACAGCCCTCAGGTCGTAGAGAAAAATCCCTGACCTGGCCGGATATCGAAACCGGGGCCTCCGGGCGAGAGGCAGGCACGCTATCCCTACACCACGGTGCCGTCGTGTTATATAAAGGAAACATCAAAATCATAATGGATATAATTATGCCCTGACACTGTAATTTGAAAACATGTCTAAGGCAGGATTCTTGAATCAAAAACTGATGTTTATCCTCTTACAAGATTTTACAGATTGTTTCTTAAAACTTTGTTCTCTAGCAATCTTGCTGCAACACTCATTATATGTGGAGCAAGATTCATGCAGCCACTGTTTGTAACTCAAACACTATATACAGTCATCCTTTTTTTAATATCATTTTGAATTCGGTGATTATTGAAGTAGCTATACCTCCTGGACCCAGAGAGCTTTTTCCAGATTTCCTGACTGCATTCTAAGTTTCAGTGTTCGTTCCGGAATTCTGAAGTATGATTCTGCCTCCCTGATCAGTTTTTCCTTGGCTTTCAGTCTTTTAACAGCCTCTCTTAAATTTTCCTGTGTCCATTGAGGTCTTTTACCAGTGCCCTTACTTTTATACTGAGCAGGCATGTCGCAAATTTTTATTTCTGAAAATAATATAATTTTATATAATAAAATAATGTTACCAATGAAATCAGTAAAAATAGATTATGTATATTAAGAATCGTGAGACGATAAAATATTCGAATAAAATACCGGTACACTCTGAATAGTATTGAATGTTTCCAGATCGCTTTTAGAATCTGATAGCAATGAGGCATCACAGCCGGATCGTTGTGCGGCAACTCTCCCAACTATCAGGGAGAGACGCCGCACCCTCCTGTTGTCATACCTCAAGGCTATAATGGCCCAAAATTAGCTTACTCTCAACTACAGTTATGCTCCTGACGTCTACTGTACTAAAAATGTCTGATTTAAGCATTTGAAGCCAACTTAATATACAATAATCTAACAAACGGAAAAACTTTGTCCGGAGGAAACATGTACTCGCCTCAATTTATCGGCTATAATTGGCGTAATATACGAGCAAATTTCGTCACACTCGCAGACAGTAGTTATTCCTTAAAAACTGAAAAACCACACATATTGCCATCTAGCTGTAACGATGGGAACCTTTACCTACAGTGTATGCGGCATCTCTACCGTAGCGGCATCTGTCCCGGATTTACGTTCCACTAAAACAGAAAAGGATTTAAAGAAAACTAGCTCCCTGTTGGGAAATTTCTAAGCCTTCACCCTATACCCGAGGGTAAATTCATTGTCTTGGCAGCGGCAACGAACTCCATTGATACACTTAACGTCCGCCTTCAAACAGATTCAAGCGCAGACAGCCACACTACACAATCCTCCGCCAGAAGAGACACAGTCTAGTCCAGATACTCCCCCTGGTGGGCACCGCCGAAACACACACTGTAGTAACTATGCACTCTCATAGATGGCGTAGAAGTCCGTAATACGAAAGGTCACATTCGCCACATTCAGACAGAGTAGATGACCAGTAGGCTAACTGTTCAGAGCGCTCCTGCACTAAATTATCAGAGTCCACCAGATACAAGGTTTAGTCATCCAATACTTCAAATAGAGTAGAATTCCTGTCTCATATAATCGTGGTAATATCCCAGCTCCGTACAGTCACTAGGCCGCGAATACAAGGTCCATAGCAGAATGCAATAATTCACCAAAGATTACAAGTGCCGATAAGGGACACAATTTAAATATATGTCGCGTAGACAGTTGATTGTCCAAAGTATATCACAGAACTAGCGTATTTTGTTAAATAACGCTTGAAGTAAGAATGGGTTTTCGGTTCCGTAATTTCTTCTACTTCTTTCAGAGATCCAGACCAGCCGAAATTGTGTCCTATAGGAGCTGTTTTGCTTGTCGGTAGGTCTGCCAATAGGAGGCGAGCGTATTAAAGTACATCCAAGTTCCACTGGATTGACCCTGGATCGAACCCATCAACTTGGGCTGAGAAGTCCAGCACGCTATCGCCTGAGCCACGCAGCCCAATACGTCATGTGGTCTGTTGCAGTGTAAACTTTTTAACGTGAGCGAGGGTTTCAGATATGAGCTCTTTCTTCTTGACCTCTTCCGTAATTCATTGACAAAGTACTGTTTACAATACTTTATAAAGTGGAGAAGGAGAATATTAGACTCTGTTACGGATGGTAAGAGAAGTAGAGGGAGATCAAGATGACGATGGTTAGCCTCAGTTCCGAAACCAGGCCACAGAGCTAGGCACAAATAGAGGATTGTGGCTGCATTCAGTAAATTCACAGACACCTGCAAACTGAACGCTGAAAGGCAAAACAGTCTATGATGAAGATGTTCCTATGTATGATAACTTCCATTGTCTATATATTCGTTCCATGTGAAATGTGTCAATATGGACACAATCAATAGTTGGCAGTGGCTTTAACGACGTAGCTTCACTTCCACAGCAAGGTTACACATGGCATAAGTTCTAGGCTTTTTGCCGTTGACTTACACTTCAATAATAGAGCTATTTCTTTCTCGGTTGATGTACGCTAGAACATTGTCATGACATATCGAAGACAGGTGAGTGAGAAGACTTGCAGTGATGCCTTGATGTGTGAGGGTGGGCAGATAAACGAACACATTCAGAGAGAGAAGGCTGCAAACCACTTCTACATTTAAAATGTCGATGGGATAGGACAGACAAAAAGAAGTAAAGCGTTGAAATTGAGAAATAAAGGAAAGCGTAGAGAGTTGCAGATGAGAAATATAAGACGTTGAAGCAGAAATGAGAAAATGGAATTTGAGTATGGAGAACTATCACAGACCTACGCCAGAGGAATAAAACTACTTCTTCGTAGTTTGGGGATTGGACTTCAGTCTAAGAAGATACATTCTTGAAAGTTGTTTATTATGTACTCTCTTGCCTAGTTTTCTAGTTCTCTACTAAGAGGTCTGTGATCTCCCAATGGATATGCCGACAGTTAGTCGTGCCTTTCTGAAGGAGGCCTTACAATGTACCTAGAAATCGAAGCAATATGAACGGTTGTGTTCCCTATGATTCTGTAGCAGGTGCTAGGGTGTCTCCAAGTACTCTCACATTCTAAAGTGAAATTATTTTAACGTTCATAATGAAATAGTTAATCAGACGTACAATAATAACAATATTACTGAATGTACAGGATGGAACCCACTCTGAACATGCAATACGACATTGACGTCTGCTCTATGAACGCACGATCTATTGTCCATGAACATGAGTTCTCTGAAATGCAGGGTCCACAAGAAAACATTGTTCACCTCGGTACATTGGCCCAAAGCAATCGACTGAGCCGACGTTGGGGTCACCGTTTGAAGTTGTGACCTACTGATATCTCGTGTGAAGCAAGTCCTCAACGCTATCTGTTTTAAGTGAGGTTTTTATTTTCGAATTGCGAAACTTAGATAACCTGAGGAAGGAAGCCAGTCCAAAAATCCCTTCGTGCAGAAGAGGGTGCTGTGAACCTTTTCTTAACAGAGCTCGAACGACAGCACCCACTGACAATGTGAAATATCCGGAGATTTCTTGTCAATCAATCAATCAATCAATCAATCAATCAATCAATCAATCAATCAATCAATCAATCAATCAATCAATCAATCAATCAATCAATCAATCAATCAATCAATCAATCAATCAATCAATCAATCAATCAATCAATCAATCAATCAATCAATCGATCAATCAATCAATCACTACTGATCTGCATTTTGGGTTGTTTACCTAAACTTTAGTCCCAGCAAAGGGTTTGGAAAAATATTGAACGTCTCCATTGGTAAATTAGTTGAATCCTTAACTCCTCTTCTATACCGTAAACGAATATTTGCCACAATTTTTACTCTTGACTTACTTGACTTGTAATATTTCCTACTTTTGAAAACACCATTCAAACTTATTAGTCTAGTAATGTCATTCCTCGCCATTTCTCCACTGACAGCTCGGAACAGACCACTTAGTCGAACAGCTCGTCTCCTTTCTCCCAAGTCTTTCCAACTGAAACTTTGCAACATTTTCGTAACGGTAATCTTTTGTCCAAAATCACTAAAAATAAATCGAGCTGCTTTTCTTTGGATTTTTTCCAGTTATCGTATCAAGTAATCCTAGCGAGGGTCCCGTACACTGCAATTATAATCTAGTTGGGGTCTTACCGGATGCATATATGCCCTCCACTTTACAGCCTTACTACAACCCCTAAATACCCTCCTAACCATGCGCAGAGATCTGTACCCTTTACTTATAATCCCGTTTGTGATTACCCCAATGAATATCTGTCCTTATATTTACAGCTACAGTGATCCTCATAAGGATCGTTCACCCCATTAACGCAGTAATTGAAACAGAGACGACTGTTGCTATTAGTGAAACTCACAACGTGACTTTTAACCCGATTTATCACCACACCATTGCCTGCTGTTCAACTCACAGCGCTGTCGAGGTCTTTCTGCAGTTGCTCTCTAACAGAGGTGCTCAGCCGGGCGCCCGTTGAGACTAGCGCAGTGCGGCCGGGCTGGCGTGACGTCACAGTGAGAGCGAGCACACTTTGCAGGGAAGGGAGGGAGGATTGAGGCGCAATCCTCCACTACTCAGCGAAATCCTAACTGGAGTGCAGTGTTTAAAACAAAGCGCTGTAATCGCAAATCCGGATTGATTTATACTGCGATTGTTATAAAGAGCCAGTTTTATTTTCTTATACGGATACTTATTCATTCAAAGGAAACTGACACGTTATATTTTTGTTACAATCTGAAAAGGTACAGGGTTTAACGATTTACAATCCCTTGGATGGGCATGGTAGTATTTCAATTTGTAAAAGAAAAAAGAAAAATTCCTCTTATTCATTAAGCAGAAAGTAATACAATTACATAATTCAACAAGTTTACTGCTTGATCTTGCACATGTTCTAGTGTTGTGTGACTTTCTCCGTTTACTGAATTTCTGAAAAAGCATTTAAGATGTAACAGGCGTCCAATGATAATAGCTGGCGAGGGGGAGTTTCATCACGAGTGAGGACATCTATCGGAGAGATAAACTGTACGTGTTTTGGATATTCAGTCGGAAGGCTGGTTTGATCCTCAACAGCCCGCCAACAGCTGGCATAGTGTCACTGAAGAGGCATACTACGGAAATGAGGAGTGAGGTAGTTTCCCATTACTTTCCTCACTGCGCCAGAAGTTGCTATTACATATCAGTCTGCCATGCCCACTGATACGCATGCACCAGCCGACACTATGAGCGATAATTTCGCACAATTTCTTGGAGACACTGGCTGCACAAGGAACAGCGTTACTATCATCGCTCATTTCATATTGTCAAAGCCAAGGATAGGACTGAGACAGATCAATGAATTAGCCCTCACCAGAAGACTTATCGCCAGCAAAGACAAAGATGGCTTCAAATAAGTAATCTAACTGATGTTTTCCACGGTAAGCATGATTGGATTTTGCTAACTTTATCAGATAATTTAAATCCAAACAAGTATAAGCCACACCGTATCCACATTCATTCCGTTATCATGTTTCTTAAAATTTTAATTCATTACGAACATTATAAATATATTTGGTGTTTTAGGACAGACTCATGATTGTATCCGGCCAAAATTCATAAACTGCAATGAACGTAAATAATTCGTCGTGGATTTCCGCCCTCTTTCTTTCTGCCTCCATTTCTAACTCGTGTATCGCCGCAGTGGTCGAGACTGACTGGGAGAAGTTCGCCGAGTCTTCACGCTGCGCTCATCGCCTGCCAGTGCTGGGCAGCCCTTAATCTCATATCATTTATATATCTAAGAAACAAAGGTCAAATAATACTGCCTTGAGTAATTACCCTCTTAATTATTGCAGGATCGGGTAATGCTTCACGCACTCTGATTCTTTGAGTTTTGTTTTCTAGAAACATAGCTACACATTCCGTCACTATTTTGTGAAGACCAGTTGAAATATTTTTGTCAGTAGTCTCCCATGATCTGCCCTATTAAATGTCTCAGATACACTGCGGTCCAAAAAACATCCCCACTTAGTTGTATCGTAAGATTTCCACGTTTCACTTCCATATACTTAGAGTTTTACTTGATAATTGAGAACTGTGCAACACTATATTAGTGAAAAGCATTTATCAAATGATTTCAAAATTACTTTTCTAGAGAATTTAGTATGCTGACAGACGGTGAACTCAACAGACTTCAAAAATTTGGTTGACAAGATCGGTTTATTCGATCTACTTCAAAGTAATTCGAAAAGACCGCTTTTGTCTATAACTTATCATTATACCACTAGATAGCATGAGAGTACACCCTTGTGCCATTTTGTGCCTTCTAGCAGTTGCTGTAGTGTGGAAAGGATATGAAAGGCGTATTTTCTTGGTCAAGAGTATCAAAAATTATCAGCGATTATACAGCTGAACTTTTTAAATGTTAATTTTTGATAAAAAGCATTGTTCTTACGTCGCTATGGTCTCGAATACTTGTAAACTTTTGATGATGATGATGCTTATTGTTTAAAGGGCCTAATATCTAGGTCATCGGCGCCTAACAGTAAGAAATGAGACGAAATATAATGACTATTTAAAAGTTGAAAATCATCCACTGACCAGAATAAAAAGCGTGATGATGAAGAATGAATGGATGGATATGAATTTAAAATTTAAAGCAATCTGTGGATCCTATCCAAAATCTATGATGAACAATAGTATTATTGACCAAGTGACTGCTTCTAAACCACAGTCCTGAATCAAGGATACTTCTTGTCGAAAGAGATCCATAATCCAGGTCACCGGCCCCTCATACTGGTACTAGTCACAGGTAACACAAAGCTATGGTGCTGCGCACATACCGGCACTGCACACAAGCAACGCAGACTATGGTGTTGCTCACTTAGTGGTACTAATCATAGACAATGTAGACCCACGGTGTTTCGACACTATGGCAACGCTCGCAGGGGACTCAAACCCACGGTATTCTCGCATAATGATACTGCTACTCTCAATCAAGAGTACTCACATAGTGATACTAAACACGGGTGCAAACCAAACCCGTGGTGTCCCTTGCTTAGTGGCACCAATCGCATACAAAGCCTAACATCTAGGTCATCGGCCACTAATGGTACGAAATATAAAAGTTCAAAATCATCCACTGACCAGAATAGAAAAAGTGATAAAGAACGAATGGTTGGATAACATGCAGTGGACCCGACCCAGAAACTAGCATAAGAATAGTATTACTGACCAAGGGACTGCTTCTAAAGCACAATACTGAATCGAGGATGCTTATTGTCTAGAGGGATCTAAAATCCTGGTCAACGGCCCCTCGCACCGATCACGAGCGTCGGTAATGATGATGCTTCTTGTTTAAAGGGGCCTCACGTTCACAGAAACTGACGTAAAACAATGGTATTACCGACCGAGCGACTGCTTCTAAAGCGCAGTATTGAATCGATGATGCTTGCAGTCTAAAGGAGTCCAAAATCCAAGTCATCGGCCCCTCATTATTTTACTCATCGCTATGAAAGTAGAACTATGGCATTTGTCATGTTGCGGCACTAATCAAAAGTAGCGTAGGCTCACTGTATGCCACACATTATGGTACTAATCACAGGCAACGAAATTCGCACATGTAATACAGACCTATGGGGTTTCGCACATTGCGGCGCCATTTACAGGCAACGCAAACCTATGGCGTTCATCACATAGTGGGTACTAATCATGCTGTCGCTCATATAGTGTTACTACCCGCCGCCCCGACGGCACTACAGCCCTTGAAGGGCCTTGGCCTACCAAGCGACCGCCGCTCAGCCCAAAAGCCTGCAGATTACGAGGTGTCGTGTGGCCAGCACGACGAATCCTCTCGGCCGTTATTCTTGGCTTTCTAGACCAGGGCCGCTATCCACCGTCAGATAGCTCCTCAATTCTAATCACGTAGGCTGAGGGGACCTCGAACAGCCCTCAGGTTCAGGTAAAATCCCTGACCTGGCCGGGAATCGAACCCGGGGCCTCCGGGTAAGAGACAGCCACGCTACCCCTACACCACGGGGCCGGTCATATAGTGCTACTTATCACAAACCTGTTTTGCGCAAGTAAAAGCGACCCATGGTGTTCCCCACGTGGTGATACTAATCACAAGTAGTTTCATAGTTCTAATACAATCATCCCTTTGTCGCCTGTTACGACAGGCAGGGGATACCGTGGGTGTATTCTTTGACTACGTCCCCCACTCACGGGAGAGTTGTGTGTTTGGTCCGCGAGAGGTATTTTATTTCCCTCAAATCCGCTGGCAAGCCGGTTAGGACCCCCCTATGCCACCTGGGACGCGCCACGTGGGAGTATCAACTCTCCCCCTGCTACGCCAGCGCAGTACGTTGGTGGACGGGGGCCGTTATTCCCGTGGTGTTCCTCATATCGAGGCTACTAATTAAAGGTAACGCCCAGACCCGTGCTGTTTCTCACGATGTTACTAATCACGGGTACTCTAATCCCACAATGAACCCACTCTCTGCTGCTACTAATCATAAACCTATTGTGTACCTAACATAGCGGTACTACTCGCAAGTAAAGGCAGCCCATGGTATTCCCCCCGTGATGGTACAAATCACAAGTATTTTCATGGTTCTAATACAATCATCCCATGGTGGGCCATTTTAGTCGACTCTTACAACAGGGTGAGGGTACCGTGGGTATATTCTTCGTCTGCGTCCACCTCCCGATAGAGAGGAAATAGAAGCAAAAAGAAGCGACCCGACACTTCGAAGAATGAAGTACCAGACGAAGAAAGGCAAGGGTCACGAAGGGCGTGAAAATAAAAGACTCCCTAGGCCTTGAATTCTCTAATAGTGTCAGGGTCGGAAAAGAACGAGAGTTGACCGAGGGAGGTCGGACAGAACAGATGAAAGTGAGAAGCCTGGCACAAGTAAGTGGAAGCAATACCAGGACTCAGCTAAGGACCCCGTGGTTGCCAACCGTTGCTCCGAAGTCGAGAGGCGCTGGGGCCCCTTTTGTATTTTTCATCTGCGTCCCCCACCCACAGCGGTACGGCGCAAATTATAGGCAACGCAAACCTATGGTGTTTCTCACATATTGGGGTACAGCCTTTAGCCTCTAAAAGCCACATTGATTCACCCTCTGTTGCTACTTATTACAAACCTATTTTGTACCTGACATAGCGGCACTACTCGTAAATTAAGGGAACGTATTGTGCCCGTCGTAGTCAGTCTGCGAACACGAGATACCCCAGGGGTGCTCAGTTCGGTGGCTGTAGGCTTATAAAATAAATGAATGTGGCAGGATTATCATAGGGTTCATCAAATAAGCACGTTCCAGGTATAGAACATATATGACACTTTTATTTAATTAAATGCAGTATTGGCCATCCTGAAATCTATGATTATGATTATGATCGTTACGTTACGGAATTTAATATGGCTCTTGATGTAACAAACCTATGTGCAATCAAATGGGATGGTACACGACAGTTATTTCCCTGACATTCTAACAGAGTATTTACATTGTGAAAAATTTTTTTTCTCGTCTTTAAAGTTATTAAATTATTGGTTTAAAGTTGAATTAAAATTTTCATTCAGAAAAATGAGGTCTGGGCCAAGCCTTCATCGATAATCTGGAAAAAATGCAGTAATTGTAAGAACGAGTATAATAAAGAAATATCCAAGATTCAAAAGTTAACACTCATAGCAAAAATAAAATTTACAGTCGTTATCTTAACAATAAAATGAAAAGTTGAATTTGCCTTGGTTTTCTCTAAGTTAATCCGAGACGTCGGATATACCTGTTCACGTCGTCTCACATCTCTTTCCGTGAGAATTATACTGAACGTTAAGTATTTGACCAATAATTAAACAAAATAAAACGCCTCCTGGGCTTGCAAACGTAAGTAAATGGGGAGAATACCATCCATGTGGAAATCCTGTCCACTATCAATCGATATCAGTGTCACATATTTCAGAACAGAACACATAAAAAAATAATCCTCTAAATACTAACAAATTACTACTTCTACAGCTAACTACGGAAATTGTCAAGAAGACTGTAAGTACCAAGAAGAAAATATCTACACTATGTACATGTCGACGAGTGTCGATCAACCGTATTACTCTCCTGTTAACGAATTTATTGAGTTACAGCACGATTGAGTTATCACATGAGAGCGAAAAATTGCATCAATGAATGAGCTGACATAGTCACGAATCAGATATTATTTAGATATTTCGTCGAAGACCTGTTCTTTAGACCTAAGGCCTTCTCGAACATTCATCTGTACCTTGAGCTTGAAATGACTGGATTACTTGAGAAAAGTTGGGATATTCCCACGAATTAAAAAGTACATCGATTAACATGGACTTTCATTTTCTTCATCTGAAGACACTAATATTAGACTACACTGCATTTATCGCGAATAATCCATTAACATGTGAAAAGCTCAGTTTCACGAAGATTTGTGCCATGCACAATTATTCCATATACTCTACACGTACAGTGTACCACAATGACGACCCTAACTTGTCGCATTCTAATCTCAAATATGTGTAGTCATGAAATATCAGGACCTACCAACGTCCTACAAATACATAATATCCACTTAAAAGTGTCTCGATGATTAATTACTCCAACTAATTATCACATGTTCCCAATGCACTTGTTCACATTAAATTCGTACATAGAATTCGGACTCAATATCCCGATGACACGTTGTCTCAGACACGAGGTACAAGTAGAAGTTCCATTACAAGGAAAATATAGAAAATATGGACGAAATATCCTACCATTAAATCCATCAGATATAAATTAATTCATATTCGTGACGAAATTTACTCAATAAGCAAAGATGGTGTCGATAACACATGGATAACTCTATCAGAACCCTCACTGTCAAATTCATGGCCACATGGTCATTAAGTAATCACATGTGTCAGTTTTACGACGTATTCGAGCAAATAAACAACCATAAAATGTGTCAGAATAGCTTACTAAGAAGAAAGAAAGAATAGAACAAAACTACATAGAACAGATATAAATGAGACGTAATCGACTTAACTTATAGAGAAATCTTCATGTCTGGAAGTCTGGGTTCTCAATCAGCCATGCCAGGATGAAAGAATCTGCATCCCGACGCCGCCAACGATGGTCAAAGGTTTAGAACTTCATGGTGAAGCACTGGTAATCCATAATGCGAAGTTCCATCCTCTTCTGGAAATATTCACGTCCCCGTCTTCCGCGTCCACTCGTAAGAAAGCTGAAACTTACACAAAATGCTTTAGAGTAGGCTCCAAACACACACGTAACTGTATTTTGGAAATGACACGTACTTAAGGGATTAATATCTGCACATTCGACGTCTGATCACAGCACTGTTCTAAATTGTATCCAATTTTCAGACGTGTAGAGCACAGGAGTGAAGCCAGTATTCACGACGTTCCACGCTGAGCGACTGAAGGTGATAGTCCAGGAACACGCCAGTGTGTGAGTGAGAATGAGTATTCGTATCACATGACTTAAATATCATGTCTGGTGCACATGCACGGAAGTAAAGTCAATTTAGACACTAAATTCTTCTACTGTACGAATCTACAACTTCATCACCATTTTAGCCACAAGGTCGTGCAAATTATTTCAAAATTTCAGTTTTTAATTTATATCCTCCAAATGTGCTATTCTTTTTTATCCAGTTTATTTTACTATAGTTCTTGAACCTTCCGTAATCATGCACGTCGCCACCAAAGATATTACAAATATTTCATTCATATCGTTCCTCGCAATTACAGGTGACACGCGCTGGCCTCCTTCTCTCACTCGCCAACCTTCATTTTTATTTTTTTATTCCGTTAGCCAGCCGGCCGCCCTCTGCACAAAAAAACTCGTTCTCGCCCTTGTCCAAGGTCGCGCGCGCCCCATCTCGCCGACAAGCGAACACAAGCCGCACCAACACCTGTTCACTCATTGGTGGCCTCACGGTCACAGTATGGTGTTCCCCGCATGAAAGCACTAATCACAATTAGTCTCATGGTTCTTAATCATCCCTTGGTCGCCCCTGGTAGTCGCTTCTTACAATAGGCAGGGGATAACGTCTGCGTCCCCAACCCACGGGGGGTTAAAGATCCTCCGGTCCACTGGTATAGAATATGCCAGCCGGTTGTGTCCTCTCTGGACTTATCAGAGCGTCATGTTGCCAGCTGCCGACAGAGGAGCTGAACCTTGTCAAGTTCTGGCTCACTGGCAACACTCCAGCAGACAAAACAGATACAATTCCACAAACAGGGAACTCCTAAACAAAAGACAGATTCCATTACGGCAGCCATCGATCGCCTGGTGTTTCAGTGCACTGAAGTTAAAACAATCAGTGGATCCGACCCGCAACGGCCCACATTCCCAGAAACCAGCGTTAAACAATAGTATTACTGACCAAGCGACTGCTTCTAAAGCACAATACTGAATCGATAATACTTGTAGTCTAAAGGGGTCCAAAACCTGGGTCATTGTCCCCTCATAATGGTACTTATCGTTAGGAAAATAGAACCATGGCATTTGTCATGTTGCGGTACTAATCAAATGTACTCGCGGTGTTCCCACATGATGGTACTACTCGCACGTAATGTACCCCCTAGGTAATGCCGCACATGTATCCCAGACCTATGGTGTTTCTCACATTATAGCGCCATTTACAGGCAACGCAATCCTATGGTGTTCCTAACAGACGTGTGTTAACCGCAGGGATTCGTACTATCCCGTGATGTTCCTCACGTAGTGGGTACTAACCACAGTTAAGGCAGATCCATGGTGTGGCTCATACAGTGGTACGAATCACAAGTACTGTAAAATGCATCCTGAGCACACACTGTCGCTACTAATCACAAACAACATAATGGTACTACGCGCAAGTAAAAGCGACCCATGGTGTTCCCTGCGTGATGGTACTAATTGCAAGTAGCTTCATGGTTCTAATTCGATCATCCGTTGGTTGCCCCTTTTAGTCGCTTATTACGACAGGCAGGGGATACCGTGGGTGTATTCTTCGTGTATGTCCCCCACCCACACGGGGCAGTGTGTAAGTTTAACAAATTGTAATAGGTACGTTTCTGAAAGAACTGTTTTTAAAATTTGAGGCCTGTCCCGTGGTGTAGGGGTAGTATGCCTAGGTCTTATCCGGAGGCCCCGGGTTGGATTCGCTGCCATAGATTTGAGGACTGGTTCGAGGTCCACGCAGCATTCATTATTAAAACAATTAAGCAGCTATCTGATGGCATTGCATGTGGCAAGCATTATGGTTAAGTTTAGATTCATTGCTACTGTTTCAAAGGGTTGGCTCAAGAAAACTGCGCCAAATTTCAGGATGATTTATTTTATCATTGACCTACATGCCAAAAATGACACCCGCAATTCACAGTGTCGAATTTTATCGCTTAGTATTTCATAAAAAATACATTAAATTATAAGTGATTACATTTTCCAGTCAAAGGTACACGATCGCCTGGTGCAAGTTTCACTCTCTCGCTCTAAATTACAAAATAAGGAATTTTAGAATTATTATGAATTGTAAATAATTACTGAGGATAATTTAGCATTTATTTTCACCTAATCGTTTGCTAATTGTCGCGTATGAAAGTTCAGAAATATTAAGTACGGTCAATAGAGTTATGGACTTTCCGTGTACACCAACACATTTCCACCGAACTGAATCCCTTCCTGCCATTTTGTACTTTGAGTAAAGAATCCACTTACAGCCTATTGTTGCAGTAACAACTCTTTTAATTCCCCCTGCGACTTCATTGCCGACATAAATGCGCTTATCAAATAATCATACTGTACCTACACAGTTCCGGCGTCACTCTTCAAGTTTCTGTGTTGGTGTTATGATGTTCTAGACCTATCAACCCTTCATTCACTCTACTAAATCATTTCTAAATTGACGCATATTTCTTGAGTTTGATTATTTCTTTTCATTCTCTTTAAGGAACTGCCAGCCCCGAATAAAATATTTATTGCGACACGCATTAACGGAAGTTCAGTAAAACTATTTCTTTCCTATTGTATGTACCGTCGCACTGGGTCCGTTGTCCTGCTGTGTCTTCTGCATTCCTCTCGATCCTGCGCGTCCTCTGGGTCAAGCTCAACAATTATTCCCATGAATTCTGTGATGGACTTTATATCAATTTCCTGAAAATAGCGGTTAACGAGTTATTAATTTTTTAAGTTTTCACACCATCTATATGTTGTTACTCTAAAGGTCATATTTACCTCGAAACTTTAAAGCAGTGTAGTGAAGGGTAACCTGTTGTAAGGCAGGGCAGTGTGGCGTAAGGAGGGGGGGGGGGGGGTTAGTCGGATTGGTTGAGTTTACATTCAGCTCTAAAGTCCTAAGGTCACCCCAGGAAGAGGAGTCGGTTAGGTTAAGCTTACACTCAGCTCTAAAGCCCTGAGGTCACCCCAGACTGTCCGGCTCCATGGATAAATGGTTAGCGTGCTGGCCTTTGGTCACAGGGGTCCCGGGTTCGATTCCCGGCAGGCTCGGGAGTTTTAACCATCATTGGTTGATTTCTCTGGCACAGGGGCTGAGGGTTTGTGTCATCTTCATTATCATTTTATCCTCATCACGACGCGCAGGTCGCCTATGGGAGTCAAATTATAAAACCTGCACCTGGCGAGCCGAACATGTCTTCGGACACTCCCGGCACTAAAAGCCATACGCCATTTCATTTACCCCAGACTTATGTCGGGAAGTGTAACCTGCTGTAAGGAAGGGCAGTCGCTTAGGTTAGGCTAACGCGTAGTCGCCATTAGGTTACGCCCGCGCTCTTAGACAGCTCCCAAACTTAGCCGAGGTTTAAGATTAAGTCCTGCAACGTGTGTGGACAGGCCTCTATTTTTAACCAAAGTGAGAGGTTAGGCCCCTACTCTTAGCCTAACATTGTTTACCCGCCCCCCTCTCCTCTTAGCCAAGCTATGAGGTTAGACCGCACCAGGGTGTGAGGTTAGCTTATCTTAGCTGAGCGATGCGCACTTGCGGATTCCGCCGGTGTGTGTCCAATTCTCTTTACTACGTGTAATACTTCTGTATCATTAAGTTCAGCATTCCGCCCATGTCTACGCTGTTATATCACCATTTGGCAAGTTCCGTGAATCTTATCGTTTGACAAATAGACGCCGGATGCCTACACGTTTCTACCACGACCTTGGTATGACGAAGCCATTTGATGTCGCCTAAGTTTTACTCAATGCTATGGTATAATATCACACGTAGGCACAGGTATTTAGACCATCCGTGGGGTGGTCGAAGGTACAGAAGGCTCACACATTATTTGTAACTGTTCTTGAAATTTATATGGAATACAACAAAAATGTCGCTGCCATTCAGCATATATTCAAAGTGAAATAATTCTCTGAAGTAATATCTCTCTCGAAATTTTACTTTAGCCAATGAGTTTCTTTGTAAAGTTACGCCATTAATTACTGAAGCCTAGCCTGTGTACTGTTCTGTTGTAAATGTTAAATATGCCTTCTCCGAAATTTAGTACGCACACTTTTATCACCTCTGCCTGGGAATCGTGTTAAACATTTACAACAGAACAGTTGGAGCCTAGAAGTAATTTGATAGGGATTTCACGTAAATGAAAATATTTTCATGTGAATGCCTTAGTTCAGATAATTCTAACATTAATCTTGTACTTAGGAATACGAGCAAGAAAACTGTCCATAAGATTTTAGATTTGTTTGTTGCTGTTTGCTTCACCTTGCACCGACACAGCTAGGTATTATGGCGAGGATGACAGGAGTGGGAAGGAATCGGCAGATACATTTGCCTGGTGTAAACATGGGAAAATACGGAAAACGATTCTCAGAACTGCCGACAGTGGGATTCGAACCCACTATCTCCACGATGCAAGCTCACAGCTGCGCGACCCTAACCGCATGGCCAACACGCCCGGTGATTTTACATTCAAGAGGGCAGCTAGTTGCTACGATTTTCAAGACGAAATGTTTTCCTTTACGAAATTTTCTGTCCGCCTTTGATGATGATGATGATGATGATTGTTGTTTAAAGGAGCCTAACAGCTAGGACATCGGCCCCTAATGGTTCGACGTGTAACGAATTGAAAACTAAAACTTCGAAATATATCCATAGACTTTAGACAAAAACAATCAGTGTATTCAATTCACAATGTCCTAAATACTGGGATGATGCTTACTATCCAAAGGGGTCCAAAATATTGATAACCAGCCCCTCACAATGGTAGTAACCACTAGTAAAAACCGAACCATGGTGTTCCTGCTACAGTGGTAATAATCACTGGTAACGAAGACTCGTGGTGTTTCTCACATAGTAGTACTAACCATAGGCAATGTGAAGCCATGGTATGTCACACACAATAGCCCCACTCGCAGGTAGCAAAAACACATAACTCACAAGCAACGCAGACCCATGGTGCTCCTCACCTAGGTGTACAAATCACAGGCGCCGGTATTCCCGTGGTGTTTCTCACATAGTAGTACTAACCTCAGGCAACGTAAACCCATGGTGTTGCTCATAAAGTGGTAACGCAGACCATACTGAACACAGTGGATGATGATGCTTGTTGTTTAAAGGGGCCCAAGATCTAAGATCGGCCCCCAATGGTACGAGATGGACATGCCATGACATGATATGATAATTTAAATTTTAAAATGTATCCACTGACTGGAAATTAAAATAAATGGTGATGAAAAAATATTATCAGATTAAAACAATCAGTGGACCCAATTCACGAGGCCTTATTTTCTAATAAACTTATAGAAAAAACAGGTGGAAGTTGTAGGCATTGCCTGGAAGTACAGATATATATATCAGCAAATGTACCCCTGCTTCGCTACGGTATTCTAAATTGTATACGGATATCAAGTAAATTATTGTACATGCAGTGAATACGATGTTTTTAAATTGAATGTCTCGTAGCGTTATCCAGAAACAGAAGGGGGAGGTTCCCATACGTTGTTTCCAATGAAAAGTGCGAGTTGTGGAGTTGTCATGATAACGGCAGGCTCACTTGCCCACTACCACTCACAATCGAGTAGGTAAATTTTCATTATAATGGGTGTCCCCATTACCTAATGCGCGGCTACAGTAGATTTTGGGGAGTTTTCGTTACAATGGCAGGCGCCCTTCCTACTTCCAGACAGATTAAAGTCGAGGAGTTGTTATTATAATAGCAGGCACCTTCCCTACTGCCAGTCAAAATTGAGTTGTGCTGTTGTCATTATAATGACAGGCCTCTTTCCTTAATGACAGTCACACCGAGTTGGTGAGTTTGCATTATAATACCAAGGTTCGTTTATAATGCCGTGCAAACATGCCTACTCCCAAACAAAATCGGTTAAGGGAGTTATGAAAAAATTTTATGCTCCCTTGACTTCTGTCAAGTCAAATCGAGAAGAGAATTATTAATTACAATGGTTGTCTCCCCCCCCCCGCGTTACTAACGCTAGTAACAAAGGTGTTGGAGATGGGTCGCATTCCTACTGCCAGTCAAAGTCGATGTGGAGAGTAATGATTACTATAAAAGACGCCCTCCTACTGAGAGAGTCACTATCGATGTAAAATATTAATTATAATGGCAAACACACCATTTCCACATCGCTACTTCAATGAATATACAGTAAATAGATCGACATACGAAGTATATGCATGTTTACAATATTGCAAACCTTCATTTACATATTATCCGTTGCTAAACGATACATCATATCGACAAACGGATTGTACCATAAGACACCTCATTTAGCGGTCTAAATGGCTGGTCTTAAGATTGAGTTACACATGTTGAATATGGTTAAATTTAGGTAAGGTTTTCTCGCAGTGCATTGCTCTGGGTGGGCCTATGTTCATGCAGAATTAGATGATTATATATTTTGTATAAGTGATTCGAACTACGAATTATGCGTACACAAAGAGCAAAATGCACGTATAATCGAACAGAGATACGAAACGTCATAGGACCAAAGTTGTATATCACTCCAAACTGAACGGGGATTGTGCCATCCGTTTTGTGATAAGACTTACGGTTTAGCTAACAAATACCCCAGAAAGAGCGTCTGCACAGTCATTAAAATTGCGCGCATATTTCGATATTTTTCGGGGATAAAAGGGGGAAATTTGAACATCTTGGAATATTTCCATCGGTTACAGGCTAAAAGGTATAATTTCGCCAAATTTCAAATTTCTAGCCCGTCCTGCAGATTGTGCCGCAGTCTTGATTTGGGGCGAAGGGGGATGAAAATGTGAAAATTCCTGAACATTTTTAAGTCTACGAAATTTAGAGATTGTCGCTTTGGACATATTATACGACTGCGTTCTTAAGCTGAGCCCACAATTTGAAGCCACCCAGCATGCCATCTTCAGGGAATTTTGAAAAATTTCAATGTTTCTAGGGATCCTGGGGCCATCGGCTTCTCCGGTACCAAGTTTTAAATTTTTGAGATTTCTGGAACTCACGTCAATTTTCATTTTTATACCTTTATATATAGATTGCTCCAGTACGACATGCTTATATATATATATATATCGATGACAGACAAGCATGAGCACGTTTAAGAGCGCAGAACTCTACTTCGAGATTCACTACTCGTAAACGATACATGATATCAACAAACGGTATGCGCCATCAAACGCCCCTTCTACATGTTTAGTTCTAAAACATTTTCCCGTATCTCCCATGTTTATGGGTTAAATTGATTTCGAAAATTTGAACAGAGTGAAATTTGGGTGCATTTTTAACGCTTTATATTATTTTTGCACACTTATGTATAAGCTACAATCATGAAATTTGGTCCACTTACGGCATTCGATTGTGTCAATGTGCGCACCAAACTTGATAACTCTATCTTTTCCATAAGAGTTTCAAACAATGAAATATACGTGTAAAAATCGCCAAGTTTACGAACACTCCAGAAATACAGCCAAATCTAACGTATAAGGGAGAGAGATACGACAAAAAGGTATATAACCAAAGTTGTAGATCACTCTAACTTGAACTAAGGTGTACCATCCGTTCTGTGATATGACGTACCGTTTAACCGTGAAAAACCTCGAAACAAAGGTCTGCACGGACATTAAAATTGCCACAATATTCCGAAATTTTTCGGGGCTAAAAATGATATATTTAAAGATCTTTGAAGCTTTCCGCCAATTACAGGCTAAGACATTAAATTTTGCCAAATTTCAATTTTCTAGCATGTCTGGCAGACTGTGCCTCAATCCTGCTTTCAAGGAGGGGTTAAAAATGAGGACATTCAGGAAACTAAAGCTAACAAATATGCAGATGGTCATTATTACACAAGAAGCGGGTACCTGTACGAAACTTCCTTCAAAATAGTCAATGTAAAGACACACGGTCGTTACGATTTTATTAAAAGAAATTTTTAAATAACACATTAAAATACGCAAACACGAACTAAAATAGAGTCAAAGAGATAAAAGCGCAGTTAACACAAATACACCAAGACACAGGACATTATCACACGCGATAAAAATGACCACTATCCCTCATGAAACGGATGACGAGGTCTGCTGACTGCTCGCCACCTCACAGGATGAGGGAGATTTTACTCGGTAGTTTTAGCCTACGGCGCAGATCGGCCAGGTCCATGCAACCCTTAAGGATGTGTACCACGGTAAGATGATCTCCGCAAATACACACCGGAGGGAGTTCTTTTTTCCAGAAAATAGGAGTGCGTTGTTGTTCCGTGGCCGATCCGAAGACGACGTCATACACAGGGCCTCTGCCTCCCTCCGAGAAGCCCGAAGGGAAGTCCTCCATTCCTTTGTTGTTCCTTTTATCGCTCTCAGCTTATTTGGAAGTGGAGTGGCCTGCCACGCCATCTCCCAATGGGACAAAACCAGATGTCTTAGCTGAGTGCGAATATCACTTGCTGGAACCTTTTAAGGCAACGGGGGCAGCGTAACAGCCTCCTTGGCAGCCTGATCTGCTAACTCGTTTCCCTCTACACACATGTAGCTTGGGGGCAACATGAACGTGATTCTGGTGCCGGCAACCTGACACCCGACAAGCAGGCCCTGGATCCGCTGCACCACAGGGTATCGATGTAAGCAGTTATCAATAGACTGTAGCGAGCTCTAGGAGTCAGTACACAGAAGAATGTGTCGGCGCTCATGAGAGAGTGCGTACTGCGGAGCTTCACAGATAGCATAGAGCTCTGCAGTGTACAAACTACAGGTTAGCGGCGAAGTAAAAAGGAACCTATCATTGTCGACAACGAACGCACAGAACACTTTAGTTTCTGTCCTCGAACCATCCGTGTAGACGACGACTGAACCTGGATAGCGGCCAACAACGGACAGAAATAGCCCCCGATGAATCGAAGGGTCCGTCTTTTCCTTCGGGCCAGTGTGCAGATCCAGGACTAGTTCAGGTCGTCGTATTATCCAAGGAGGTACCCCACTTGGTTGTCTGACAAGGCAGGGAAACGAATGTACATCAAACAATCTCTGACTGCTATCCAAGAGTATTCCAACCGGCCGCGTTGGTCGGGGATGAGCATCGCACAGTCCTCGGTTTCCAATGTGAAATACGTAAGGATAGCTTGTGTGAAGTGGCATCTGTCGCACATTTGCAGCATACGACAGAAGCATTTGCTGGCGCCTCATGCGTAAAGGCGACACGCCAGATTCAGCGAGCAGTCTAGCAATGGGGCTTGTACGATAACTCCCGTCGCCAAACTTACCCCGCCGTGGTGGATGCTATTCAGTTTCGCAGGGACGCTTTAACTTGCTGATCCGTATGCTGCACGACCGTAGTCTAACATGGAAAATAAATGTGCCTTATAAAATCGTAGGAGCACGGTGCGTTCAGCACCTAAATTAGTGCATTCCTGGTGCATTGCGGTTTTAACTGGCGCACGTGTGCCTCCCATGATAATTTGCTATCGAAAAGGAGCCCAAGACATGGCTATGTGTCGACTAAGAGAAGAGCGACATTAATGAAGTAATGACCAGGATGCGGGTGAAGAGTGCGTTGCCGGCAAAAGTGGACAACAGAGGTCGTTACGTTTGAAAACCGAAAGCCATATTCTAAAGACCACCATTCCACTCTCCTAATAGCTTGCTGTAAATGTCGCTCTGCGACTGCATTATTATGCGTGCTATAATGCAGAGCAAAATCGTCCACATATAGCGACGGTATTATAGCTGAACCAGCAAAAGCGACAATACCGTTTATGGCAATCACAAACACAGTGACACTAACAACGATCCCTGTGGGACTCCACTTTACTGAACATGGTATTGCGAATATCCCTCCCAACTCGGGCACGGAATAGACTGAGGGACAAAAAATTCACAATCAATACCGGCACGTTACCTCGGAGTCTCTATTGATGAAGGACTGAAAGGATACCATATCGCCATGTGGTGTCATAAACCTTTTAAGTCAAAGAAAACAGCCACCAAATGCTGTTTGCTGAGAAATACAACCCGGATAGAACCCTCCAGGCGTACCAGGTGGTTAGTGGCCGAAAGAGCGGCTCAAACATCCTTGTTACTCCAGACACCACACAAGTCGGCGATTTACCATCGTCTCAAATAGCTTACACAAGCAGTTAGTGAGACAAATAAGTCTACAACTTCCTGCATTCTTAGGATTTTTGTCAGGCTTGAGGACAGGAATAAATATGACCCCTCGCCACTGAGACGGAAACTCACCCTCTATCCTGATTGGGTTGAACACTCGAAGGAGATATGACAGACTATCTCCACTAAGGAGTTTCAACATCTGGTTATGGACATTGTTTGGCCGAAGGGGCGTGTCCTTGCAAAGCGGCAAGGCGCTGCGGAGTTCCCACTCCGTAAGGAGCACGTTATAGTCCTCTGAAGCATGTGTGGCAAAACTGAGGTGATGACGTTCTGTCTTCCTCCTCAGAGCGAGGAAATCGCGATGGTAATTCCTGGAGCCGGACACATCCTCGAAATGAATGGCTATATGGTTAGCAATCGAGAGTGGTTCAGTGACGATACTGCCTGCAATGGAAGTTCCCAGTACAGAGGATGAACCCTGGATACCCGAAGTACGTCGAAGTTTAGTCCACACTGAAGATAATGGAGTGTGTGACGTCATATACGACACATATCCCTCCCGCGAAGCTTTCTTACTTTGGCGAATAAGAAATTCCGCCGTCTACGGTCCACCTGGTCTCGTCGTTAAAGACAGCTAGTGATATGAACTTTGGCCAATAAGCATGTTTAAGGAGCTTTGACGGATCTTTGTTTCAACAAAGTATGAATAATGGGAAAATGGTAGCGGTCACACTGATCTTCGAGTGTACTCCACCGAAACAACGGAACAAACTTTCGGCTGCATAGAGTTAAGAGTATGTGCCGTAACGTATTTCCATCCCGTCATCGACAGCTGGGGGGACTGACGCCTAGATCTTCGACGCTTTTCGGAGGCTAGATGTCCCCCTTCGAGAGGAGCGCGCAGGTTTTGGAGCAGGCGTACCTGCTGGCTCAGACTCATACCTTCCAGATGGAGGGCATGACTTCCCCTTGGCAGGAGAAGTGCGGAAGCGCCAGGTAAGGGCGTTCAACTTCTCCGCCTTCTTTTCATATTTAGACCGGCTGGGAGACATTGACCCAGCACTGGTCAACGACGCCGCCTCCGCCGGCTTGGGCACGGCTTCCGCCGACCTCTGACTGGGTGGAGACTTTGAGCTCCCCCCTGCTGCGACGGCTTAGAGGTCCCAGCCGGAACAGGCTTCTGTGCGGTCGGAAGTGGGTTGACATCTCTCTTGGAGCTTTTACTCTTTATGGCTTTGCTAGCAGGAGCAACAGCTGCCTTGGGCGCAGCGATCGCAACAAGTTTAGACGATAGAAGCAAAGAACCTGGAAGACTCTGTTGCTATCTTCCTGTAGCCTAACGCCTTGGCGGGTGCATTCATAGCATTGAACTTACGGCGCACTTCCTGATAGGAAAGACCATTCAGGGTCTTGATTTCCTGGATATTCTTCTCACCGAGGTATACCGGACAGTTCCGATCTCGGGGCGAGTGAAGACCAGGGCAGTTAGTCCACTTGAAAGGAGTTAGCACTCCTCCGCGTCGAGAGCTCCTCTGACACATGTACCACATATAGCCTTATTCAAACAATGAAATGCTATGTGCCAGAACCTCTGACATTGATAGCAGCGCGTGGGAGGCGGGATGTACAGCCTCACATCGCAGCGATAGTTTGTTACCTTGAAATTTTCTGGTAACACTGACAATTTGAAGGAGAAAATGAACGCACCCGGGCAACGTCCACGCCGTTGACTTTGCGCGTAATGCGCCGGACGTGTGTCATGCCAGGGTGCTTCATGTCTTCCATCAACTCTTCGTCAGTGATCAAGATGAGATTACAGTTGAGGGTAACTCCACGAACTAGATTCAAGGTCTTGTTCTCTTTCACTTTGACGGGAATATCGCCAAAGTGATAGAACTTGAGCAATAAGTGAGCGTCGTTAACAACAAACTACCGTTGCGCATTTTCCTCAAATCTTCCAGTTCCATGTAGTCGCCTTAAATGTGCGTACTAAAAGTAGACTTTACCAGCCTGAAGTCACTCCCATCAGTTCTGGTAGCAACCAGAAACCTAGGGAAGCTGGATCCCATTCCTTCACGCTGCGTTTTTACCCAGGGAGTTGAACCTCTTCAGGAATCACAAGTTAAAGGCTTTGGTGGGGTCCGACTTGGGCAGGTCGAAGACGTTTCGAAGCCATGCCCCAAAATCATCCTCCCCGAATGCCACCCACTCCGATCAGGGGTCTCTGTAGCCGAACCAAGCCGCCACCTGGTCGTAGCCGGCATAGCCGGTGGTCCGATGTTGGATGACTGAGACGATGAGTACCTGTCACCCGCAATAGCATGTACAGAGCACTAAGAATAGAGAATAAATAAAAAGCAAATGATAATAACATGGGCGGGACCTGTGTACTACTGCAAGGGTACATGACGCTCCCACCCGCAATTTGCCTGGGTGGTTACTGCACGAGCATTCGGGCGTAAGAACCCCATTTTCGAACAGCACGCACATCAAGAATTTTGATTCGGTCTACAAGTAACCCTCAGAAAACAATGAATAAAGAGGGGACCATTGTCACATGACTGTCTTAGTTGCCTTGTATGACAGGCAGGGATTATCTTGAATGTATTAATCCCATGCCATCCACAGGGGGTTCAACATATTGTTCCAAACCGCAATACATGTCCGCTTCTTGGTCGCCCCTTTCTGTCACCTCTTACGAGAGGCAGGGGATACCGCGGGTGTATTCTATATATGCGTAACCCAGCCGGAATACACAAGATGATATATTTTACAAGCAACACTCAGACCCATGATGTTCCGCAAAAAATTGTACTACTCCTACGTAACGTAGAATCCTCGGAATGTACTGCTAGTCTCAAGTAATGTCAACCCATGCTGTTCCTCATGTAATGGTACTAATGCCAAGTAATATCATGATTCTAATGTCATCATTCCTTGGTCGCCCCTTTTAGTCGTCTCTTACGACAAGCAGGGGATACCGTGGGTATAGTCTACGTCTGCGTCCCCCGTCCAAAGGAGGTAGAGAGAGAGGGAAAGAGAAAAGAAATGGACCCCACACTTCGAAAACTGCAGTACCGGGCAGAGAAAGACAAGGGCCACGAAGGGCGTGAAAATGAAAGACTCCCTAGGCATCGGATGCTCTAATACCAGGACACTGCCCTTCAGGCGGTAGAGTCGGTGAACAAGAGTTCACCAAGAAAGTTCGGACAGGATAGATGAAAGTGAGGAGCCTGGCACAAGTAAGTGGAAGCAATGCCAGGACTTAGCTTAGGCCCCGTGGTCACCAACCCACGCTCCCAAGTTGAGAGCACCTGGGTCACGTTTAATCGCCTGTTACGACAGGTAAGGGATACCATGGCGTATTCTTCATTTGCGTCCCCTGCGAACAGGGCGTTGCCCGTCTTTGCGATGTAGTGGTTAGTGTAATTAGCTGCCTACCTTGGAGGTTTGGGTTCGATTCCCGACTCTGCCACATAATCTGAAAAGTAGTACGGGGGCTGGAAGTGGGTCCACTCAGAAATCCTCGAAGTGCTTTCTCCGTGGTTTCCCACTTTTCCTCCACACAAATACAAATACTTAAGGACACGGCCGCTTCCTCCCCTCTTCTTTGCGATCTTCTCATCACGGCACAAGGCCACTGTACAGTATACAGGCGAGGCCGCTGGGTGAGGTACTGGTCTTCTTCCCAGTTGTATCACGCTCCAGGACACTGCTCTGCAGGCGGTAGATGTGGGATCCCACGCTGAGTCCGAGGAAAAAATCAACCCTGGAGAGTAAACAGATTAAGACATTAAGAAGAAGAACGAAATTTTCTTCAGGAATCGGGTTTGAATGACTTCGCGTTCTATATCAGTTTTGCAAGTAATGAAATAGCATTAATTCTGATCATAAGCAGTAACTAATTCCTCCCTCATTCTCATCATCACACGTAACCACCCTCACTTTTTATACACAAAGTGAGATTTGTTATCATCTACGTGTTTTGTAGGAAAATGAATCTTGTTCTTGCGAATTTACGAGCAATCGCAGAACATAACACTTCCTAAACAAAGCAACGTGACTTTATGACAGCTTGTAGCCCTCGGGACACCTTGATGGCAGCACCAGCTCTCTGTCTAAGGCGGCGCTTGTTCACAACGAGTTATGGCTCATAACGCCGCTGGAACAAGCAGAGCTGAGAATTCATAGAGCTATATGACTGAAATGTATGACCAGCTGGTCTCAACGGAGATAGTCAGGTAGTCTGTGGTGCTGTTAAGTGGAGCAGGCGTCCCTGTCTTCAGTGCGTAATCGTTTATCTACTATCTGGTGTTGATAGTAGTTTACTTGCATACTGCTGTCTATTTGTGACAGCATATGAAAAAGATATTGGCCTGCAAAACCTTCAGTTACACTAAAGTAAGTTTTCAGGATTTGGAAAATAAATACGATTGAATTCGCAAAATGATTTTTCAATAAATGAAATTTGGTTAGTTTCTCTGATTTACTAACATTCGGATGTTTCCGTATTGACAACTAATCTAACAATCTTAAAATCATTAAAACAATGATGAATTATTAAACAGTATCCTCTGTAACCGTACAACAGCGTTACAGACTTCATTCAGCATTTATTATTATAGTTATTATTAATTGACCCGATTCATTAGATTTTATATTCTGATTCTCATCATTTAGACTGTAATATAATTAGGTATCACGCATATTATGTCATTTAATCATAGGATAAGGGAATTTTGTTTGTAATTATTCTGTACATAAATGAGATTTGTTGATTTGAAATGGCCATGCTGTGACTTGTAACTGAGGGTAGGCGATCTGGCGTGATATTTTGCAACCGGGGCTATGTTTAACTGAAGCTGTGTTAAGCAAGTAAATTTTCCGCTGACACATCTTTGTAGTCATAGTTTGTAGGCGTGGGAATCTATTAAGACACATGACTACTTTTGTTTAGTGCGTGGCCATGTGGTTTCGATAGTGTGTTCCTATTCGCCAGCTACATTCTGTCGATGTGGAAGGGATGACCAGATAGTAGGGAGAGGAGTGATCATCACGAGATTATTAAAATGGATGTAAGGATAGTTGCCCCGTCTAAGAGGTGGTCTAAGTCATCTAAGCCGTGGTCTAGGAGTGGTGTTTACGTCTAAGAACTCTAAGAGTGGTTGTCTAGACTTGTGGTATAGGCTTGTACTGGGCTGATAGTGAAGCAGCAGCATCGAATTGGGGGGTGTAGAACATTGCAGTGTGAGTTTATTTCAGTAGATTTACCAGAGATTTAGTGCCGTGGTCTGCAGAGGTATATGATTCGGTATATATAATTTAATGGATATGTGGAGTTAACAGTCGTCATGGTAGTTCGAATTCTTTATTGAATTCTACTATGCAATTCACGAACTTTGTTCAAGAATTGAATCTAACATACATACATCTAGCATTAGCATCGCACAGAACTGTTCCATTTATTTCAACAGTCCGTATATTAGCTATCAGGACGTGTGAAACTATGTAGTATGCCTGGATAATACAGGTTCTTTCTGTAGAGTTTTCCAATTTCTAACAATAAATATTGAGTGAGCATAACCGCATTAAACTTTACTACACTCGGACAGGGAATGTAGGTCAACTCCAGGTTACATAAGAAGATAACAGCAGACGGGTTCCGACTTCAACCCAATGGTTTTTCCAGGAATTTCAAGTTCAACAGTGGTGTGTGCATACATCAGGTAAGTACAGCATCAGATATGTTATACATAAATAACATGAAAAAGAATGCAATCAGCGGCGATATCATAGCTCAGTTCAAGTTCATGCCAATAGCTTTCTCTATTTAGATAACATTTCCTTTCTATGTGTCAATCAATACTGATCTGCATTTAGGGCAGTCGCCCAGGTGGCAGATTCCCTATCTGTTGCTTTCCTAGCCTTTTCCGAAATGATTTCAAAGAAATTGGAAATGTATTGAACATCTCCCTTGGTAAGTTATTCCAATCCCTAACTCTCCTTCCTATAAATGAATATTTGCCCCAGTTTGTCCTCTTGAATTCCAACTTTATCTTCATATTGTGATCTTTCCTACTTTTATAGACGCCATTCAAACCTATTCGTCTACTAATGTCATTCCACGCCATCTCTCCGCTGACAGCTCGGAACATACCACTTAGTCGAGCAGCTCGTCTTCTTTCTCTCAATTCTTCCCAACCCAAACATTGCAACATTTTTGTAACGCTACTCTTTTGTCGGAAATCACCCAGAACAAATCGAGCTGCTTTTCTTTGGATTTTTTCCAGTTCTTGAATCAGGTAATCCTGGTGAGGGTCCCATACACTGGAACCATACTCTAGTTGGGGTCTTACCAGAGACTTATATGCACTCTCCTTTACATCCTTACTACAACCCCTAAACACCCTCATAACCATGTGCAGAGATCGGTACCCTTTATTTACAATCCCATTTATGTGATTACCCCAGTGAAGATCTTTCCTTATATCAACACCTAGATACTTACAATGATCCCCGAAAGAAACTTTCACCCCATCAACGCAGTAATTAAAACTGAGAGGACTTTTCCTATTTGTGAAACTCACAACCTGACTTTTAGCCCCGTTTATCAACATACCATTGTCTGCTGTCCATCTCACAATATTTTCGAGGTCACGTTGCAGTTGCTCACAATCTTGTAACTTATTTATCACTCTATAGAGAATAACATCATCCGCAAAAAGCCTTACATCCGATTCCACTCCTTTACTCATATCATTTATATATATAAGAAAACATAAAGGTCCGATAACACTGCCCTGAGGAACTCCCCTCTCAGCTATTACAGGGTCAGACAAAGCTTCACCTACTCTAACTCTCTGAGATCTATTTTCTAGAAATATAGCAACCCATTCAGTCACTCTTTTGTCTAGTCCAATTGCACTCATTTTTGCCAGTAGTCTCCCATGATCCACCCTATCAAATGCTTTAGACATGTCAATCGCGATACAGTCCATTTGACCTCCAGAATCCAAGATATCTGCTATATCTTGCTGGAATCCTACAAGTTGAGCTTCAGTGGAATAACATTTCCTAAAACCGAATTGCCTTCTATCAAACCAGTTATTAATTTCACAAACATGTCTAATATAATCAGAAAGAATGCCTTCCCAAAGCTTACATACAATGCATGTCAAACTTACTGGCCTGTAATTTTCAGCTTTATGTCTATCACCCTTTCCTTTATACACAGGGGCTACTATAGCAACTCTCCATTCATCTGGTATAGCTCCTTCGGCCAAACAATAATCAAATAAGTACTTCAGATATGGTACTATATCCCAACCCATTGTCTTTAGTATATCCCCAGAAATCTGATCAATTCCAGCCGCTTTTCTAGTTTTCAACTTTTGTATCTTATTGTAAATGTCATTGTTATCATATGTAAATTTTATTACTTCTTTGGCCTTAGTCTCTTCCTCTATCTCAACATTATCCTTGTAACCAACAATCTTTACATACTGCTGACTGAATACTTCTGCCTTTTGAAGATCCTGACATACACACTCCCCTTGTTCATTAATTATTCCTGGAATGTCCTTCTTGGAACCTGTTTCTGCCTTAAAATACCTATACATACCCTTCCATTTTTCACTAAAATTTGTATGACTGCCAATTATGCTTGCCATCATGTTATCCTTAGCTGCCTTCTTTGCTAGATTCAATTTTCTAGTAAGTTCCTTCAATTTCTCCTTACTTCCACAGCCATTTCTAACTCTATTTCTTTCCAGTCTGCACCTCCTTCTTAGTCTCTTTATTTCTCTATTATAATAAGGTGGGTCTTTACCATTCCTTACCACCCTTAAAGGTACAAACCTGTTTTCGCATTCCTCAACAATTTCTTTAAACCCATCCCAGAGTCTGTTTACATTTTTATTTACCGTTTTCCACCGATCATAGTTACTTTTTAGAAACTGCCTCATACCTGCTTTATCAGCCATATGGTACTGCCTAACAGTCCTACTTTTAAGACCTTCCTTTCTATCACATTTATTTTAACTACCACAAAAATAGCTTCATGATCACTAATACCATCTATTACTTCAGTTTCCCTATAGAGCTCATCTGGTTTTATCAGCACGACATCCAGGATATTTTTCCCTCTGGTTGGTTCCATCACTTTCTGAATCAGCTGTCCTTCCCATATTAACTTATTTGCCATTTGTTGGTCATGCTTCCTGTCGTTCGCATTTCCTTCCCAATTGACATCTGGCAAATTCAGATCTCCTGCTACAATCACATTTCTTTCCATGTCGTTTCCCACATAGCTGACTATCCTATCAAATAATTCCGAATCCGCATCAGTGCTACCCTTTCCCGATCTATACACTCCAAATATACCAAGTTGCCTATTATCTTTAGAAATGAGCCTTACACCTAGAATTTCATGTGTCTCATCTTTAACTTTTTCGTAGCTTACAAATTCTTCTTTCACCAGAATGAAAACTCCCCCTCCCACCTTTCCTATCCCATCTCTACGATACACACTCCAGTGCCGTGAGAAAATTTCTGCATCCATTATATCATTTCTCAGCCATGATTCAACTCCTATTACAATATCTGGTAAATATATATCTATTAAATTACTTAATTCTATTCCTTTCTTTACAATACTTCTACAGTTCAACACTAACAATTTTATGTCATCCCTACTTGATTTCCAGTTCCCTGTTCCCTTATCACCGCTCCCTAGGCCATCCCGTTTCCCTGAATGTACCTCCCTATTACCCTTCCAAGCAAATTTCCTAACTTATACGTACCACTGCGGTTTAAATGAAGGCCATCCGAGCGCAGATCCCTATCTCCTACCCACCCATTAGGATCTAGAAATTTCACTCCCAGTTTCCCACATACCCACTCCATAGTCTCATTTAAATCCCCAATCACCCTCCAGTCAGTATCCCTCCTACACAGTATTCCACTAATAACAATCTCCGCTTTCTTAAACTTCACCCGTGCTGCATTTACCAGATCCCACACATCTCCAACTATGTTGGTACTTATATCAGCTTGCCTTACGTTGTTGGTACCAACGTGAAACACTACCACCTTCTCCTTCCCCTCCTCCCTCTCTTCTACTTTCCTCAACATCTGCCTCAACCTAATTCCTGGATAACATTCTACCCTGGTTCCCTTTCCTCCACACACTTTCCCCACGTGTCTAACGATGGAATCCCCCATGACCAGAGCCTCAACCCTACCCACCTCATTTGATCCCCTCCCCTCCTGGTCAGCCCTATCTTTCCTGATAGCTGCAGAAGCTACTTCCTCCTCCCTTTTCTCCTTCCCATGACCCTGTTCCACCTGTCTTTTCCTATCCTCTACTCTACCTTTCCCTTTCCTACCGTTTCCCTTCCTCCTACTTCCATGCATCTCAGCAACAGTTCCCTGTCCCTCATCTTCCCTCTGTTGTTCTACCTGGAGTGACTCGTACCGATTTTGCACAGACACCTGTCCTGAATTCTGATCCTGAATAGAGCCCTTGGCCTGAAATCTCCTTCCCCTTAGAACATTAGACCACCTGTCTTCTACAACTCCTCCCTTTCCTTCCCCTCCCTCTTGTACACCTACTGTAACCTGTACATTGTTTGAGGGAGTCCTATCTTCCTTCCTGTCTTCTGTGAGAATCCTAATTATCTCCCTCAAACTTTCCAACTCCTCCCTCATACCCCTCTATGTACCAACAACAAATCTCATAGGTATATTATTACTGTTAAAGTACGGCATTGCTAGTTCATAGTCATAAATTCAGTTTTCTTGTAATATATACATTTTCTTTACGGCCATTAGAGAACACGTTAGGGAACATTTACATGTTTCTGGAAGCCTTCTTCACGACCCAAAACTTTTTGCATCCTTTCTCTGGTAGCCTGTCTTCTTTCTTCCGTCCATCCATTGTTAAGTTTTGGTTCGTCATGGAATCCGTGGAATTTGTCGATCACTGACCTAAACTTTGTTCGGTTTGAGATATCTTATGAATTTAGTCCCATCTGTCTGAGATCCTTTCTCACCACCCCGTACCATTTGTCCGACACTTTAGGTCTGCTGTCTAGTATTGTGAAAATCCTTTCCGTTAGTCTCTTCTCATCCATTCTAAACAAATGCCCATAGAATTTAACTCTCCGTTTTCTCATGGACTCAGCCTTTCATTGTCATGGTAAAGTTCTTCCCTTCCTCTCAACCTATACCGTCCATCCACAATCTTTGGAACCATTATTTTGAGAAGGATCTTTTATCGAATTTCTCAGCTTCTCTCAGTCCCGCTTAACTGTCATTTGGAGGCATTCACTAGCGTACAGACATTCCGTTTTAATCACTGTGTTGTAGTGCCATGGTTTAGCTCGTCTGGAGATGGTTTTCTTCTTCTACATAGGATATGTCCTACGAAAAGCCGCAACCATCTTCTCCAGTCTGGTGTCGTTTCCTTCTCTTTCATTTTTCAATTGCACTATTTCACCCAAGTACTTAAATCTATCAACTCTTTCTATTTTACCGTGTTCTGTCTTCAGGTACCGAGGGTTTATTTTGATGTTTGTTTCATATTTTTAAAAAATCTGTAGTCCTGCTTTTTCTGCTTGTGGTTTTAGTATATTCAGCTGTTCTATTGATGTGACAGTATTCCGAGATACCAGCGCAAGGTCATCAGCAAACGCAAGGCAATTAATCATGACACCACTTTTTGACCCTCCAATGTATAATTGGTTAAGTAATCCTTTTCTTTCCAGTTATTTCTCCCATTCCCATCTTCAACACACAGTTGAAAAGAATCGGTGACAATCCATCACCCTGTCTGACTCCCGTTTTAATTTCGAACTGCTTGGGTATCTTCCTCAGGAACTTAACTTTTGAATGTGTCCCAGTTAAAGTCTGCTTAATAATTGGCATTTTTTGGCGTTGATTCCAAATTCCACTAATATATTGAATAGCACTTCCGTGTCGACTAAATAATACGCCTTCTTGAAGTCTACAAAAGCCATTACAAGATCCTTTGAGAGATGATTCTCTAGTACACGTTTCAGACTCCAGATTTGATCAACGCACGATCTTCCCTTCCTAAATCCCGCTTGATACTCGCCTAGTTGGTGATCCACTTCTGTAGTGCTTCAGACAGTGTCTTATATGTTACAGGTGTGATGGAAATGCCGCGGTAGTTGTTAGGATCTGCTCTATCACCTTTTTTTGTGTACAGGATGAATGATAGCATTTTTTCAGTCTTCAGAGATTACCTCCATTTCCCATATCTTTTCCATTTCTCGCCTTAAAATTGTTATTGCGATTTCTCCACCATTTTTCAGCATCTCTGCTGTGACAGAGTCTTCCCCTGCAGCTTTGTTATTCTTTAACTCTGTAATTATTTCACGGAGTTCTTTTTGGTCAAGGGGTATTGAGTTTGTGGAAATGCAACCTTAATCTACAATTGCCCTGATATTCCTGTATATTGCCGGATGTGTGAGTTTATCACCTCACGCCTTGAGAATAATTGAGATAAAAGGCATGCTCTCCGACTTTCGTTGCCTATTACAGCATCTAGCGCTCAACCAATTTATAGTATATTGTGTGAAGGAGATTAATAGTAATAGTAGCGGTAGGAGTAGTTACGCCTCCTTATTATGGTTAATATGAATATTACGATAAGTGGATAACAGTGCACACTGAAGATTTCAACACGACTTTATAATAGCATGAACCTTTTCTTATAAATAATATTTTAACATACATAATAGCATTCATGCTTCAGTTTTAAATGTCTTAAAAACAATATGTGTATGTAAATTGTTAGCAATCAACTGAAGATGACGCAATTAGTATCGAATCATGTATAGATGTGACAAATGGAAAATTTAAGCTTTTTAAATTCACATTAACTATAATATATCTAGTAAGGAAATACTGTTCAATAAAAATCATTGTTATAATGAATTAAAGATTATTAGTTGCGACTGATTACGAGCCATGCATTTCAGTTACGTCATATCAACAGTGAGAATGTCAGTACGTTTTTCAATCCGTCGAATACACACGATATAAGTCAGAAGTAAACATCCATTGGAAATAATCAAATTCTTTGTATCACATCCAAAATATAAAGTAACTTGTAAAATATAATATACATACGTGTTTACGAATTATTAACGAAACGTTAAAAGCTGAAATTAAAACACAGAATATCAACGTTTCGCCCAGTTCAATTGGGAGCTGCAGAACACTAAACATTAAGGAACCTAGTGGTAAAAAAGGTAAGTATTATGTGAAAATGTGTTTATCTTCTGTATAATAAAAAAGCGAAAGCTTTGACTGACTCACTCATCACTAATTCCACAGTTCCGACGAAGCTAGAAGGCTGAAAACAGTCGCAGTTGCTTGTTGCGAGGTAATTGAGATCGTGATGTTGTTGTTTATAGGGTTAGTAACGTCTACGTCATCGGCTGCTAATGGTACAAGATGTAACGATAATAAAAGTGAAACATTTTACCCACTAGGTAGCATTTAAAAGGAGACGAACAAGAGACACACATCATCATTATATAACGTTATGCCTTTCAGTGTTCAGTCTGCAAGCCTCTGTGAATTTCCTAAACGTCGCCACAATCCTCTATTTACAATTCGTACTGTGGCCACATTTCCTTCTGTACCTCGTATCCTTAAATCGTTGGAAACGGAGTTTAACCATCGTCGTCGTCTCCCTCTACTTCTCTTACCATAACAGAGATATAACAGAGACCACCTCCATTCGCTTCACAATACCACAACACCGAAGCCAGTAGATGCGTACAGCTTCATCCATCGAGTTCATTCTTAGCTTAGCCTTTACCTCCTCATTTCCTCCTGCCATTCTTCCTACCTACCTGTTTCTACCAGAAATCATCCTCGCTACTTTCATGTCTGTTAATTCTAACTTATGAATAACATATCCTGTGTCCACCCAGCTTTCTCTCCCATAAAACAAACTTCGTCTGAAAACAGACGGTTGTAAAAATAGTTTCTTCCGGGGGCTAACTTCCTTCTTACAGAATACTGTTCATTTCAACTGCGAGCTCACTGCATTAGCTTTACTATGCCTTGATTCAATTTCACTTACTACATCACCATCCTCAGAGAACACACATCCTAAATACTTGAAATTATCTACCTGTTGCAGTTTTGTATCATCAATCTGACATTCAGTAATCTTGGAATTCTTACCTACCAAAATCCATTTAGTTTTGAACATTTTCATTCCATACACATTCTCAAGTGCCACGATATTACATTGAAGGCTTTCGGCACAATCTACCTATAAGACCAGGTCGTCAGCATAGGAGAGACTGCTTTCTACATTTTCCCCTACCTGAATCACTCCCTACCGATTTTTACCTTTCAGCAGATGATCCATGTAAACTACCAACAGCAAGGGTGAAAATTACAGCGTTGTATAACCCCTGTAAATATCATGAACCAAGATGATGATGATGCTTGTTGTTAAAAGGGGCCTAAACTCTAGGTCATCAGCCCCTAATGGTTCGAAATGAAACGAAATATAATGACAATTTCGAAGTTCAAGATCATCCACAAACCAGAAAAGTACGTGATGATGAAGAATGAATGGATGGATATGATTTTAAAACAATCTGTTGATCCGACCCGCAATGCCCCACCTTCCCAGAAACTATCGTAAACAATAGTATTACTGACCAAGGGACTGCCCCTAAAGCACAATCCTGAATCGCGGATGCTGCAAGCCTAATGGGGTACAAAATCCAGGTCAACGGCCCCACATAATGGTACTTATCACTAGTAAAGTAGAACAAAGGTACTAATGTTACTAATGGTCCTGATACAATCATCCCATGGTCGACCCTTATAGTCGCCTATTACGGCAGGCAGAGGATATCGTGGGTGTATTCTTCGTCTGCGTCCGTGGCCCTCAGGGGATAGAGGGAGAGAGAGAGAAAAAGGAAAAAATAAGAAGGGTTCCGTTACTCCGAAAATTGATGTACTGGACAAAGAAAGGCAAGGGCCACGAAGGGCGTGAAAATGAAAGACTCCCTAGGCCTCGAATGCTCTAATACCATCGGGGTCGGAAAAGAACAAGAGTTGACCAAGGGAGATCAGACAGGGCAGATGAAAGTGAGGAGTCTGGGACAAGTAAGTGGAAGCAACGTCATGACTCAGTTAAGGGCCCGTGGTCGCCAAACCACGCTCCCAAGTTTCAGTGCAGCCCAATCGTCAACATAAATGCCTTTGATTGATTCCAATAATCTAGCATTAATCCCATAGACCCCCTGTATGGTGAACATATTTTCTCTCGGTGCCCGTTGGTATTCTTTCTACAGATCCTCTCGTAGCATTATTCAATTACATGGCGCATACTGAAAATGTAATCCTCACAGCCGCTCTTTGGTCTGAAACCGCACTGGTTTTCATCCAAACTTCCTCTCAACCACTGATCGCACACTCTCTTCCAAGATTCCAAAGAATGCTTTGCCTAGCATACTCCATAGTTGTTGCAATGCATCCTGCTCCCTTGCTTATAGACATGTGTAATTACTGCTTTTGTCTAATCTGAAGGTACCTTACCAACAATCCATGCCAATCTTATTACTCTATGAAGCCATTTCATCCCTGGCTTCCCACTGTACTTCATCATTTCAGGTCTAACGTCATCTATTCCTGTTGCTGTGTGAGAATGGAGTTTATTTATCAGCCTTCCCACTTCCTCAACTGTAATTTCACCAATTTTGATTTCCTAATCTCCATGAGCTCGGTTGTTCGCGACGCAACCTGTAACATTTCCTTTTTCGTTGAGAAGATTTTTAAATTATTTCCTCCACCTGTCCAGTGATTCCCCGGGATCCTTTATGACTTCACCCGAAGTATCCAAAACACTGTCCAATATATTTTACCCTCCCATCTTGAGATTCTTTATTACTGTCTAGAAAGGTTCCCCGCTGCTTTACCTAGCCTTTCCAGGTTATTACTACAATCTTCCCACAGCCATTTTTTAATTCTACAACTACTTGTTTCGCTCTGTTTCTTTCATCTGCTTGCAATTCGTTGTCTTCGTCAGCCCTCGTTTGAAGCCAATTCCATTAAGCCTTCCTTTTACATTTACAAGCTGCTCTCACGTCATCCTTCCACCAAGATGTTCTCTTTTACCCATCTTTACACACAGTTGTTTCCAGGCATTCCCTTGCTGTTTCTACTACAGCATGCCTTTATTTGACCCTTCATACCGTCCATGTGTTCGAAACTTCTCACTAATCATATCCATCTTCTTCTGTCTAATGTCCTCGTCCTGGAGATTTTCAACCCTTATTCGTTTGCACATATACACTGACTGACAGAGCAAATGCAACAAGAAGAAGGAGTGGTCAGAACTTTATGCCAATTTCAGGGTAGACTGACGTCACTGAGGTATGCTCATGATGTGAAATGCGCCGCTGTGCTGCGCACGTAGCGAACGATAAATGGGACACGGCGTTGGCGAATGGCCCACTTCGTACCGTGATTTTTCAGCCGACAGTCATTGTAGAACGTGTTGTCGTGTGCCACAGGACACGTGTATAGCTACGAATGCCAGGCCGCCGTCAACGGAGGCATTTCCAGCAGACAGACGACTTTACGAGGGGTATGGTGATCGGGCTGAGAAGGGCAGGTTGGTCGCTTCGTCAAATCGCAGCCGATACCCATAGGGATGTGTCCACGGTGCAGCGCCTGTGGCGAAGATGGTTGGCGCAGGGACATGTGGCACGTGCGAGGGGTCCAGGTGCAGCCCGAGTGACGTCAGCACGCGAGGATCGGCGCATCCGCCGCCAAGCGGTGGCAGCCCCGCACGCCACGTCAACCGCCATTCTTCAGCATGTGCAAGACACCCTGGCTGTTCCAATATCGACCAGAACAATTTCCCGTCGATTGGTTGAAGGAGGCCTGCACTCCCGGCGTCCGCTCAGAAGACTACCATTGACTCCACAGCATAGACGTGCACGCCTGGCATGGTGCTGGGCTAGAGCGACTTGGATGAGGGAATGGCGGAACGTCGTGTTCTCCGATGAGTCACGCTTCTGTTCTGTCAGTGATAGTCACCGCAGACGAGTGTGGCGTCGGCGTGGAGAAAGGTCAAATCCGGCAGTAACTGTGGAGCGCCCTACCGCTAGACAACGCGGCATCATGGTTTGGGGCGCTATTGCGTATGATTCCACGTCACCTCTAGTGCGTATTCAAGGCACGTTAAATGCCCACCGCTACGTGCAGCATGTGCTGCGGCCGGTGGCACTCCCGTACCTTCAGGGGCTGCGCAATGCTTTGTTTCAGCAGGATAATGCCCGCCCACACACTGCTCGCATCTCCCAACAGGCTCTACGAGGTGTACAGATGCTTCCGTGGCCAGCGTACTCTCCGGATCTCTCACCAATCGAACACGTGTGGGATCTCATTGGACGCCGTTTGCAAACTCTGCCCCAGCCTCGTACGGACGACCAACTGTGGCAAATGGTTGACAGAGAATGGAGAACCATCCCTCAGGACACCATCCGCACTCTTATTGACTCTGTACCTCGACGTGTTTCTGCGTGCATCGCCGCTCGCGGTGGTCCTACATCCTACTGAGTCGATGCCGTGCGCATTGTGTAACCTGCATATCGGTTTGAAATAAACATCAATTATTCGTCCGTGCCGTCTGTTTTTTCCCCAACTTTCATCCCTTTCGAACCACTCCTTCTTGGTGTTGCATTTGCTCTGTCAGTCAGTGTATTTCACTTTCTCTATCCTAAGCCTAGAGATACTTAGTTGACTGCAGACCAGACAGTGGTCTGTATGATCGAAAAATCCCCAGAAAATCCGTACATTCCTTACAGAATTCTTGAATTCGATGTTGGTTAAGATATAGTATACTATGGGTCTGGTTCCTCAACCCTCCCATGCGTAGAGGTGAATAGCCTTATGCTGGAAGAATGAATTCGTAACTTCTGAACCCATTCTATCACAGAAGCCCAGCAAACGCTTTCCATTCCTGTTACACTCATGTTTTTAAAAAATACCTTGAAAGATCAGATATAGGAAGTTCATATTTACAGGACATGTTCACTAGTATGTTCTGCAGAAACGATTAGCATTTCAGTCACCAAGGTTCCTGTTGCCCAGTAGGCACTCGGTCCTTCATGGCTACTGATAACTTGTTCCATCTCTGATGGCATCGACGCGTATAAGGAGCGAATGGCGTCCTTGGTTATAACCATACATGCTGCATTCACCTGGTTCCACAATTGATCGTTGGTGATTGGCATTGGGCTACAGCACCGCATCCGTCGTTTCACCATATCCCACATATTTCGATTGGAGGCATGTCCGGTGATTGGGCGGGCCAGGGCAACAGAGTGACCTCGTGTGTCAACAAGAAGGCACGTGTTCATGCAGAAACATGTGGTCGTGCATTATCCTGCGGAAATATGACGTCTGGGGTGTCGTGCAGAAAGGGTATGGCTACGGGTCGCAGGATGTCATTCACGTAGGTGAAACTGGTCGCAGTACCTTGGAGACGCAGCAAGTGTGATTTATGATTGTATCCAATAGCACCCCACACCATAAGGCCTTGAGTTGGCGCCGTATGTCTTGTGCGAATGCAGTCAATATGATGCCCCTCTTCCTGTCCACTGCGAACCATAATGCGGCCATCATTTTAAAACTGACAAAACCTGGATTCGTCCAAAAACACTAATTGCTGCCATTCTTGTCCCCAGTGACGTCGTTCCATACACCATTGCAGTCTAGCATGTTGATGCACATTAGTCAAAGGTAAACGGAGAGGTGGACGACGCGCCGGTAACCCAGACTATAATAAACGGCAACGGATTCTCACTCCTGATAGTGTATGATGTGTTACACTCTTCCCCTGTTGACCAGAGGCGAGGACGACGCACATCTATCTTGCAATGCCATTCGGAAGAGATGTCGATCTTCTCGGTGGTTGGTTTGGGTGGTGCGACCAGACCCATCTCGTCGCGTTCTACGGCTTTCTGTGAACCATTCCGTACACACCCGTTGCACCGACGACACACTTCTTCCCACACAAGCAACTCGGATGGATGCATCACGTTCTCTCATTGCAATATTACACCCTCTTTCAAAATCACTCATTTGACGGTACTGTTTTCGCGTAGGTGTGTCAAGTCACACTGATCCATTACCTTAGGTTTATAGCGAGAGCTGCAGGCACAAGTTACCAGTCGCTGGTGGTGCGCCGAGATATCGATGTGGACACTAAACCTGAGGGCCGACATGGTTGCAATGCTAATTATTTCTTCAGACTACACTAATGCACATGTACTGTGAATGTGGACTTGCTATCTTTAGACTTTCAAGCTGTTCTGGGTTTTTATGGACATGAGTGTAGCTTCCACATCTTCCCCGCATTTACGATTCACCCTTTCGTATCCTTCAGTTCTATTTCAAACTCTCACATTGAAATCGCCCATTAGCACTATCCTCTCCTTGCTTTTGAACCTGACTACGACACCACTCAGTGCCAACTTCTTCCTCATGTGCATCTGCACCGTCACATAGTGAAATATACTGAGACGGTGCTCGTCTTAATTCCTCCAATTGTGAAATCCACCCACACCATTGGCTCATTTACGTGCCTAACAGAAACTGTGTTGCTTGCAATGGTATTGCTGATGAACAGTCCGACTCCGTACTTTGCCCTTCCCATTTTAACAACCGTCAAGTACACTTCATAATCTTATATATCTTCCTCTTTATCTTCTCTTACCTGAATATCACTCCTAGCGCTGTCCGACTCGTTGGCTGAACGGTCAGCGTACTGGTCTTCGGTTCAGAGGGTCCGGGTTCGATTCCCGGCCGGGTCGGTGATTTTAACCTTAATTCGTTAATTCCAATGACACGGGGACTGGGTGTATGTGTTGTCTTCATCGTCATTTCATCCTCATCACGAAGCGCAGGTCGCCTACGGGTGTCAAATAGGAAGACCTGCACCTGGCGAGCCGAACCCGTCCTGGGATATCCCGGCACTGAAATCCTTACGACATTTCATTACTAGTTCTACTTTCTCTCTTCCATAATCCCCTTTAATATTGATAGCTCCCCATCGAATTCCAGTTCGTTCGCCAAACTGTTTCCAAGGTGTCCTTCGCCTGTCAAATGGGAGTGGGCCCCGTTACTGCCATAGGTCCGAGGCTTGCTTAAAAAATTCTGAGCTCGGTAAATTCATAAAGCAGGATGCTAGCCTAATTACACATAGTGCAAGTGAGGATCTCTCCTCTAACGGGTTATGGACCACCGGTGAATTGTATAGTCCTAAGCGCCTGAGCACAAGGAGGGCCACGACTCACAATATGTCCGAGATGCCCACTCCCATTCCATAGCAACTGGTATCCCGACTCTCAGGACCACTTACTAGGCCACTCAGCCGTTGCCAATGCCTCACGAACTAGGACGTGACTACAGTAACCCTCCCCAATGAACCATTCGATAAAGAAACTGATTATAAATTTAAAGTAAACAGTAGATCTAAAAGGCAATGGCTTATTCTTTTACATAACAATTTAACATTAAATTAAAACGCGTTCCAGAATATCTTGTCACTATTTTCTACGTCCCACTAACTAGGTTTTGATGGGTTTTGGAGACGCCGAGGTTCTAGAAATTTGTCCCGCATTAGTTCTATTACATGCCAGTAAATCTGGCGACACGATGCTGACATACTTCGGTACCTTCAAATACTACCGGACTGAGCTAAAATCGAACCTGCCAAGTCGGGGTCAGACGGCCAGCGCCACTCAAAAATGAAATCGCACATTTCAACAAATTAAAAGTTTGCAGTAAGACAGTCCAAAACAGAAATAATAGAATAAAAATATCATTCAACAATAAAACAAAAGTTAAAAGCAGTTAGAAAATACCTTTTCATACACAGTAAAACAGGCCACTGTCACTCATAAAAGAGATGACGAAGTCTGCTGACTGTATGACGTAACTAACATTATTGACACGCTTATTGGAACTTAAATTTTATACGGGTAAACTACTGTACTCAGTGCATGTCTCTTGAGATCCTATCTACATTTATTGCATTTTTAGATGTATTTGGGCATTGACTTCCTTCCCCCTAAATCTTGATTATGGAAAGGGGAAAGGTATTCTGTTGGCATAAAGCTTACCTCTGTGCCTGCTGTTACTCTGCTCGAGTATTATTGTGAGCGGTTCATTCGCTTGTGGCTTCTGAGTGCTGTGTGTGACTTCTTGTTGACTCTCACTCCATCTTGTAATACACAAGCTTACTCGTCCCTAGTATGAAATAGCACGAACACTTTCCGCCAGAGTGAACGTAAATCGCCCGGTTCAAAGGTTCTTGTGTGGGCTTGCTTGACGCGCTGACTATCTGTTGTTGACCTCCGAGGAAAGCAAATGTGACGAGTCATGTCTCGTCAGCCGACTGTAAAAATGAAGCTCAGGCTGGCAGGAGTCGGTTAAGACTTACCTTAACATCCCTGTGAGGAATATTAATTCGGAAAAACATAGGACAGTTATTTTTGTTATGTATAGTTAACTTTTATTTATAAGTAACGTGGATTATAAGTGCGTGTGGACTGCATGTGGTAATTACATCTCCCCATCTTTTAAGTACCAGTGTATTTAATAATTTTGGTCATGTTATTTTATATTATTGTCCGTCATTTAAATTCACTTTCCTGTGAAGGTTGTGAAATCAGGATTTTTATTTCTCTCTGTGTGACGCAGTTTGAGCGCCATTTTGTTGGTTTTAAAATTCCCATCTGCATTATAGTGGACTGAGATTTGAAATTTAATGCACTTATCTCAATTTTCCTTTTGTGACTTCTTCTCTTTTTGCTTGATAATCAGTGATTTCCTAAAATTAATTGATTTGAGCTCGGGTTTAACAATTATTTTATATATGTATATTTTTGGCAGATGGTAATCCTTGCCCTCGTACATTATGGATTTAATCTTTTCTTGCTTCCCCGTTCTGGTTTTTTTGATACTGCTTCCTTATTTTGGGACTGTAACTGGCCCCGTATTGTCTGCGTGCGCTCTGAAGTCGTCTTTCTTAACTTTAAGATGTATTATTATGAATATTTCCACTGTTATTGTTAATTCCTATAGGAATTTTTCATTAATCTTTGTTACTTAACCAATAAATTATTATCCAATATGTAATTTAATGTGAATGTATTCAGTTTATTTGGGGTCTTAAGTAATTATACATTGTCATCATATATTAAAAACACCAGTAAGATTCAGAAAAGGGTGAAATTTTCCTTTAATAATTGTGTTTACGTGGCGATTTGTCGTAGTTCCAGTGGAGTGTCTCACGCGTTGTTTAATCTTGCATTGTTGTTATCCCCCTCCATGTTGCTTGCTTGCGTGGTTCTCGGCTTTGTTCCTTGATCTTGTCCTTCCTTTCTTTCTCACGTGGGGACGCTGATTGTTACTGGTGTTGACGTATTGCTGGGTTGGTACTTAGATACCATTTATTTCTCCACCCATATGAAATTATTTGTCTCTTTACTGATCCTACTTATTTGATATTTTTCTTGTGTTTGTTTCATTGATATATTATTGATCTTTCTTTGTGGGTTTTCGTGAGTTGATATTTTATTTTAGGGGTAGTATTGCCCTCGTATTTAATTGTGCTGTTTCTTTTGATCTACGCTTAATATCATGTTTTACTCGTGTGTTTATCCCTCCACTTTAACGTTGGCAAATGTTTACTGTACGTTGATTCGCCCGAAAAGAATATCTTTTTGGAGAAATTCATGAAGTCGCCATAACGTTTTTAAAACAAATTATTTCTTGATTAACTCTGTTAACCAAAATTGTATTTCTTTATTTATTGATTTCATTCTTTTAAACCCCTAAACCAGTTTTTAATGTACATTCCTAAATTAATTATAATTTTAATTTAAAATGTGCATATGTCTGCACTTCCCCGGTGGGCCCCCTTCCTTTTTTAATGGGGGTGGGTTTTAGTTCTTTTGCCGACGGAACTTTTCCTCGCTTGATAAGTCTATTTCTGATTTTGGGCCCATGTTCCCATATCTTGTTTGTTTACCCTGTCCGTCCTTCTTTTTTTGTAATCCATATGACGTTTGGTGAGCGTTGCGCCATGGCTTAAATGTGGGGTTACGATTATGGTACTCGGAAGTTTTAGAATACGCCACAGATTGGCCAGCTCTGCGTTCTCCGTTACAATGTGTACTGCGATCAGATGACGCCGCAAAGTACACACCGGTGGGGGGGGGTCTCCCATCAGTAAGTAGCAGTGAGGTGCTATGCCCTGGCCGATCCTAGACGACACAGTACCACTTCTTCTCTACGGGAGACTAGAAGGGAACTGTTCCATAACGTCGTAACTTCTTTAATCGTTGTCAATTATTTGGAAGAGGAGCTGCCTCCCACTCCATCTTCCAGTGAGATGTCATACAATATCTCAAACGATAACGATATGGGCGTCCGCAAGGGGGGGCAAGGGGGGGCACTTGCCCCCCCTGGAATTCTAAGGATGTTGATGTTCAATTGTTTAATATCATACCAGATTATTTCATAAACTGAAATTCCTGACAATCATCTAGCATATGTTATAACTGGAAGTTTCTGTAAACAATTTAATGTTGCTGACGTTATATTGGTTTTTATATTCAAGAAAATTGTTAATGTGCCCCCCCTCCTGGAAAAGATCCTGCGGGCGCCCATGGATAACGAATAACACTGTCCGGCAATATGACCGCCTCCTAACAACTAACTCGTATCCCGAAACGTCCACGTGACTAGCAGGTCCTGGATTCGCTGCACCAAAGAGTGCCGAGGGAAACATGCATCAATTGATAGTAGCAAGTTCAAGGACTCGGTACACAGCAGAAAGTGCCGACTTTCTATGACAATGCATACTGCAGAGCTTCAGGGATAGCACAAAAATTTCCCATAGAGGTCCTTTTATCAACGACTGCACAGCTTACTTTCAGTTCCGTCCTCGAACAGTCCGCGTAAATAACTACTCAGCCTGCATTCCGGCTAACAGGGGACAGAAGGAGCCTCCGATATATGTGAAGGAGTCCGTTTTCACTTTTGGGCAGGTGTCGTATTAACCACGCAGGTAACTTACTTCGTCGTCTAACAAGACAAGGAACTGCCTTCCCAGCCTTTACAAACCGGCTGAGTTGCTCGTGGGTAAGCAGCGTACAGCCGACGGTTTCTATTGTGGAATACGCAGGGATAGCTTGGATAAAGTGGCATCTGTCGCAAATGTGCAGCGTAGGAGAATAGCGTTTGTTGAGGCGTCAGGTGTGGAAGTGGCACACCACATTCAACGAGTAGGATAGCAATGGGGCTTGTACGGAATGCTTCCATTGCCAACCTAACTCCGCTTGCTGCACTGCCGTAGTATACGCTGGATAAAATGGTAAGAAACTTCAAATTATTCAGCTTCTTAGCGCATTTCGCTTTTAACTGACACACATGCGCTTCATTCGATAATAATCTGCTATCGAAAATGAGCCCAACAACTAGTAAGTAGTACTCAGTATGTGGATGTAGGTTAAACTTCCGCACGAAGTGAACAACCGAGGTCTTTGCAACTGAAAACTAAAAATGGTCACTGGTGGAGCGGGCAGCTCAAAAACCACATTGATATTCGGACAAGTCGTCTTTCCTCCAGACACCACACAAGTAGGCGATTTATCATCCTCTCAAATAGCTTACACAGACATTTAGTACAACAAGCAGGTCTTTAGCTTCCTACGTACTTAGATTATTTGTCAGGATTAAGGAGGAGAATTAATATCCCCTCCCTCCACTGTGACAGAAACTCGCCCTCTATCGAAATTCGGTTGAAAACACCAAGAAGATATAAGAGGCTATCCTCGCTGAGGTGTTTGAAAATTTGGTTATGGAGACGTGTCCTTGCAAAGCGCCAAGACGCGGCGGAGTTCCGACTCAGTAAAGGGCACGTTATAGTCCTATGAAGAGTGAGTGGGAAACCATGGATGATGATGTTCTGCCTCCCGCTTCAGAGCAAGGAACTGAGAATGGTAACTCCCAAAACCAAACACATCTGCGAAATAATAATCTCTCCTATCCGACCTCCGTTGGTCAACACTTGTTCTTTTCCGACCCCGAAGTTATTAGGTGCGAGGCCTAGGGAGTCTTTCATTTTCACGCTATTCGTGTCCCTCGTCTTCTTTTGGCCGATACCTTCATTCTTCATAGTGTCGAATCCCTTCAGTGTTTTCATCTTTGATTAGTGGTATGCCTAATAGGGGATGGTTGCCTGGTTGTACTTCCTCTTAAAACAATAATCATCACCACCTTACCATAAAATATGAACTGTTTCAGCGCCGCTATAGTCTATCTCTGCTTATCTACGCATTACGGCACTGACGATCAGCTACCTGAATTCGAAACACACACTTAATATGGAATAGTTCTAGCATTTTGCATTTGACATCGCAAAAATTATGGAATAGAACCGGAAAAGTGCATTTCAAACACAATTCTTACTGTGTGAGCTGCCTACAGCACATTCAACCCCTGATCGCATACTGAACTGTGTAATTCGATTTGTCTTTGTTTGCAACTTTACATATCGCCCTCAACAAACTGCCCGGAGCTGTACATCTGCATACACAAACTTAGATCGCCCATTAGTAAACCCCGTACGATATTCCAGGAATGTGGATGTACTACAGCGTACTGTGTGATCAAGTCACTGGTGAGGCTACTTACCTAAGTAGGACTCTAGTAGCCTCCAATCCCAATATAGGAATAACAATATTTGTTTGCTAAGTCACATAGAAATCTAATTGTAATAATTCCCTCATTACTGAGGATTCAGAACTCCATTGAAATGACTTTGTATATTTTACCACTATTTCACGAAGGATATCCTAGTTTTATATCCTGTTTTATTTTTTGACCATCTTATTGGAGCACATCCACTCTATTCTGCTCCTTCTTCTTCTTCTTCTTCTTTTTCTTCTTTTTCTTCTTCTTCTTCAAGGGACGCATTTCCTGCGATGTAGAGCTTCTGTGGGCTTTTGTATCTACGTCGAGAAAGATGGCCTAAGAACTGGAGAATCCATTGCTTGCATATATTGACATACTGTATTGGTTTTGATGTTTAGTTTAGTAATATTTTATTTTACCTGGCAAGATTAAGGTCTTCAGGCCTTCTCTTCCATCTAACCAGGCACTGAAATATACATAAATGACATTGTTTCACTTTACAATAGTTAGATTAAATACAAAGTAAATTAATAATAATACAAGAATGATGAGTGATACGATCACCATGTGGAAAACAGACACATGACTTACAATCAGTAGCACCAAATGTTGAGCTCCAATGACATCCTGCGATGTACCGGTCCACGGGTGCTTCAGAAAACAGCAGCTTCAGGATGGAGAATGTGCACACAAGCTGCAACATGAACGGGGAAGCGGACAACGAGGGAACAAGTACACCACACATATACTAATAAATGATCTGATCTCATACATTTGGGGAGTACACTTAATACAAACTGGGTTCTCACAACCCGAAGTAACAATAAGGTTTTAGAAAAATCACGGGGCAATAGTAAGTACCAACACTTACAGTGACATGAGATTTCATCTCAGAATTTTTCATGAGAAAATACGTGCACACAGCACGGAAAACAGTGATACAATTTGCCAAGGGTTACCATAACAGGTACCAACCCACAAAATTATTACAAGGAGTGATAAGGAGCACCTAACCATCACTGGTTACATTGAATTACTTAAGCCATTAAGGTCATACACGTAAAATAATACATTAAAGCCCTGCACATATTAGATCCTACAACTAGAGCATAATATTTACATCTGATATAAATTAACAATTTAAGCTGGTTTTACGTGGCTGATATGCACACGAAGGATTCTTTTAGCCTGAGGGTCATTCACCAACACAGAAACAGGGGTAGAAAACTTAAGTATAGTACAAGGACCATGAAAACGGGGAGCAAGCTTACGAGAGAATTTATCAACCGCCTTACTTTGGTAATGAGTCTTGATAAAGACTTCGTCACCAACAGCCAGGTCAGAGGGTCGACGGTCCTTGTTATATTGTTTCTCCACTTTAGTATATGAAACTATTAATCTATCTTAGGCTTTCTTCCACACTCTTTTAATCTCCTCAGGATCTTTTTTCTCAGGAAGCAACTCATCAATTCTCAGCAAATTAGAAATGGGGGAAAAAGGGTTGAAGGTGAACATAAGTGACATAGGGGTTTGCATATGAGACTCATGCACAGCGGAATTTAATGGATATGTTAGCCAGTGTAGAGAGGAATCCCAATTTTGATGATCCTTATGATGGAATGCAATCAACGCAGACTGAAGGTTCCGATTCAATCTCTCAGCATATGATGGGGCAGGATGATAGGGAGATGTAGTGACATGGGAAATAAACAGCTCGAAACAGAATTCTTGAACAGATTACATGAGAAGTACTTAACATTATCCGTTACCAGAAATTTAGGAGGACCAAAAGAACTACAGATGTAGTTCAAACATTTAATAACCGTAGGGGCGTTAGCTTAACGAGTCGAGAAGGTCCAGGAAAAACGAGAATATCCGTCTACACACACAAGTATGAATCTGGAGCCTCGCCTTGAACGGCGTAACGGGCCCACGAAGTCTACAAACAGTCTTTCCATGGGAGAGGAAGCTTGGGACGATGCTAACATACCAATTTTAGTGTTCAACGCCGGTTTGCTAATCGCACACACACGACAAGACTTTACCATTTCAGCAATTTGAAAAGCCATGCCCTTCCAAATGAAGAAATATCTGATCTTTTGACGAGTTTTGAAGATACCAAGATGTCCACCAAAAGCAGAATTATGATCGTACTGAAAAAAACAGGAATCAAGAGTTGAGCACATACAATTTTCCACTTCTTGTCATTACGTGCCATACAACACAAGACACCATTACGCACAATACAGGTTTTACAATGTTACCAGCTTTGATATCATTGATGATCAAATTCAATTCAGGGTCTTCCTTCTGATGCTTACTAATGTCTTGATATAACAATGGGCAGTGAGATAATATAACATTGACACAACCAGAGACACAATGACATGGTTGAGGAAGATCGACTGATACAGGTTCATTATTCTCTACAGGGGATTCACCAAACTTACGACTCAGACAGTCGGCAATGACGTTGTCAGTTCCTTTTATGTGACGTACTTCAAATTTGAAGGCAGAAATGCGAATTGCCCATCTAATTAGACGACCAGTTCGACGTGGGCGATTCAGAACCCAACTTAAGACCATGTTATCAGTTTCCAAGGGGAAGGGAGCATGCTCAATATACATCCGAAATTTTTCTAAGGCAAAGATGACTGCCAAACATTCAAACCCATACACGGTGTACTTAGCTTCTAATGAACTCAATGCACGAGATGCTTACGCAATAGGACGCCTACCGAGTTCAGATTCCTGAAGAAGAACTCCGGCTACTGCGGAACAAGAGGCGTCAGTTTGTACGATGAATTTTTGGAGAATTTAGGGATGGCCAAGGCGGGAGAGTTAGACAATGAGGTTTTCAACTTTTGAAAGCTTCTTTCTGGGGCAGGTCCCAAACAAATTTAGCCTCCTTGCGTCTTAACTCATTGAGGGGGACAGCAATTTCAGCGAAATTTGGCACAAATTTCCGAAAGAAGTTAGCCGTGCCAATGAAACGAGCAACAACTTTTTGGTTTTGGGAAGGAGAAAGTCGTGAATCATTAGAGTTCAACTTTTATCGATAGAAACCCCTTCTGGAGACGCAATGTGGCCAAGAAAGGATATCTGGGGTTTAGCAAAGGACAACTTAGCAATTTTGACAGTCAGTCTAGCTTTCTTTAACGGTGTAAGCACCTCATGGATATGTTGGACATGTTCCTGAAAGGTTTTGGAATAAATTATATGTTCATCCAAATAATGATGAACGTACTGAAGTTTAATGTCCGAAAGGATAGAATCTAGGAGGCGCGTGAGAACTGCAGCACCAGTATATAAGACAAAGGGAACGCGACAGAATTCATAGAGATTCCAGTCCGTCGCAAAGGCAGTTAGATGACGAGACCCCTCTGCAAGAGGAATCTGAAGATAGGCGCTGTTCAAATCGAATGATGTATAAAATTTTGCTCCATGAAACCAGGAAAAGCAAGAATGAATATCAGGTAACGGTACAGACTGTAGAGCCACCTTGCGGTTCAAAGCACGGTAATCCACAACAGAACGATAACCACCATTAGGTTTAGGCAGAAGAAAGATGGGAGATGAATAGGCAGAGGTAGATGGACGTATGACACCCTCATTCAGCATATCTTGGAAAATGTCCTTCAAAATTTTCATGCGGGGAGGAGCCAAGCGATACGGAGGGGATCTGACAGGGAAATTATCGGACACATGAATTTTGTACTCGAGGACGTTAGTCAACCCAAGCTTACCGGTGAAAACATCAGGAAATTTCGCACACAAATCACGAATTTGAATAGCTTGGTCACTAGGTAAATGCTCCAAGTTAATTTGCACGGTTTCAACGTTAGCAGCGCTCTCGACAGAATAAATTAAACTAGAGGGAATAATATGACTGCCAATTAAATTAACTTTGGAATCAGGAGTAAACTTGAAAAATAATTTTCTTTCCTGAAGGGCAATCACCAAACCAACATGAGTCAAGAAATCAGCCCCCAAAATAAGATCACAACACAATTCCTTAACCACTACTAACTCACATTTACACGTGAATTTCACAATTCTAATTTTGATAAGAATAGACCCAATAACACATAGAGTAGAACTGTTAGCCGAGACAAAATTTATAGTTACCGGTTGCAGTTCAGGAAGGTTACAAGGGGATTTATACATTTCATACCAAGACATATTGACCAATGAATACACGCTCCCAGAATCCACGAGAGCGGACACGGGCTCACCGTTGATCTCAGCAGCAATAAAAGGCAGATTAACACAAACATGAGCAGAGATATGCTGACAATCAATATGACACAGGACATTTATTAGGCTGGATACGCACGTCCATAGATGTTGTTGAGTCAGGAGAACAACTCACAGAATCCTTAGGGTCGGCTAGTCAAATACTGGATTTATTGGGATAATTTGGGTAAGAACGCTTTCTATGTTTCTTGGACCCACAAACGAAACACGCGAAGTTAGGGTTAGAGTAATTCTTAGGTGTAGTAGGCTGCTCCAGGCTTGGACACTTGTCCCGAAGATGATCCCTGGCACCACATGCGTAACATTTCTTAATCGGTTTGCTAACTGGGGTTGACATTTGGGAAACACTGGTTGGACAAGGTAACGGAGGGGGAATGTTCGCCACACGACAGGAATCCTCATATCGAACACTCTCCGCTTCGACACAAGCAGCCTGCAGATCATTAAGAGTTACAGGTCTAGCAGTAAAACACATGTAGGCGAAATGCTCCTGACCAAGTAATTCACTAAGTTAGTTTCAGGGGTGGATTGTCTCAAGACCTTGCAACAGTACTTGACGTCTTTAATGTGGTTAGATAGCTTTTCATTTAAGGATTGACTCTTAAAACAACACCACTGGATCAGGGACTGCTGGGCACTCCAAGAGATATATTTGTTCAAAATATTATCATGAAAGTTTTCGACAGTAACATTTTCTGAGATGGCACCACATAATTCGTCTTTTTACATCTCCTGAAAATGAGGGAAGCAGACTCTGAAGACATTCAACGAAGTCAGCTCAAAATATATGCTGTTTCCAATAATTCGACCCAGAATCTCAAAAATTGAAGGGTGTCTTCGACGGAATCAACAGAGAAGTCGGCCAAACCCTTAAATAATTATAAGGCCGGGGTGGTACAATGAACGAGTTACCAGGTGAGCATCCTCGACATTGATTTTCATTTCGGGGAGACAAGGTACCAGGCGGACTAGGGTTGGATGTAGTAAGATGATCGCGTTACTAGCTCGGTCATCAACATCATCAAAGGTAAGCTTTTGGACATCAATAAATACTTCAAGTGCGTGAACATCACAAGACAAAGAAATGGCTTTAGTCAACAATTCGGAAACAACTTGACGATTATCAGGGCTAAGATTTAAGGAAAGCAGATCCTTAATTCGATTCAAGTAGTGTTCTAAACTTACTTTGATTCTTTTTAATTGAGCCTTAGATGGCGTATTATCAGCAAACGAGGAACATAATTCAATTAATTCATCAACATTATCAGTGACAAGGACAATCGACTCATCGACTGACGGTTGATCCAAGTCTGGTACATTGATGGGAAAGTGGGCACCTTCGATGAGCCTCTCTACCTTGTCAGCATTGGTTCCCCCGTATACAAGGCCTCGTATCTGCAACTCGTAGGCTAACTCAGCACTACGTAGGAACCGCGGGTCACTTATGGTGCGTACAGCCATCATGGGAGGGTACATGGTACAATAAACCAAAAGAATCAGTGGGGTCCACCTCAGCTTGCAAATACATACTTAAATATTCACTAACTTTTGGTGTCATTTTGGATGCCTGCGCCGCAATTTCAGCGTAGCTTCACCCAAGAAACCACGCTCTGCTACCAACTGCAACATCCTCTTACAAAGTTAATAAATGACGCGCGTCATAGGGACGTGTGCACACAAGACAAATATTGAAAGAGCAATAATTCATAACAAATCAGATAATAACACAACAAATAAGGAAGAGTACTCGAACCAACCCAAAATGGAAGGAGAGAGGAGGGAATCGAGGAACTACGAGGCAATGCAACATCAAAAGGACACCACAATTTTCATAAAATTAAAATTAAAATATAATTAATAAATAATGGTTACCACTATACATCAAATTTGAAAAAATTAAATAACTCAGAGGAATCATTAAACTTGCAAAAAAACTACAGCATTAAGAGGTAAAATGCAAATTCATGTAAATAAATAAAAATTCCTAATAAATGGTACCTTTCTGTTCCCACCAAAAAAAATATATACTGATGCATCAGCTTAACTTAATAATCATTATTAATAGACGCATCTCCGAAGTATGTTAATATTAAATTAATTTAAAATTTAATACAGAAAAGGGAAACATTTGAATTGTAAATCGAGAGCTCTTGACAGCATCCCAGTAGAAAATAAGATCCCACCAAACCACATATTAATGAAGAAACCCGACGTATCACCATTGACATACAACACAGCAAATACAGACATAATGTCTCCACAGGAGACACGCCCAGAAAATAAAATAAAAAGCCCAGATAAAGCCAAAATTTAAGACCAAAATGTCATGTTAAGGAGAGACAATAAATAAAAATACCGACACATAATTTACAGGATAGAGGCAGTTCACATAACGTCACCGAGACCCAAAAAATAAAATCGCAATTTAAGAAGGAAACAGTCATAATAATATTCACGGAGGAATCTACAAGATGCACTTATCGCGCCGGCGAAAATTCACAATATACCCAATAATGACAATAATAAGTTACGTAACCGCCAGGGGCGAAGAGATAACACAACAATAATAATCAGGAGTGATAAGATAAGGACCAGGCTCGGGTTGTCTAAGCCCTCGATAAAAATGAAAACGTTACAATGACATTGTTGACAAACGTTAACATAAATGTGGTTTTACAAAATAATTAGAACAAGGATCTCATTAAAAACCCGAAATAGGGATGAAAATTAACTAACTAAACTCAAATAAATATACCCAGAAAGAGAAAAAAATGTTTAAATTAACGATAATAATAATAATAATAATAATAATAATAATAATAATAATAATAATAATAATAATATAATGTAAAAATTAGAGATAAGTGTAAGTGTAGTGTTAGGCCAATTACGGGCACACGAAAGCCAAAACACGCGACAAGAAGCACGAATCACACCCAAGAGAGTAATCACAAACATGAATATGAGCCCACAATACATGACGATGGAAGAGACAAATACTTGGCTAAATATCAAAGAATAACGGCACACGCATAAAGACATAGCATAGAAAATCACCCGCAAAAACACCGAAAATAAGGCCAGACGAAGAGAACGACAAATTTAAAAACAAGTCAACGGAGAATTTAAAGGATTATCTAAGCGCAAAAATGGCCATCCGTTACATACGACACACACACTCGAAGCAAGAACTCCGTATCACCATACTGAGATATCCATCACGTCCAAATATAAACACCTAATAGAATATAAATCCAACAGGGGAAAACAATTTTAACAGAAACAATTCATTAAACGTATTTACAGGAAGCCATATGCCTAGATAAATCACCTCGTATTGACTCAACACTATCACTTCACAAGTACCAAAATAACACCACACTACATATCTACATATTTACACTAAAAGAACTATAGTTCAAACTACACGTTCAAACATAATTTCCCAGGTGGGAAGGTTTTAAGGGCATCACCCTATACCAGTCTGCGAACGCATTGTATTTGCAGCGGGAACGTAAGCCATGTTCGAGACAGCGTCTGCTTTCCAAAACCTTCAAGTGCAGAGTGGTTCGCTTCCAAGTTCCCCGCTAGGAGCGACACGGAATAGACCTGATACTCGCTCTGGCGAGCGCTGTCGAAACACACACAGTAGTAGCAAAGTACGCACATAGATAGCGCTAGAGTACATGTTGCTGTCCACAGTACGATCGAACACACTAGATATAACTTGCAGAAACGTTACGCGCTGTCATGTCCCAATAGCCATACATACAATGAGTAGTATTATCATCCACTTAGTCACATAGTGTTGCATTCCAGTTTCAAATAGATAATGGCAATATTACCGCTCATCACATCGGCACGTTATCAATAAGGCAGAGTCCAACAGTAAAATGCCTAATTCACAAAATGTTACTTGTGCGAATAGAGCACACAATTTAATAAGTGTCGCGTAGACAGTTGATAGGCCAAATTATATTACGTAACTAGTGTATTTAGTTTAATAACGCTTCACCTAGGTAACCTATCCTCCTCCATTCGCTTCACATGACCCTACCACCGAAGTCGGTTCATGCGTACAGCTCCATCCATCGAGTTGATTCCTAAATTTGCCGTGCGGTTATGGCCGCGCAGCTATGAGCTTGCATCCGGGAGATAGTGAGTTCGAACTCAACTGTCGGCAGCCCTGAGGATGGTTTTCCGTGGTTTCCCATTTTCACACCAGGAAAATGCTGGGACTGCCACGGCCGCTTCATTCCCACTCCTAGGCTTTTCCTGTCCCATCGTAGTCATAAACCCTATCTGTGTCGTTGCGACGTAAAGCAAATAACAAAAAATTAGCCGTTATCTCCTCATTCCGAGTACCCTCCTGCCATTTTCCCACCTCTTTGTACCAGAAATCATTATCGCTACTTTCATGTCTGTTACTTCTAACTTATGAATAAGATATCCTGAGACCACCCAGCTTTCACTCCCGTAAAGCAAAGTTGGTCTGAAAGCAGACCGATATAAGGATAGTTTCACCTGGGACCTTACGTCCTTCTTACAGAATACTCTTGATCGCAACTGTGAGCTCACTGCATTAGCTTTACTATTACTTGATTCAATCTCACTTACTATATTGCCATCCAAGGAGAACCCCCAACCTAAATACTTGAAATTATCGACCTGTTCTTGCCTTGTTTCACCAATCTGACATGCAATTCTGTTTTCTAATTTTCGTACCATATTCATTGCACCTATTTTCAAGTTTCAAGATATTAGACTGCAGGCTTTCAGTACAATATGCCATTAAGACCAAGTCGTCAGCATAGGCCAGACTGATTACCAAATTTCCACCTACCTGAATCCCTCCCTGCGATGTTATACCTTTCAGCAGAAGATTCTTGTAAACTACGAACAGCAAAGGAGAAAGATTACAGCCTTGTCTACCCCCTGTAAGTACCCCGAACCAAGAACTCATTTTGTACCATCAATTTTCACTGAAGCCCAATTGTCAATGTTACCGTGTTTTTGTGGTAGTTATGCGTGAAAGAAGGTGCGGGTGTGAACGGGTCTCAAGCTACAAAATTATAGTGCATGTAAAATTAACAAGGTTATATTTTCTTTTCCAAATAAAGAAATAACAATCATGGCAGGTACAGAGTAGCAAGGCAATAAAAATACCATTACAATATTTACAGGATTTGGGCTTCGAGCCCCAGCCTCACACTTCTTGAGCAATTAGCCCAGTTTTACCCCAAACACAAGTTTCAACAGAGGGGCAGAAAACCCCATTCATGCCTAGGAGCACTTGCTCCAAAATACACAGTAAGGCCTCCTTGAGGCACGCAGAAAACAAAATTTTCGGGAAAAGAGCAACTTGCTCTCAAAATTCAGGCCTGTCAAAGGCCACACCTAATTCCACCTTCAAGCTGTCCTCCAAGGACATATACACAGGGGTAAAATACCCAACCTACTGAGGTCTATTAAATGAGAAGAAGGTTAATTACATGACCTCTAAAATAACAATTAGAGAGGAGGCGATCTGCACTCCTAATGCATTTGTTTTTAAAACCTAATCTGGCTCTAGGCCACTAATGCAAGGGCTAATCCCATACTACAGAGGTGACTTTAGAAAAAAACAATTTGCTTTACGTTAACGAAGAATAGGTTGAGAAAAATAAGTTCACCTCAAAACAATATGATTGGGAGCTCGAGAGGGTTAAGCACTCTCTATCCCGATATGCAGTTTAAAGATAGAATAGATACATTTTAAGGAAGGTTACATTATGGAAAAACTTCGGACCCGCCCCGAGAGTTAAACTGCTGAGCTAGCAAAGAAAGAAGTTATTAATCGGCCATTACCTTGTTGTTGACCGCTGCCGAAGAAAGAGGCGCTTCCCGCCCCCTGCTATGTACTTTACACACTGAAAGATGGAACAGAATTGGCGCAGAGACCCTCAAATCAGCAGTTTATATACTCTCGCGGAAAGTTCGAGGCGTTTCAGGAAGGAAAACACCCGCCCACAATCTTTTTATTGGTGGATAACGAAAACCCCTACACAAGATGAAGAAGAAACACATTATTGGTGGAAAATTAATTTAAGAAATTCGGGATTGGCTAAATTCAAAACAAGGGGAAAGAAAGGGTTAATATTGCCAACTTAAACAGTGACTGAAAGAAATTTAGCAAAGAACAAACTTTTGAAATTAAATTTTCTCCAAAAAAACAGTTCTTTCACTCCGCACTAGGGTGCACTATTGTTGATTTTCAGTAGTGTCCTTTAGAAGAGAAAGTTCACACTTCTTACTACAAGCAAAACAAAAATACGTCGAAAATGACACAGTTCAAAAACTCCAAAATTTCCAGGTAGTGACATCTTCTGAGAAAGTAGAAAATTAATACCGTAGATAAAGTTCAGACTTCCTCCAGCAGAGGAGTTTCAACTGGCGCACATTTTAAATTAGCGGCGTGGAGGTGTACCGCCCGGTAGAGTCAACATAAATGCCTTTGATTGATTTTAATAATCTACATTTAATTCCATAGTCCCCCAGTGTGGCGATGACCTTTTCCCTCGGTACCCTGCCATATGCTTTCTCTCGATCTACGAAACAAAGACACAACTGCCTATTCCTCGCGTGGCATTTTGGAGTTACCTGCGCATACTGAATATCTGATCCTGGCAGCCTCTCTGTGGTCTGAAACCACACTGGTTTTCATCCAACTTCCTCTCAATTACTGATCGCACCCACCCTTCCAAGATGCCAGTGAATACTTTGCCTGGTATACTAATCAATGAGATACCTCGATAGTTGTTGCAATCCTTCCTGTTCCCTTGCTTATAGATAGGTGCAATTGCTGTTTTTGTACAATCTGAAGGTACCTTACCAACACTCCACGCTAATCTTTCTATTTTATGAAGCAATTTCAACCCCAGCTTCCCACTATACTTCACCATTTCAGGTCTAATGTCATCTATTCCTGCTGCTGTAAGAGAATGGAGTTTATTTACCATCCTTTCCACTTCCCCAAGCGTAATTTCACCAACATCATTTTCTCCCTCCCATGGGCTTGGCTATCCGCAACACCACCAGGAAGATTTCCTTTTATGTTGAGAAGGTGTTCAAAATATTCCCTCCACCCCTCCAGTGATTCCCAGGGATCTATTATGAGTTCACCTGAATTACTCAAAGCACTGTTCATTTCCTTTTTCCCTCCCTTACTTGTTCAGAAAGGCTTCCCTGCTGCCTGACCTAGCCTTTCCAGGTTATTACTAAAATCTCCCCAAGACTTCTTTTTGGATTCAAAAACTATTTATTTCGCTCTGTTTCTTTCATCTATGTACAAATCCTTGTCTGTCTTGTCCCTTGTTTGGAGCCACTTCTGATAAGCCTTCTTTTTTACGTTTACAAGCTGCTCTCAATTCATCGTTCCACCATCTTTACAAACAGTTGTTCCTAGGCATTCCCTTGCTGTTTCTACTACAGCATCCCTGTATGCCACCCATTCCCTTTCTGTATTCTGAACCTGCTTACTGTCTACTGTTCGAAACTTCTCACTAATCATATCCATGTACTTCTGTCTAATTTCCTCGTCCTGGTGATTTTTTACCCTTATTCGTTTGCAGACAGATTTCACTTTCTCTACCCTCGGCCTAGAGATACTTAGTTCACTACAGATCAGGTAGTGGTCCGTATCATCCAAAAATCCCCGGAAAACTCGTACATTCCTAACAGATTTCCTGAATTGGAAGACGGTTAAGATATAGTCTATTATGGATCTGGTACCCCTAACCTCCCATGTGTGGTGGTGAATAGCATTATGCTTGAGGAATGTATTTGTAACTGCTAAACCCATACTAGCACAGAAGTCCAACAAACTCTTCCAATTTCCTTTAGTTTCCATGTCTATCCCACATTTACTAGTCACCCTTTCGTATTCTTCAGTTATATTTCCAACTCTCGCATTGAAATCGCCCATTAGCACTATCCTCTTCTTGCTGTAGACCCTCACCACGATGTCACTCAATGCTTCACAAAACTTCTTCCTCATGTGCATCTGCACCCTCACATGGTGAATACACGGACACAATTCTTGTCCTGTTTCCTCCAACTGACAAATCTACCCACTTCAATCGCTCATTTTCGTGCCAAACCTAAACTAATGAGTTATGGACCATCGGTGAATTGTATAGTCCTAGCCGCCTGAGCACAAGGAATCTGAATCGTAGTATGTCTGAGATGTCCACTCCCATTCCATAGCAAGTGGTATCCCGACTCTCAGGACCACTTACTAGGACACTCAGCCGTTGCCCTTCGTTCACGAACTAGGACGTGACTACAGTAACCCACACCATGAACCATAAATAAAAAACATAAAATCTGTATGTAATTGTTCCGGAGTATTTGTGGAACGCAGAGATGGTGAAAGAATGTGCGGGCTTGAATGGGTCTAACTACAATATCAAGAATTGAATCAAAACTTTAACAAAGGTTATATTTCTTTAGAATTTCAAAAATGAACAAATAATAAAATACCAGGTACAATTAGGAATCCTGAAACAAGACTTGGAAAAATCCAAGATTCAGAACTTTAACAATTTTGGGCTTCAAGCCCCTAGTTTTACGAATTTTCAATTCAAAATGAGGAACAATTTAGTCAAGGGAAGAAATCCCCTAATTCAAGAGCACTTGCTCCCTAAATTACAATATCTAGCCTTCCAGAGGCACTCTTTACTGTTACAAGCTCTGAAAAAGAGCTGACAGGCTCTCAGAATTTCCAACCTACTCAAGGCAACATTACATGAAAATCTGACAATCTCTGGCCTCTCAAGGCACTATTTGCAAATTGAAATACTTTTACACAGGGGTACCTCGTACAAAACCTACTGGGCCTTTGCAAAAAGAACAGGTTAAATAAACGGCCTGAACGCAACCTGAATGGAGGCTAACACTGCACTCCAGATAATGAAATATAAAATCCTACAGGGCTCTTGGACGATGAAACTGGGGCTATTCCCAAACTACTGAGGTGGCTTGAATGGAAATAACTTTAATACATTAACAGAAACGAAAGGTTGCGAAAACGTAGCCACCTCAAACCAAGATGAATAGGAGCTCGAGTGGGTAACTAACTCTCTATCCCAGATTTACAATTAAAGATTTTATGAAGTTTTTACATTAGCCGAAATAAAAGTTACATTTCAGAAAAGTGTTGTTACATAATTAAAGATTCGGACCTTCCTCTCGGATTAATTAGCGGATACAGCAAGAAAGATAGAATTTGTGTGACCATTACCTTGTAGATGTTCTGCTGGCCGAAAAAGGAGGCGCCCCGCATCCTGCCCCAACACACACACTTATAAAGACGGCGATCAAATGAAAAGTTACCCAGAAAAGCTGCAGTTTATATACCCTCAGGGAAGGTTTAAAATATTTCAGGACTAATCAGGACACAACCTCTCCATTTTTATTGGCAAATTCAAAGTGAATAAGTAATGCGTGATTGGTTGAAAATTAATTACACAAATTCGTGATTGACTATTTTCAAAACTGGCGGAAAGGAAAAGAAGTTTTGCCAACCTAAAAATAAATGAACGTAGATTCAGTTATGGAAAACCTAGGAATACGAAACTTCTTTAAGTTATAAGTTCTTCCACCTTGCACCAGAGTGCATGATCAGAGTTTTTGGTAGTGCCAACTATGGAAAAATGTCCAGACTTCTTGATATATAGCAAACAAAACAAGGAGAAATTCAGTCAGTTTAGAGAACTTCACAATAACACAGTTCCTCAATATTTTTGTAGTGACACTTTCACTTTTTGACCGATAGAGTAGTTCATTAAGGCGCTTATTTTAAATAAGCGGAGTTGAGGTGTACCTCCCGGTACAGACCTCTCCCCCCCTTGACACCGAAGAATTTGGAGAAAACATTTCCAGTAGAAAAATTTTCATAAGTCTTTTTCAGAAAGTTGATTTGCCGAAAAATTCTACTGAACATAACTCTGGAAGCCTTCTTGTGACTGCAGAAGTGGATTACACAGTGATGATGTTTGACGGCAAGACCTGCCGCCGCTGCCGACACACAGGTGAGGTCGCCCGGACCCCTCAAGTACCCTCAGATACCCCTCTCCCGCTACTATGAGAGACGTAGTCATGGTGATGGTCGCCGCACATTAGATGTATGTGTACAGTCCCCAGATGTGTTGGCGGTAGGATTACCGCACTTCAGCCTGTGCCGGGAAGATGGACTCCGGCGCGCCGTTCACAAGGAATCTTCACTGGAGTGGAGTGGGTCCTTACCCCACTTCTGTTTCTCACACCAGATGTTGCAGTACGGCAGCGAACGGCTGAGGGGATTACTGAAACAGTAAGATCTAGGCGACAGGGAAGTGTTGTTGCTTGAGATTGGAGAGTACGATCTTTGTTTGAGAGGCATAAGGGCGAGCGGCGTTGGTGGTGATGTGTGTGTGAACATTGCGTGGATGCAGGAGACGGAAGCTTGGCAATAGCCACCAGGGAATTGACAGCAGGAAAAACAGAGGGTAAGATCGTACATAAGAGGTCATATACAAAATTTAATAAAACATTTGGGGCAGAAGGCCTCGAATTAAAGAAACATAACCTTAGACTCCTGTCAAATTTTAATGGCAAATGTAAATAATTTTACATGGGTTTCACCTGAGGGAGGTTCTCATGTGGCTGGATTACTGACTAATAATGTAACTGGTGTCAAATAATCTAAGATAACGCATGGCCCATGAAATCTGGGGGCAAGCTTGCCCGCAGGAACAAAATTCCTAACCATGACTTGATCTCCGACTTTTAAATTGGTGGGCCTCCGTACACGATCATACCTTTTCCTAACCTTTTCATGGGAAACTTTATGATTGGCCTTAGCCTTCTTCCATAGATCTCTAATATTATCGGGATCTATTGTCTCTGGTAATACAACATTTAGCGACCAAAGATTAGAGAGCGGCGTGTTAGGAACAAATTTAAACATAAGAAAAGCTGGAGTAAACTTATGGGACTCATGAACTGCCGAATTTAAAGCAAAGGCTAATCAATGCAGGGACGTATCACACCTGGAATTATCTTCATGATGAAACGCAATTAGAGCATATCTAAGATAACGATTGACCCGCTCAGCCAGAGAAGTTTGAGGATAATAAGCCGAAGTAGTTACATGTGATATAGAGAGATCAAAACAGAATTTACGGTATAAGTTGGATGTGAATGCCTTAGCATTATCAGAAACTATGTATTGACAGGAGCTAAAAGAAGCAAATATAGTAATTAAACAAGAAATAGTAGATTGAGCGGTTGCCAGCTTAGTCGGAAGTAACCCGGAAAGTCTAGTGAAACCATCTACACACACTATAATGAATTTATTTGCGTTCCCTTTTGACTGGGGGAAGGGTCCGTTATAATCTATATATAGGCACTCTATGGGGCGCGACGCTTGGTGAGATGACAATAGACCCAGCTTAGTGGACAAGTTGCGTTTACTAAGCAAACAAGATTTACAAGCTTTTACCAATTCACGAATTTCGCCGTCAATACCTCTCCAAATGAACATCCCTGGATCTTTTACCGAGTTTTGAAGATGTCTAAATGCCCCCCTAATGGGGTCTCATGATAGTACTTGAAGATCATAGGCTGGAACTACCACTTTCAGTTTTTGATCATGCCTCGACGGGCAATACAAAACCCCGTTTCTCAATACACATGTTCCCCAGAAAAAAGGGTTTCCATAATAGGAGCCAGCAGTGGATCTTCACGTTGGTATTTTTCAATGTCCCGAAACAACATGGGGGCATCAGTTAGAATGGCATTAACGCCCGAATGTATAGGCGTGGGAAGAGAAGAACTATCTTCCTGTTCGTTGGTCTCCACGTCGTGAGAAAACATGCGGCTTAGTCCATCCGCAAGAAGATTTTCAGATCTTCTGATATGTCTCACATCAAACTGGAAAGCAGAAATTCTGATGTCCCAGCAGGCTATACGACCAGTACGACGAGGCCTAGCTAAGACCCAACTTAAGACTTATCAGTTTCTAGGTCGAACTTGACATGTTGCAGATAGTCAAGATAACAATTAAGTAAAAGTTTCCACCTGATCGATACTTTTTTATTATTTAGCCTTCGGCTAAATTTTATGTCATTAAAAACTTGCAGTACATGTTTCGATTGCTTAGCAATCATCGTCAGCTGTTGAAAAAGCATAAAACATTTGATAATTAAAGTTAAAATATGTTAGTAAGGGACGCTTAAGTGGTGAGGGAGGGTGGGGGGTTGTGTTTGTTAATTAAAATTAAGATTATACAAATTAAAAGACTATTCTAAACTAAAACATATTTGATTTCATTCGTTGTCACTTGCACTGGTTCATTATTAAGTTCAACAGTTTTCCGTTAATGCTCTTGCACACTTGTCTTGATGGTGTAGTGTTCCTTCTTTTTCTAGACCTTTCTTACTGTCCGGTGGAGAAGATTATGTAGATTGTTGGTCGAATTGTTCGAAATGTTCCAGATAGAGTCGGAACTTCTCTAGTGCAAATAAAACTGCCAAACCTTCAAGTTCATAGATGGAATACTTGACCTCTTGAGCCGATAATGTCCTAGAAGCATAAGCTTCAGTTTCCTGAAGGAGGACAGCAGCTACCGCCGATAATGAGGCGTCGGTTTGAACAATGAATCTCTTAGAAAAATCTGGCATTGCAAGCACCGGGGCGTTATAAAGAGCTAATTTCAGATCTTCAAAAGCGACTTGTTGAGACGGCCCCCATTCAAATTTGACGTCTTTCCTACGGAGTAAGTTCAAGTGCGCCGCTCTGTTAGCGAAGTTAGGAATACATTTCCTGATGAAATTCACCATGCCTACGAAACTGGCAATACCTTTGATGTCCTTAGAGGGTTTGAAACCACGGATGGCCTGAGTTCTAGAACGATCAATAGAAACCCCATCGGGCGACACAATCTGCCATAGGAATGACATAGAAGGTTTAGAAAAAGCTACCTTAGATAACTTGACAGTCAATCCGGCTTTACGAAGGCGATCGAGTACTTCCTTTAGATGATCAAGGTGTTCTTCAAACGTCTCAAAAAATACAACGTCATCATCAAGATAGTGGTACAAGTATTCAAATTTGATGTCGGAGAAGACCCTATCTATCAGTCTAGTAAGCACAGCTGCCCCAATGTGGAGCCCGAAAGGCACGCAGTTGTACTAATACAAGTTCCAATCTGAGGCAAAAGCAGTTAGATTATTCAGCTAGAGGGATCTGGTTGTACGCCTGATCGAGGTCTAAGATGGTAAAGAACTTCGCTTTCCGAAACCATGAAAAACAAGAATGAAGGTCAGAAAGAGGCACAGGTTGTAACAGTACCTTACGATTTAAATTCCTATAGTCAATCACCGGCCTGAAGCCGCCTTGAGCTTTCGGGACCAGGAAAATGCGCGATGAGTACGCCGACTTAGACGGTCGAATAATACCATCTTTTAGCATTTGATCGATGATCTCTTTTAGAGCCTTCATTTTAGGTGGAGACATCCTATAAGTTGGAAACCTAACTGGGATCGAATCCGTAACCTCAATCTTGTATTCGATAAGGTCAGTAACACCAACAGTATAAGAAAATACATCCAGAAACGACTGACACAATTTACGATTACTTTCAGCCTGCTCCTCAGGTAGATGTCTAAGGTCTAACAACATCTCGTTCTCGGTAGGCGAAACATATTAACATGACATAGAGTTACATTTTAGCAAAGGAGGTTTACAATTATTAGCAAATCTGAAGGTGCACGACTTACTCTGAATGTCGAGCACCAGACCAGTAGAAGACATGAAATCCACACCCAATATTACGGTGCAAGACAAGTGTTTAACCACATACAATTCCAGGTGAATTTAGAAATACGAATTTTAGCAAAAATGAAACCCAAAATTTCTAATGGAGACGAGTTAGCCAAAACGTATTGGACAGAAGATGAACAGTATTCAGGGAACTTACAGACAAACTTTAATTTGTAATATCATTCAGCCGAAATTATAGAACACACCCTCCCAGAGTCTAATTGAGCAGTGACGGGTTCACTATTCAATTCAATTTTAAGAAATGTTACAAGTGCGGGGTCTCCGCCGCAATTCTGAGGCATTCTTTAGGGCCTTCAAATGATAGATTAGAGGAGCATTTACCCTTACCAATGCTTTCGTTGTGTTTAATAGGGGCTGATCCTTGGGAAAGTGACATGCTGACTCAGCCGGAGACACTAGTCACTTTATATTACTGGAGTTCGTGGAGGTTGCACCAGAAATTGAGCACCAGGGGGTGCTATTGACATTAGGGCAATTTTCGACTATATGAGTAAGTAATTAACACCTACTTCTGATGAAGAAATTAGTTAATTCATAACATTAGTATGTCATACTAAAATAATTAAATAATTAAATACATTTGAAACATCCTTGTGATGACCCTACTCCATTCTTTGTCCCACTCGATTTTATCACTGGGCTCTTGTTACATAGATGCTCCGTAGACCCACAAGCATAGCATTTGCGGGTGGAGAAGACTCGAGGAGGTGGAGGCCGAAAACTATTAAAAGATGGAGGGGGCTCCTTTGCAACTCTTAAGGTGTCGGCATACCTCACTCCTTCGGCTGAGACAGCCATAGCCTCTAATTCTGCCAAGGTTTTGCGACGAAACTCAAAACATAAATAAGATCTATAAGGTAGTGAGATACCTTCAACAATAGTTTGCACTATTTTGTCCTCAGAAAGATGCAGAGCGAACACTCGGGTATAAACTTGATATCTTGGATGTAGTCCACAAAATTTTCGTGCAGACGTTGTACCCTAAAATAGAACTTCTGTATTAAAGAGGGCATTGCCCTAGCCGGAATTAAATTAGCCAAAAGGTGGGCGTGGAATTCTTCTATGGATGAGTGATAAGCAATGGCTTTAACTATTTTGTCCGAGAGGACGCCTACGGAATATGGATAAATAATGTGAAGAATTTGAGCATGGGAGAGGGAAAACACTAGAGCATGATCTTGAAATTCAACTAAGAACCTTAGAAATGGAATGACATCATTGCTGAGTTTACTGAGAACTTAGAAATTCCCCTAAGCAACATAGCCAATCGATGGGGCAAACTACTAAAACAGGGTGACATAATTGTTGTCGGCGCTTCAAACACAGCGTTGTTCAAGAAGAAAGGTGGAATTTGTTTCGGATGACCAGACTCAGTTTCCAATGGGGCTGGTGTTTATTGAGTTGTCACAGATTTCCTACCTTCTACCATTTTGGAAGAATCCTTCTCACGGGTTATGTTTATCACAGGGGCTTGGTCGGTTTTGCGAGCAGCTGCCCCAGTCAACAATTGATTAACCCTATTCGACATTCCAGATAAATAGTCAACTAAATTACTAGCCACCATAGCATGATCTTCTTTTAATTTGAGAGACAATAGGTCCCTAACCCTGTGGTAAAAATGGAACAGTCTAGCCTGCACTCTTTTTAGTTGGTTATTAGATGGATCGCTTACTTCAAGAAACTTACTACAGGTGCGAGATCGGTGGTGTTGTTTGTGATAGTGGAGAGAGCCTCATCAATCTCCTTCTCCCCCAAAAATTGGGATAAATTGGAAATTCTAAGGATTCTTTAAGTTTGGCCGTATTTGCCTCAACCGTGCCTGCAGATTGATCATTTATAATGAGTAACTCATAGATCAATTCCTACTTGCGCAATTATCCGGGATGGAGGACTTCGCGAGGCCCAGACATGATGATAGAAAACTTACAAATTTAGAAAAACTCCCAACGACAGAGAAAATTCTTAGAGTTTGGCCCGGATCCTATGTTTAACCGTCAAAAGAGGCTTAATTTAGACCCATTCAACGACGCTCTGCTACCATTTGTTCCGGGGTATTTGTGGAACGCAGAGATGGTGAAAGAATGTGCGGGCATGAATGGGTCTAACAACAACAACAAGAATTGAATTAAAACTTTAACAAAGGTTATATTTCTTTAGAATTTCAAAAATGAACAAATAACAACATAACAGGCACAATTAGCAATCTTGAAACAAGACTTGGGAAAATCCAAGATTCAGAACTTTAACAATTTTGGGCTTCAAGCCCCTAGTTTTACGACTTTTCAATTCAAAATGAGGAACAACTTAGTCAAGGGCAGAAATCCCCTAATTCAAGAGCGCTTGCTCCCTAAATTGCAATATCTAGGCTTCCAGAGGCACTCTTTACTGTTACAAGCTTTGAGAAAGAGCTAACATGCTCTCCGTTTTTCCAGCCTACTCAAGGCAACATTACAGGAATATTTGACAATCTGTGGCCTCTCAAGGCACTATTTGCAAATTGAAATATTTTTTCTACACAGGGGTATCTCGTACCCAACCTACTGGGCCTTTGCAAACAAAGAGGAGGTTAAATAAACGGCCCGAACGCACCCTGAATGGAGGCGAACACTGCACTCCAGATAATGAAATATAAAGTCCTACAGGGCTCTTGGCCGATGAAACTAGGGCTATTCCCAAACTACTGAGGTGGCTTGAATGGAAACAACTTTAATACATTATAGAAACTAAAGGATGTGAAAACGTAGCCACTTCAAACCAAGATGAAGGGAGCTCGAGACGGTAACTCACTCTTTATCCCCGATTTACAATTAAAGATTTTATGAAGTTTTTACATTAGCCGAAAGAAAAGATACATTTTAGAAAAGTATTGTTACATGATTAAAGATTCGGACCTTCCTCTCGGATTATTTAGCGGATACAGCAAGAATAATAGAATTTATCTGGCCATTACCTTACAGATGTTCTGCTGGCCAAAGAAAGAGGCGGCCGCCTCCTGCCTTAACACACACGCTTATAAAGACGGCGATCAATTGACAAGTTTCCCAGAAAAGCCGCAGTTAATATATACCCTCATGGAAGGTTCGAGAGAATTCAGGGCTAATCAGGACACACCCTCTTAATTTTTATTGGCAAATTCAAAGTGAATAAGTAATGCGTGATTGGTTGAAAATTAATTACACAAATTCGTGATTGGCTAGATTCAAACCTGGCGGAAAGGAAAAGAAATGTTGCAAACCTAAAAAGAAATGAACGTAGATTCAGTTATGGAAAACCTAGGAATACGAAACTTCTTTAAGTTATAAGTTCTTCCATCTTGCACCAGAGTGCATGATCAGAGTTTTTTGGTAGTGACATCTGTGGAAGAATGTTCAAACTTCTTGATGTATAGCATACAAAACAAGGAGAAATTCAATCAGTTTAGAAAACTTCACAATAACAGAATTCCTCAATATTTTAGTAATAATAATAATAATAATAATAATAATAATAATAATAATAATAATAATAATAATAATAATAATAATAATCGTATGGTCTCAGCTACTGTGTGCAGACATTTCGATTTGACACCATCTGGCTGTCTGCTCGTCAATTTCGACGTTCCGTTTTACTCTATGCCCACTGGATTGCAAACAGTGTAAACCGGATCTCTCTTGCGCGTCTATGGCTGAGATTTAATGAATTTTGTCGGGTAAATACCAAATGTATAAGCAGAGATCTTTTACATGCCAACATCCTACGACATGGAGTGTCGAATGGACTTTCTTCCGCCCTTCAAAAATCCGACTACCTCTGCCGGGTTTGAACCCGCTATCTTGGGATCCATAGGCCGATACTCTGCCACATGGATTTCCTACTTTATGTGGTATGAGTTTCACCTTTTGACTGATAGAGAAGTTCATTATGGCGCTTATTTTAAATGAGCATAGTTGAGGTGTACCTCCCGGTACAGTAATAATTATGTCTTTGCTGGCAAGACCTAGTGTGCAGTGTGGCTTCTGGTGTGAGTTAGAACAAATTTTTTAAGTTTCATTTTCGAGTCTTAGTCCCATCCTTGGCTTCGAAAACATAAAATTGACCTTATGAATGGGTCGGATAGTGGAACTGGCAGACTGAAATGTACAACTTTTGACTCAGTGATGAAAGGAACGATTCACTAGATCACTCCTCGTTTCTCTAGTACGCCTCTTCAGTGACGCCTGGACGGCTGAAGGCGGAGCTGTTGAGGTCCAAACTAGCCTGCGGGCTGAGTACTCATTATACATGCATGTAAGAAAATGCGGGATGGTGTAACGAACGTTAAAATCGTGATGATGATGATGAAGAATATTGTTATTTAAAGGCGGATAACAACTAAGTCATCTGACCCCAATCGTACGACGTGAACGAAATGTAAATTAAAAGTTACAAATATATCCACTGACTAGAATCTAAAACGATTGATGGTGAAACAAAAACAATCAGTGGCTCCGTAATTACTGCACTGTCCTCTCATAATGGTACTATTCACTCGTAAAGCGGGACCCTGTTGTTCCTCCTACAGCGGTATTAATCACAGGTAATGAATACCCATCCCATGCCACAGACAATGGCATCACTCACAGGTAACACAAACCCATGGTGTTTCGTGTATAAGGGTACTACTCTCAGGCAACGCAGACACATGGTTTCTATCACAGTGGTACTTACCACGGGAGCCAGTCGAACCCGTGGTTTTTCTCGCAAAGTCATGCCAACCTAGACGCATTGTGTTCCTTATAAAGTGGTACTCCTCATAGGTAACACACACGTGCAACACCCAGACCCGTAGTGCTGCTCCTATCTAACGTAGTCCCGTGGTACTCATCCAAGGTGTTCCGCACTTAATGGTACTGATCAGAAGTAATCACATGGTTCTAATATCATCCTCCGTCGGTCGCCCCTTTAAGTCTCTTACGACAGGCAGGTGATACCGTGGGTGTATTCTTGGTCTGCGTCACACATCCACAGGGTGTATGTGAAAGAGGAAAGCAGTACCCTGTGTTCATTAGTCGACATTTTGAGTGTATGGTGTAGAGATGTGGACTTCGAAAGCTAACATCCAGAACCACCTTGAAGTTGTAGAAATATAACTGATTGATTGATTGAGACAATTTTTTTTCTATTGGCTTAACGTCGCACCGACACAGATATGTCTTTTAGCGACGATGGGAGAGGAAAGGGCTAGGACTGGGAAGGAAGCCGTACAGCCCCAGCATTTTCCTGGTGTGAGAATGGGAAACCACGAAAAACCATCTTCAGGGCTGCCGACAGTGGGGTTCGAACCTACTATTTCCCGAATACTGGCTGTACTTAAGCGACTGCAGCTATCGAGCTCGGTGATGGATACGTTGGGGACGTTATGCGAAGTTTCACATACCATCCAAGCACTACAACAAGAAGGAGAAAGGGAAGACCCAGACTGATGAAATAAAGGACGATATGAGAAAAGTAGAAATTCGTACAGTAGCATTAGATGGTATCCGACGCCGAGGCGGAAGTAACTGGATGCTCACTGAGTAAGAGAGGTCAAAGTACGTAATGATAGAGGACGGGAAACGGGGAGAGTCTTGTATTTGGTCAGTAAGGGATTTCGCCAGAAACTTCATAGTAGGCTCTTAAAAAGTAATAATTATCATTATAATTATTATTATTGTTATGCCTTTGCTGGCAGGATGTAATGTTTACAGTGCGCTATGTCTTGTGGTATGGCCTAGAATTTTTTTTACCTTTATTGAATTGTCTCAGTCTTATCCTTGGCTTTGACAATATGAACGTGACCGAAATATGAGCGATGCTACTAATGACATTCCGTATGCAGCCAGTCCCTGTTATGAATGATGTGAATATATCACTCATAGGGTGGGGCTTGGCAAACTGATATGCAATAGCTACTTCTGGCTCAGTGAGGAAAGCAACGGGAAACTACCTCATGCCTCTTCAGTGATACCTAGACTATCTATGACAGCTGACCAGCCTTCGGTCTGAATACACAACATATATACATTATTATCACGTTCGTTAGATTTAAGAAACCGAACAAAATCTCTAAATTGACCCATAAAGTGCTTCTGTGATATTTTCCTTCTAAACTGCTGAACTACAATTTGTTTTACGTCGCACTGACACTGACAAGTTTTACGGCGACGATGGAACAAGAAAAGGTTAGGGATGGGCAGGAAGCGACCGTAGCATTAACTAAGGCAGACAGTGCAGTACAGGGCAGCTATAGGAACGTGGAATGGAGGAGTAAATTGTAAAAATGTGAGAGGAGAGATGAAAAATGGGTGTATTGGTAACCTTATTGGTAGCCGCAGCAATAGCAACCTTATTGGAAATAGGTGGAGTTGAGCTAAACTCGGGGCCTGGACCAGTTGGTGCAATCAGATGGGAAGAATTCGAAATGATTAAGGAACTGATCAAAGAAGCATGTCAGGACGAGCTAACAAGAGACCTCATTAGAGAACAAACCAAGAAAATAAATAATACAAGAGTTAAAACAGTGTGTTAAAGAGGAGATGAATGTGATAAAACACGGAGGAAGTAGAACGACTGAAGACCAAAGACAGGGATTTAGAGGTGGAACTGAGGCAAGTAAAGTGGTCTGAAAACAGGACTAACCAAGAGCTCAGGAGGAAAAACCTTTTCATTTATGGTGAGCCGGAAAGAGACAACGAAAGCAAGGTGGAAGTAGTATTTAAAGTGGTAGAAGTAATACAAAGTAAAATGAAGATAAACTTTAGTGAAGTGGATAGAGACGATGTATATAGAGTGGGGAAAATGAAGGGTAGGAGACCGATCAAGGTTAAGTTAATATCAACCCTGATGGCGGAAATAGTGTTGAGGAATACCAGCAACTTAAAAGGTGATAAAATTTGGGTGAGAAGGGACATGGACAATGGCGTCATCAGGGAACAAAACATTTTACGCAGGCACCTAGGCAAAGCAAAATTTCAAGGGCTAAGGGCCTACATTAAAGGGCAGCGTTTGATCGTTGGGGACGGTCGCTGGTGGCGCACGTGGACACCAGCTCAGCTACAGGAAATAGACGGAAAAAACCAACATCAGCAGAGTGTAACGTGTGAGGAAGTAGCAGAAGTGAGCAACGTAACGCTGACGGGAGTCAGTGATGACGTAGGTGGGAGCGATACGGCAGAAGGAAGAGGAGTGGATACAGGAGTCGAGCAGTCAGAAGCGCACAAGGGAGCGGAGGGAAATGCACTGGAAGACAGCCCTATCGAGCAACGCCCATGGGTCAGCAAGGGGATTGAAGGAAGGAGACGAGAGACAATAGTAAAGGGTAAAAACCTATGTCTAAAAGATTTATGGGCAAAGAGAAATAAGTTACTTTAACTAAGCATTTTCCTGCTGTAAAATGGAATATTACGGGAAAACCATCGTCAGTGCTGCCGACAGTGGGGTTTGAACCCACTAACTTCTGAATGCAAGCTCACAGCTCTTTGACCCTAAACGCACGGCCAACTCGTTCAGTAACTGCCAGTATGTATAGGGTTACGGTGTAATAAGTGACGGGTGTCCAATGAGGGATAACCAGTACGTGTATCTCCAACATTAAAGCCGCCCAAGTTTTTTGTTGATCGTAATTAACTTGATCAAATATTCCCTGGGGATATGTTGTGTGTCCGCTCTAACGCTAAACATTTTAAAAAGAGAACATAGTTTCAAACATTCACTGACAGCTAGTTAAGCTTGTGTATAACACATTTACTGCTACATGTGTTGTGTTCGATTATATCAGTTTCATTGCCAGCAGAGAGTCTGATTTTAATCTTATAACGAAACATCAGATTAGACTAAAAGCGTTCAGCGGATTTCTATTTTAAATTACCGAATTCACGTTAAGTAGCCCCATGTAAATGCTCTTTCGTGGTACTGATGATTTCAATTATTGGGGTTCAAATGAGAAAGAAACGGCTCTAATCAATAATAAAACTACCACTTGCTTGTTATTGAAATGAAAACCTTTGACCAATATGTAGGGATAATCTACGGAATTCAAGCAATAGTCTATTTCCACAGAGGAGTGGGTTGCGGTACGGAAGTTTAAGAAGCGTGTACAAGGAAAGAGTAATTTTAGCACACTACTACAACGTTATGGAAAGTTGAAAGAATAAACGTTGGGCTGGAGGGATATAAACCCACATTATTCATTCTCTTTTATGATTTCCTTCGCCAATTTACACAAAAAAAAGAAAATTTATTGGTAAAGTGTTTCATAAAATGATCACTTAATGGATAGCTTTTGGTTCTTGCAATTCAGTTCATCACACGTGAACCGTTGCATATAATGAAACCTAATGCCAGGAATAGAAATATTAGACGACAGAAATACGAAAATAACCGATACCACACCCGAGGAAAATGACGATGATGCTTGTTTATAGGGGCCTAACATGTAGGTCATCGGCCCCTAATGGTACGAAATGAGGCGAATTGTAGTGACAATAGAATATTCCTAAATTCATCCACTGACCAGAATTCAAAACTTGATTTAGAAGAATGAATATGAGTGTAAAATAATCAGCAGAACTGTATTAAAAGTTAAAATAATTCCAAAATCAATCCACTGACTAGAATTCAGAAAACGGACACGGTGGACAAAAATTATGAACTTAAAACAATCTCGACGCAGAATGACCGACGAAACTCTCTTATGGTGACCAAGGGGCTGTGCAAGGTGTCCAGGTAGAACGACCGAGGGAAGGTGAGAAACAGGGAACTGTTCTGAGAACTGTGGAAGTAGGAGAAAGGCAATAGGTAGGAAAGGGAAGTGTGGAGTAGTGGATAGGAAAATACAGATGGAAGATGGTCATGGGAAGAAGAAAAGGGAGGGGGGGGGGAGAAGCTTCTGCACCTGTCAGGAAAGATAGGGCTGACCAGAAAGGGAGGGAATCAATTGAGATGGGTAGAGTTGAGGCTCTGGTCATGGGGAATGCCACTGTTAGTCTTGTGGGGAAAGTGTGTGGAGGAAAGGAAGCCAGGGTAGAGTGTTATCCAGGAATTAGGTTGAGGAAAATGTTGATGAATGTAGAAGGGAAGAAGGAGGGAAAGGAGAAGGTGGTAGTATTTCACGTTGGTACTAATAACGTAACGTAGTTGGGGAGTGTGGGATCTGGTAAATTCAGTACGGGTGGAGTTTCAGGAAGCGGACATTGTTGATGATGATGCTTCCTGTACAAAAGAGTTGTAGCATCTAAGGTCATCGGCCTCTAATGGTGCGAGACGAACTACATGGTATATATCCACTGACTGGATATTAAAATAAATCGCGATGAAAAATGATTATGAGATTAAAACAATCAGTGGATCTAATTCGCAATGACTTAATTTCTAATAGAATTATACAAAATACAGGTGGCAGTGGAATAAGGCATTGCCTAGAAGTACAGATATCTATATCTGTCAAGTTACAATTTAAAATAACACATTAAGATACGCAAACACGAACTAAAATAGAGTCAAAGGGATAAACGCGCAGTTAACACAAATACACTGAGACAAAGGGCATTATTACACACGGTAAAAAGAATACTGTCCCTCATAAAACGGATGACGAGGTCTGCTGACTGCTCGTCATCTCGCAAGATAAAGGAGATTGTACTCGGAAGTCTTAGCCTACGGCGCAGATCGGACAGGTCCACACACTCCTTACGGATGTGTACCACGGCAAAATAATCGCCACAAGTACACACCAGAGGAGGTTCTACTTTCAGTAAATAGGAGAGCATTATTATACCGTGGCTGATCCGAAGACGAGATAATCCCACTGCTTCCCTCTGAGAAGCCCAAAGAGAAGACCTCCATACGTTCGTTGTTCCTTTTATCACTCTCAGCTTATTTGGAAGTGAAGTTGCCTGCCACTCCATCTCCCAATGGGACATAACCAGATGTCACTGCTGAGTGCGAATATCACTTGCTGGCACCTTGAAAGGGGCAGCCTTATCTGCTAATTCGTTTCCCTCTACACACATGTGGCTTGGTAGCCACATAAACGTGATTCTGGTGCCGGCATCCGAACACCAGGCCAGCAGGTCCTGGAAACAGGTATCAATAGACTGTAGCGAGCTCTAGGAGTACACAGAAGAAAGTGGCGGCGCTCATCGGACAGTGCGTACAGCAGAGCTTCACAGATAGCAAAGAGCTCTGCTGTGTACACACTAAAGGTTTGCGGGCGATCAAAAAGAAATCTATAATTGTGGACAAGAACGCACAGCCCACCTTTGTTACTCTCCTCGAACCATCCGTGCAAAAGACAACGGAACCCGGATACCGGCCAACAACAGACAGAAAGAGCCTCCGATAAAATCGAAAGTTCCGGGTTTTCCTTCGGGCCAGTGTGCAGATCGAGGATTATTTCAGGTCGTCGTATAATCCACGGAGGTACCCCACTTGATTGTCTGACAAGGCAAGGGACCGAAGGTTCGTGATACAATCTGTAACTGATATCCAAACGTATTCCAAAAGGCCACGTTGCTCGAGGATGAGCATCGTACAGCGGACTGTTTCCATTGTGGAATACGCGAAGATAGCTTTGGTGAAGTGGCATTTGTCGCAAATTTGCAGCATAGGACAAAAGCATTTGCTGGCGCCTCAGGCATAAATGCGGCATGCCAGATTCAGTGAGCAGGCTAGCAATGGGGCTTATACGAAACGCTCCCGTCGCCAAACTAACCGCGCTGTGGTTGATGCTGTTCAGCTCCATATGCTGCACTGCCGTAGTCTAACCTTGATAATACAGGTGCCCTTTAAAAGCGTAGGAGCACCGTGCGGTCAGCCTCCCAAATAGTTCTGTTAAGAAACGTCAAGATATTCAACTGCCGCACGTGTGGCTCCCACGATAATTTGCTATGAAATAGAAGTCAAAGAAATCGGTAATTGTCAACTACGGGGAGAGCGACATTTCTGAAATAAAGCTCAGTGTGCGAGTGTAGAGTGCGTTGCCGGCAGAAGTGGACAACATAGTTCTTTGCGGTAGAAAACCGAAAGCTCTATTCTAAAGTCAACCGTTTCCCTTTCCTAATGGCTTGCTGGAATTTTCGCTCTGCGACTGCCATATTATGCGAACCATAGTGCAGAGCAAAATCGTCCACATACAGCGACGGTATTACTGCTGGACCAGTAGCAACGACAATACCGTTTATGGCAACCGCAAACACAGTGACACTAAGAACCGATCCCTGTGGGACTCCATTTTAATGAACGTGGTACTGCGAATATGCCCTCCCAACTCGAACACGGAATAGACGGAAGGGCAAATAATTCGCAAAAAATACCGTCAAGTGACCTCAGAACCTTCATTGATGCAGGACTCAAAGGATACCATATCGCCATGCGGTGTCATATGCCTTGTTTAAGTCCAAGAAAACCGCCACCAAATGCTGTTTGTGTAGAAATGCACCCTGGATAGAAATCTCCAGGTGGTCAGTGGTCGAGCGAGCGGCTTGAAAACCACATTGGTACTCAGACGGAAGTCCTTGTTCTCCAGACACCACACAAGCCGGCGATTTATGATCCTCTGAAATAGCTTACGCAAGCAGTTAGTGAGACAAATAGGTCTGTAGCTTCCTGCATACTTATGATTTTTGTCAGGCTTTAGGACAGGAATGACTATGCCTTCTGGCCACTGAGACGGAAACTCACCCTCTATTCAGATTCGGTTGAACATTCGAAGGAAATATAATAAACTATCCACACTAAGGTGTTTCACAAATGGTTATGGACATTGTCTGGCCTAGGGGGCGTGTCCTTGCCAAACGCCAAGGCGCTACGGAGTTCTCTAACCGTAAGGGGCACATTATAGTCCTCTGAAACTTGTGTGGCAAAACTAAGGTGATGACATTCTGCCTCTCGCTTCATAGCGAGGAAGTCAGGATGGTAATTTCCGGAGCAAGACACATCCGCGAAATAACTAGCTAGATGGTTAGCAATCGAGAGTGGTTCAGTGACAATACTGCCTGCAATGGAAATTTCTGGTTGAGAAGATGATCCTTTTAAACCCGAAATACGCCGAAGTTTAGTCCACACTTGAGATGATGGAGTATGTGACGTCATAGACGAAACATATCTATCCCGCTAAGCCTTCTTACTTTGACGAGTAAGAACTCTTACCTCAGCACGGATTTTTTAAATGTTACCAAGTTGGCAACAGGAGGCTGCCTACGATAACGTTTATGAGCGCGATGGCGTTCTTTGATAGCTGCTGCAATTTCTTAGTTCTTCCAAGGAAGGAGTTTTCGGCGAGGAGTCCCTGAGAAGGGGCAGGAGCAGCAGCAGCAAGAATAACTTGTGTTATGTAAGTTATATCGCTGTCTACGGTCCGCCTGGTCTCGTCCTTAAAGACAGCTAGTGATGTGAATTTTGGCCAATAAGCGTGTTTAAGAATCCATCGAGGAGGAGCATCGACGGATTTTTGTTAAAACAAAGTAAGAATAACATTAACATGGCCAATGTAACAAATATCATCGTGTGTATTCCATAGAAATAGCGGCACCAACGTTCGGCTGCATAGACAGTAAGCGACAGTATGTGCCGTAACGTACACTGAAATGATTTGGTTCACCTGTGTTCAAAATACATAAATCCGTATCTGTTACTTATGTTTCCATCTGCTTTCCCCTCCGGCGAGGCGTTTCAGAGCCCCATATGGGGCGATGAGCGCTAAAGTCACCAAGATGAAAGGAGGTGGAAGCTGATCTATAAGATCAGTGACATCATTTATGTTTAGAGGCTGGCCTGGTGGAAAAAAACGTTACACGCTGTTGCTACGACAGGCATCTGTATCCGCAATGCAAATGCTTCCAGCAGGGTTCTTAGAGGAACCTCTTCGCTATAAGTATCAGATCAAACAAACATAACCACGCTTACCGGACGCCCAGTGTACATAATACAGTTCTGTCGAGTAGAGTCCGAAATTTCTCAAGATCGTATGATGAACTGGACTGAAATTTGTCTCCTAAATGCAGACTATACTCGCCGTGACCTAACTAATGAGCTGACGCAGCTGCCTGTCATAACCGTTACAATTCCACTGCAGCAGTGCCATAGTGTGGACTATAAAAAAGATTGTTAAATTTTGAGGGACAAGGTACTCTTAAACCGAAACACTATCAATGTCAACATCTACATCCGAAGACGTAGATGTCAGCTCGAAGTCCATCCCGTCATCGACAGACGGCATGACCGACGCCCAGAACTTCGACGCTTTCCGGGGACGGGAAGTTTTGGAGCAGCTGTACCTGCTGGCGCAGACTCATACCCTCCAGATGGAGAACATGATTTCTCCTTCGTAGGAGGAGTGCGGAAGCGCCTGGTAATGGCGAGATGGGGGAGACTTAGCCTTTCTCCACCACTGCCAGCCGGGACAGACTTCTTGTTGGTCGAAGTTTGGGTGGTCCTACCTTCGAGCTTTTACTCTTTGCGACTATGCTCTCAGGAACACAGCGATCATCACGGGTATCGATGTCATCAAAGACGAACCTGGGGGACTCTGAGTTATCATACTGTAGTCTCATGTACTGACATTTTTATTCGTGGAATCAAACTCCTGGCGCGCTTCCTGGTACGAAAGGCCATCCAATGTCTTGATCTCCTGGATCTTCTTCTTACTCAAATATGTTGGACGGTTCCTATCTCAAGAAGAATGCAGACCAGAGCAGTTAGTGAACCTTCGAGGAGTTGTGAGCTACACTTCCACATGTATCACACACAGACTGATTCGAAGAGCAAGATACGATATGGCCGAATCTCTCTCTCTGTGCAGTTACTGGTTATCCTTTACTGGGAGTGATGAGTCTCCTTGCTTACCATGCATGCATGAATACCATTCATCCTCTCTGAAGGGATTAATATCTCCGTAGTTGCTGGTAGTCTGTAGCTACTGGATGAGTGCATTTAATCCATTTATTCATGTACCCATTCATAAATACACCCAAACATTTATCCTCAATCCAGTTAGGGAATCAGTGGATTAATTAATTAATTCATCCATTCATTCATGTAGAAAAAATCGTAAGGCGTTGCCCTTGCATGTGGAATAGTGATCCGTTTGTGTAAGGAAGCACAAATTAGGCAGGGAATCATAATTTAATTAATTAATTAATTCATTAATTAATTCACTCATTCATGCATTCATGTAAGGACATAGCCGAGGTAGGATGGGATAGGAAGGGCCTATGCCAATCGAATGGGGTAGTGTCTACAAATGCAACAGATAAAGAAGAAAGGGCGGGGGCACATGGTGAGCAGGATTTCCGCTTGCATGTTCCCTGCTGAATTTAGGTATTGGTGAGAAATTAGTGTTTGACAGCTATTAAATCATGTTGGGGTCTTCCGTTTGGGCCTCAAGAGAAAGGTCCTGGCGTATTATCCCTGGGAAGGTGGCACCTTTTCTCACTAGGGGTGGATAACTCGACCGGACGGTAGTTATGCATAAACCCATACATGCATTTATTCAGCGAATCGAATGCTCTCTCCTCAGTTGGTGGTTATCCGTGACTGGGAGAGAAATGTTCATTCATTTGTGCATGCATGACAATTCAATTCAGTTATGGAATCATTCATTTTCAACTCGTTCATGCATTAATGAAGCCATATGTATAGTGCCTGTGAATATGGAGGAGAACTCTGTACAGACCTATGACAAATAAACAAACAAATATATCCGAATCTCTGGCATTGATAACATCGCGTAGGAGGCAGGATGTACGGCCTCACATCACAACGGTAAGTTGTTACCTTGACTTTGCCTGGCAACACCGACAACTTGAATGAGACAATGCAGACACTAGTGGCAACGTCTTCACCGTTGATTTTGCGCGTAATGCGCCGGATGTGTGTCACGCCACGGTTCTTCATGTCTTCCATCAACTCTTCCTCGGTGTGGAATATAAGGTTATGGTGGAAGATGACTACGCAAACCAGATTCAAGGATTTGTGCTCCTCCACTTTGACTGGGATTTCGTCAAAGTGGTCACACTTAAGCAACTGATCGACTTGCAGTCCTCTACGAGTCTTCAAAAGCAAACTACCGTTGCACATTTTCCTGAGATCGTCAAGTTCGCCGTAGACGCCTTCAATGTGTCTACTAGAAAGCATCGATTTTACCAGCTTAAGATCCTGACCATGGGTTCAGGTAGCAACCAGAAACCTAGGATACCTGGATCCCATTCCTTCAGGCGCGCATATTCCTAGGGAGTTGAACCTCTCAAGGATGCAAAAGTTAATGACTACGGTGGGGGGATCACATTGGGCAGGTATATGACGTTTCGAAGCCACACCCGAAATAATCCTCCCCGAATGCCACCCACTCCGATCAGGGGTCTCCGTAGCTGAACCAAGCAACCAAGGCAGTACGTGGCCATAGCCGGTACTGCCCGTGGTCCGATGGTGGACGATGCCTAATACGGGATGACTGAGACAATGAGCACTAGGACTCGCTTCCTCCAGTCACTCGCAATAACATGTACCCCATAGCGTGTACAGAGCACTAAATATAGAGAAAAATTTATAATACACTGACTGACAGAGCAAATGCAACACCAAGAAGGAGTGGTCAGAACTTTATGCCAATTGCAGGGTAGACTGACGTCACTGAGGTATGCTCATGATGTGAAATGCGCCGCTGTGCTGCGCACGTAGCGAACGATAAATGGGACACGGCGTTGGCGAATGGCCCACTTCGTACCGTGATTTCTCAGCCGACAGTCATTGTAGAACGTGTTGTCGCGTGCCACAGGACACGTGTATAGCTAAGAATGCCAGGCCGCCGTCAACGGAGGCATTTCCAGCAGACAGACGACTTTACGAGGGGTATGGTGATCGGGCTGAGAAGGGCAGGTTGGTCGCTTCGTCCAATCGCAGCCGATACCCATAGGGAAGTGTCCACGGTGCAGCGCCTGTGGCGAACATGGTTGGCGCAGGGACATGTGGCACATGCGAGGGATCCAGGCGCATCCCGAGTGACGTCAGCACGCGAGGATCGGCGCATCCGCCGCCAAGCGGTGGCAGCCCCGCACGCCATGACAACCGCCATTCTTCAGCATGTGCAAGACACCCTGGCTGTTCCAATATCGACCAGAACAATTTCCCGTCGATTGGTTGAAGGAGGCCTGCACTCTCGGCGTCCGCTCAGAAGACTACCATTGACTCCACAGCATAGACGTGCACGCCTGGCATGGTGCCGGGCTAGAGCGACATGGATGAGGGAATGGCGGAACGTCGTGTTCTCCGATGAGTCACGCTTCTGTTCTGTCAGTGATAGTCACCGCAGACGAGTGTGGCGTCGGCATGGAGAAAGGTCAAATCCGGCAGTAACTGTGGAGCGCCCTACCGCTAGACAACGCGGCATCATGGTTTGGGGCGCTATTGCGTATGATTCCACGTCACCTCTAGTGCGTATTCAAGGCACGTTAAATGCCCACCGCTACGTGCAGCATGTGCTGCGGCCGGTGGCACTCCCATACCTTCAGGGGCTGCCCAATGCTCTGTTTCAGCAGGATAATGCCCGCCCACACACTGCTCGCATCTCCCAACAGGCTCTACGAGGTGTACAGATGCTTCCGTGGCCAGCGTACTCTCCGGATCTCTCACCAATCGAACACGTGTGGGATCTCATTGGACGTCGTTTGCAAACTCTGCCCCAGCCTCGTACGGACGACCAACTGTGGCAAATGGTTGACAGAGAATGGAGAACCATCGCTCAGGACACCATCCGCACTCTTATTGACACTGTACCTCGACGTGTTTCTGCGTGCATCGCCGCTCGCGGTGGTCCTACATCCTACTGAGTCGATGCCGTGCGCATTGTGTAACCTGCATATCGGTTTGAAATAAACATCAATTATTCGTCCGTGCCGTCTCTGTTTTTTCCCCAACTTTCATCCCTTTCGAACCACTCCTCCTTGGTGTTGCATTGTCACTGTCAGTCAGTGTATGTCCTTCTGGCATTCGGCTGTGCAGGGACCTGTGTTGTTAGGCCGATTCTACTGCAAGGGTACATCACGCTCCTACCCGCAATCCCTGGATGGTTACTGCACGGACTTTCGGGCGTAACCGCATACGTGATCTCCGAGCAGCACACACATAAAAAATTGGTATCGGTCTATTACTAACCCTCAAAAAACAATAAATAATAGAGACTGGATCATGGCCACATGGCCCTTTCAGTCACCTTCTACGACAGACTGGGATTACCTTTAAATTCATTCAGCCCCTCCCATCCACAGGAGGTCCAACACATGTTTTCAAATTGCAATCCATGTCTGCGCCTAGGTCGCTCCTTTTATTGCCTCTTACGACAGACAGGGGACACCGTGGGTGTATTCTACATGTGCGTACCGCACCCGCAGGGGGTGCGGAGATTATTATCAGTGGAATACTGTGTAGAAGGGATACTGACTGGAAGGTGATTGGGGATTAAAATGAGGCTATGCGGTGAGTATGTGGGAAACTGGGAGAGAGATATCTGGATCCTAATGGGTGGGTAGGAGGTAGCAATCTACGTGCAGATGGCCTTCACTTAAAACACAGTGGTACATATAATTAGCAAATTTGTTTGGAAGGGTTACAGGGAGGTACATTCAGAGAAAAAGGATGGCCTAAGTAGCAGTGATAACTGAACAGGGAACTTGAAGTCAAGTAGGGAAGACATAAAAATGTTAGTGCTTACTGTAGAAGTATTGTAATGAAATGAATAATGTACCGGGCGGTACACCTCCACTCCGCTAATTTAAAATGTGCGCCTGTTGAAACTCCTCTGCTGGAGGAAGTCTGAACTTTATTGACAGTATTAATTTTCTACCGTCTCAGAAGATGTCACCACGTGGAAAATTTTGAGTTTTTGAACTGTGTCATTTTTGATGTGTTTTTGTTTCGCTTGAAGTAAGAAGTGTGAACTTTCTCTTCTAGAGGACACTACTGAAGATCTACAATAGTGCAACCTAGTGCGGAGTCAAAGAACTATTTTTTTGGAGAAAATTTAATTTCAAGAGTTTGTTCTTTGTTAAATTTCTTTCTATCATTGTTTAAGTTGGCAATATTTACCCCTTTCTTCCCCTTGTGTTGAACCTAACCAATCCCGAATTTCTTAAATTAATTTCTATCCAATCAGATGTATCTTCCCCCAACTTGAATCTGTTGCGGGGTCCTATCCAATAAAGAGTTTGTGGGAGGGTGTTTTCTTTCCCCTAACGTCTAGAAACTTCCGCGAGAGTATTTAAACTGCTGATTTTTGGGTCTCTAGGCCACTTCTGTTCCATCTTTCAGTGTGTTAAGTACATAGCAGGGGGCGGGAAGCGCCTCTTTCTTCTCCAGCCGTTCAACACAAGGTAATGGCCGATTAATAACTTCTTTCTTTGCTAGCTCAGCAGTTTAACTTTCGGGGCGGGTTCTAAGCGTTCAGCCATGTAACCTTTTCCTAAAATGTAACTACTCCTTTCATATATTCTCTTTTAAAACGACATATTGGGATAGAGAGTGCTAACCCTCTCGAGCTCCCACTCACATTGTCTTGAGGTGAACTTATTTTCTCAACCTATTTTTCGTTAATGTAAAACAAATTGTTCTTTTCTTAAGTCACCTCTTTAGCATGGGATTAGCCCTTGTATTAACGGCCTAGTGCCAAGTAGGTCTTAATCAAAGTGTATTAGGAGTGCAAGTTCGCCTCCTCTCAAATTGTTATTTTAGAGGTCATTTAATTAACCTGCTTTTCTTTTAATAGACCACAGTAGATTGGGTATTTTACCCCTGTGTTTATGTCCGTTGAGGACAACTTGAAGGTGGAGCTTGGTGTGGCCTGGGAGAGGCTTAAATTTTGAGAGCGAGTGGCTCTTTTGAAAATTCTGGGTTGTATGCCTCATGGAGGTTTTTCAGTGTAATTTGGAGCAAGGGCTCCTAGGTATGAATGGGGTTTTCTCCCCCTCTGTTAAAACTTGTGTTTGAGGTAAAACTGAGCTGATTGCCCAAGCATTGTGAAGTCAGGGCGCGAAGCCCAAATTCTGTAAATATTGTAACTAACCCCTTTTGAACTGCTACTTTGTACCTGCCATGCTTGTTATTTCTTTGTTTTCAAAAAGAAAATATAACCTTGTTAACTTTTAAATTAATTTTACATTGCACTATAATTTCGTAGCTTGAAACCCATTCACACCCGCACTTTCTTTCACCTCTACCTACCACGGAAAAGTCCGTAACAAGTGGTAGCAGAGCGTGGTTGAATGGGTCTCAATTTAGCCCCTTTTGACGGCTAAATATTGTTTGTTCCGAACTCTAACTATTTTCCCAGTTGCTGGAATTTTTTGAGTTTTTCAAAATTGGTCTGTCATCATGCCCGGCCCTCGCGATGTTCTCCTTCTTAACTATTTGCGAAAGGAGGAGTTGATCTATGAATTAACTATCAGAAATGTGCAATCTGGAGGCACGGTTGCAATAGACACTAACAAACTTAGAGAGTCCCTTGATTTGCCCATTTCTATCCCCAATTTGGGAGAGAAAGAAATTGACGACTCTCTTTCCACGATCACGGAGAATATTACTGGGCTAGCTTCTGTAGTTAGTTTTTTTGATGAAAATGATCCGTCTCCTAATCAAATTAAGCGTGTGCAAGGCAGGCTATATCATTTTTCGAATAGGGTTAACGATCTGTTGTCTCTAAAACTGAATGATGTTCAGAGGAAGGAAGCTGGTACGCTCCTGGAAAATATTTCCGAATTATCTAGTAAGGTCACTCAATTGTTAACTGGGGAAGTTCCTCCCAAATCTGATCAACCCACCATAGTAAATGCAGGTAGTAAGGAAGCGCCTCCCAAGGGAGAAGTTAATAGAATAACCGTTGCTGCTCAAACTATCCCTGCCCCACTGGACAACGAGTCTGAACGCCGTGCATCGCTGAGTAACATCCGTTCTGAATTAACTTCCTTGCCATTGAAACCTTTACCTACTATGTCACCCGGGTTTAGTAGCTTGCCTCATCCATTGGCAATGTTGCTCAGAGGTATATCTAAGTTTTCCGTTAATACCACCAGTGACGTAATTTCATTTTTAAGATTTCTAGTGGAATTTCAGGATCATGCCCTTGTTTTTTCTCTTTCTCCATGTCAAATCTTGCAAATTATCTATCCGTATGCTACTGGTAAGCACTACAAATAGCAGAAGAAAGAAGGAATGCAAAAATCAAAGGGGAAAGATCGAAAATGTCTAAATTAAATGCAGAGTTTCAGAAACTAGCTAGAAGAGATAAGAATGCCTTTTTGAATGAACAGTGCAAGGAAGTTGAGGAAAATAACAGACTGGGTAAGACAAGAGATCTTTACATAAGAATTGGAGACATCAGAGGGAAATTCCAGGCTAAGATTGGAATGATAAAAGATAAAAATGGAAAAGATCTTACTGAAGCAGAGGAGATTAAAGAAAGGTGGAGGGAATATGTAGGCAATTTGTATAGGAAAGATGGGAATACTCCTGATGATGAAGTTACTCTGTTGTCAGAGTCAGAACCAGATATCTTAGAAAGTGAGGTCAAGTGGGCCCTAGAGAGTATTGCAAACAATAAGGCAAGTGGTTATGATGGAATCCCTGCAGAACTGTTCAAAATCCTAGGAGAGGATGCTGTGAAAGTGCTACATTCAATATGTCAGCAAATATGGAAAACCCAGCAGTGGCCAAAAGATTGGAAAAACTCAGTGTTCATCCCAATTCCAAAGAAGGGCAGCGCTAAAGAATGTTCAAACTACCGAACAATCGCACTTATATCGCATGCTAGTAAGGTTATGCTCAAGATCCTGCAAAATAGGCTTCGGCAGTATGTAGATCGAGAACTACCTGAAGAACAAGCCGGTTTCCGCAAAGGCAGAGGAACCAGAGATCAAATTGCTAATATTCGCTGGATTATGGAAAAAGCAAGAGAATTCCAGAAAGACCTATACTTATGCTTTATTGACTATGCTCAAGCCTTTGACTGTGTCGACCACAATAAATTGTGGCAAGTACTCAAGACTATGGGAGTACCAGATCATCTTATTTGCCTTATGAGAAATCTCTACTCTGATCAGGAAGCTACGGTGAGAACCCTATATGGAACAACTGAATGGGTCAAGATTGAGAAAGGTGTACGTCAAGGCTGCATATTGTCACCTTACTTATTCAACTTATATGCAGAGTATGTGATGAGGAATGCCAAATTAGATGAAACAGAAACTGGAGCTAAAATTGGTGGGATACATATAAATAACCTTAGATATGCTGATGACACCACCCTGTTGGCAGAAAGTGAAGAACAACTTAAGTATCTACTAATGAAGGTGAAAGAAGAAAGTGCAAAAGCTGGACTAAGGTTGAATGTCAAGAAAACAAAGATCATGGCAACTAAACCTATCACCTCCTGGCATATAAATGGTGAAACAATGGAGGTTGTTCCTAGTTTCATCTACTTGGGCTCCAAAATAACTGCTGATGGCGATTGCAGCCATGAAATTAAGAGACGCGTGCTCCTTGGGAGGAAGGCAATGGCCAACCTTGATAACGTTTTCAAGAGTAGAGACGTAACTTTAAGAACGAAGATTCGTATAGTGAAGGCTATGGTCTTCCCAGTAGCAATGTACGGAAGCGAAACCTGGACAGTAAGAAAGGCTGAGCGCCGAAGAATAGATGCATTTGAACTATGGTGTTGGAGAAAACTCCTTAGAGTTCCGTGGACTGCGAAGAGATCTAATAAGTCCATATTACAGGAAATCAACCCAGGCTGTTCACTGGAAGGTCAAATACTCAGGCAAAAACTAAAGTACTTCGGTCATATCATGAGAAAACATGATTCACTGGAAAAGACCTTAATGCTGGGGAAGACTGATGGTAACAGGAGAAGAGGGCGACAACGGATGAGGTGGATTGATGACATCAAGGAAGCCACGGCTCTCAATTTAGAAAGACTTCGGAAAATTGTATACGACAGGAAGAAATGGCGCACTTTGGTCTATGGGGTCACGGAGAGTCGAAAGCGACTAAACGACTAACAACAACAACAACAACAACAACATGCTACTGGTATTCTCTCTGATAAAATCGTAAGAGCCATTGCCGAGCAATCATCTATTGAGGATTTCCATGCCCATTTGCTAGCTAACTTCATCCCTGCTAGGGCCAGGTCCTCCCTTATTCAGAAGTACTATTATCGTGTACAGCGCTTGGATGAAAACTTGGCTGATTTCATACAGGACATTAAGTTTTATACTAGGGTGTTTGCCCTTCATTTTCCTGAAGATCAGATTGTACAGGCTATTGTAGAGGGAATTTCACCTCCCTATAGGTCATATTTGTGTTTCGCGGCGTGCCCGCAAACTTTCTCGGAACTTGAAGCATTGGCCGTCTCAGCGGAAGGAGTTAGATACGCCGATTCTTTGCGTGTCGCGAAAGAACCCCCGCCTTCCATTAGTAATACTCGGCCTCCACCTCGCCGATCAGTCACCCCCCGTAAATGTTATGCTTGCGGGTCGCCTGACCATCTGCGCAATAAGTGTCCTCTGATCAAAACTAGTAGGGCAAATAATGGAGCTGGTTCATCACAAGGCTGTTTTAAATGTGGGGCTTTCTCACATATCGCAAAGAATTGTCCCAATTCGAATAGCACCCCCTCCTGCTCAACTTCTGGTGTAACTTCCAACAACAATCAAAAGTGACTAGTGGCTGCGGCTGAGTCAACTAATTCTGCTTCCCAAGGCTCAGCCCCTGGCAAAAAGGTCGAGAATTCAGGGAACGATAAGTCTTCGAATACATCGTTTGAATGCCCCAAAGAGTGCCTTAGGATTGCGGCGGATACCCCCGCACCTGTTCCTTTTCTTAAGATTGAGTTAAATAACGAGCCTATAACAGCTCTCTTAGATTCAGGGAGTGTTTGTTCGATTATTTCGGCTGAATGGTATTCTAAATTGAAAGCTGTTTGTAAACTACCTGACTACGTCTCATCTTCTATTCAATATGTTTCGGCTAATTCATCTCCATTAGAAATTCTAGGTTCTGTACTGGTCAAAATTCGTATTTTTAAGTTTACTTGGAAAATTAAATTGTTTGTGGCTAAGCACCTGCCTTGCCCCATCATATTGGGAGCGGACTTTATTTCTCACACTGGTCTTGTGCTCGATCTTCAGAGTAAGTCGTGCACATTCAAATTTGCGTCCAATTGTAAAATTCCCTTGTTAAAGTGTAATTCTGTGTCATGTTCATCTATTTCGCCTACCCAGGATGAGATGTTGTTAGACCTTAGACATCTACCTGAGGAGCAGGCTGATAGTATTCGTAAATTATGTCAGTCATTTCCAGAGGTGTTCTCTGATACTCTTGGTGTTACTGACCTTATTGAATACAAAATTGAGGTCACGGATTCGATTCCTGTCCGTTTTCCACCTTATAGGCTATCTCCACCTAAAATGAAGGCTCTGAAAGAAATTATCGATCAGATGTTGAAGGATGGTATTATTAGGCCCTCTAAGTCGGCGTATTCATCGCCTATTTTTCTAGTCCCGAAACCCCAAGGAGGCTTCAGGCCTGTCATTACAGGGCTCTCAATCGGAAGGTGGTGTTGCAATCTGTGCCCCTTCCTGACCTTCATTCTTGCTTTTCATGGTTTCGTAAGGCCAAGTTCTTCACTATCTTGGACTTGAATCAGGCCTATAATCAAATTCCCCTTGCCGAAGAGTCTAAACACCTTACAGCGTTTGCCACGGACTGGAATTTATACGAATACAACCGCGTGCCTTTCGGGCTCCCCACGGGGGCAGCTGTGCTCACTAGGCTACTAGATAGGGTTTTCTCCGACATCAAATTCGAGTACTTATATCACTATTTAGATGATGTCGTCGTATTTTCAGAGACCTTTGAAGAACATCTTGATCATTTGCGAGAAGTTCTCGATCGCCTTCGTAAGGCAGGGTTAACTGTTAAGTTGTCCAAGGTTGCCTTTGCTAAGCCCTCTATGTCATTCCTAGGGCATATTGTGTCACCCGATGGTGTAGCAGTCGATCATTCTAGAACACAGGCCATCCGTGATTTTAAACCTCCCAAGGACATTAAAGGTATCGCCAGGTTCATTGGTATGGTGAATTTCTTCAGGAAGTTCATTCCTAACTTTGCTAATAGAGCGGCGCCCTTAAACCTTCTTCGTAGGAAAGGCTTCAAATTCGAGTGGGGACCTTCTCAACAAGCCGCTTTTGAAGACCTTAAATTAGCACATTGTAATGCCCCTGTACTTGCTATGCCTGATTTCTCGAAGAAATTCATCGTCCAAACCGACGCGTCGTCGTCAGCAGTAGCTGCAGTCCTTCTTCAAGAGACTGAACTAGGGAGGCGACCTATCGCCTATGCCTCTAGGACCTTGTCGGCTCAAGAAGCCAAGTATTCCATCTATGAGCTCGAAGGTTTGGCAGTCTTATTCGCCTTAGAAAAGTTCCGTCTCTATCTGGAACACGTCAAATTCGACCTGGAGACAGATAATCAAGCATTAAGCTGGGTCTTAGGTAGGCCGCGTCGTACTGGTCGTATAGCCCGCTGGGCTATTCGTATTTCCGCCTTCCAGTTTGATGTTAGACATATCAGAGGTACCGAAAATGTTGTTGCTGATGGACTCAGCCGTATGTTTCATAACGACGTCGAGACCCACGAACCGGTCGACAGTTCATCACCTCCCGAGTCCATACTATCTGGTGTTAATGCCATCTTAACAGATGCTCCCATGCTTTTTAGGGATATTGAGAAATACCAACGTGAAGATCCGACGCTGGCTCCGATAATGGAAACCCTTTCTTCTGGGGAACATGTTGTCCCTTTTGTTCTGAGGAATGGTGTTCTATGTTGCCCATCGAGGCATGATAGGATGATGAAAGTTGTCGTTCCAGCTGTTCTTGTACCTATGATCTTCAAGTATTATCATGAGACCCCATTAGGAGGGCATCTTGGAATCTTTAAAACTCGTGAGAAGATTCGTGAAATGTTCATCTGGAAAGGTATGGACGGTGAAATCCGGGAACTTGTAAAAGCTTGTAAATCTTGTTTGCTCAGTAAACCCACCATGTCCACCAAGGTAGGCCTTTTGTCTTCGCATCAAGCGTCGCGCCCCATGGAACGTCTGTATATCGATTATGTAGGACCCTTCCCCCAGTCAAAGGGTAATGCTAACAAGTTCATCTTTGTGTGCGTAGATGGTTTTACCAGATTTTCTTGGTTATTTCCGACTAAGCTGGCTACCGCTCAGTCTACCATTACCTGCTTAAATTCTATTTTTGCTTCTTTTGGTCCGTGTCAATATATTGTATCTGATAATGCTAAGGCTTTCACATCTAATTTCTTTCGTAAATTCTGTTTTGACTTATCAATCTCTCATGTAACTACTTCTGCTTATTACCCTCAACCTTCTCTGGCTGAAAGGGTTAACCGTAATCTCAGGTCAGCACTTATTGCCTATCATCATGAAGATCATTCCAGGTGGGACACGTCCCTGCATTGGATAGCTTTTGCTTTGAATTCGGCGGTTCATGAATCTCACAAGTTTACTCCAGCTTCTTTGATGTTCAAGTTTGTTCCCAACTCGCCGCTCTCTAACCTCTGGTCTCTGAATGGCATTCTACCCGAGACAATAGATCCGGATAACATTAAAGATCTTTGGAAGAAGGCTAAAGCCAATCTTAAAGTGTCTCATGAAAAGGTTAGGGAAAGGTATGATCGTGGACGGAGACCCACCCCTTTGAAGGTAGGTGACCAGGTTATGGTCAAAAATTTTGTTCCTGCGGGCAAGCTTGCCCCCAGATTTCATGGGCCTTGTATAATTCTCGATTTCCTCACCCCGGTGACGTTGTTATTAAGCAATCCAGCCACCGAGAGGATATTTAGGGTTCACCTGTCCCAGGTGAAACCGGTGTAAATTTTGTGTCAACTTGCTTCATATAATTTGATAGGAATATGAAGGTTATATTTTTTTTTTGAGTTCCACTCTTAAGGCATTCTGCTCCTTCTATTTTATTTTATATGTAAGCATTTCTTGTAAACCTCCCCGATTGTTAAACTGCCTTTCTGTCCTTACCTCGGCCATTACCACGCTCCCGTCTCCTGCTTCAGTACACACAGTGGCTTGACTTATGCCATGGATATTTGCACGCCGCTGGCCCCTCAACCTCTCCACAAGCCTGTATCCTCAAAAAAGATGATGGTCCAACACAATTCTGCCGCCAAGCTTTAATGTTTCAGTGCCCCCGCAGCCGCGCGGCGCCGTGCAGCAACTGGAGCTGAGGACGGGCCCCCTCGGCCCCAGCGAGGACGACGTGTGCACGGCGAGCCGGAGCTCTCCTCCCGGCCAAGGCTGATGTGCGGCGCACGACCTGCTACTTGCCCGCAGCCTGTATATGTTCACCGCGGGCGCGGCGTGCTTCAACACCTCTGCTCCCCTCATAGTGCGGGCGAGCGGTATCTCAGGGTACTTGAGGGGTCCGAGCGGCCTCCTTTGGACGCAAGCCGCAACGGCCGGTCTTGCAATCCCACTTCATCACCATCTACTACATGAACAGATACCATAAGTAATGACTACACTTGGGAATTCAACTGCAATATTTGGTGGACTTTGAATTTTTTTTTCTTCACTTTCAAGTATAAAAAGTTATCTTCAAAAATTCAACTTCTACAAATATAAAGACTTTACTTCATCTGCAACAACAAATTTTGAAACCAAATCAACCCCAAATTAAGAAAATCTTATAAATTTTTTGGCAATCAATCTTCATACCCACAGCATAACTTGGACCTTGTTTCAAACTGATTTCATGTGTCATACCTGGAGGAACTTTTGGGGGGGGAGGTCTGTACCGGGCGGTACACCTCCACTCCGCTAATTTAAAATGTGCGCCTGTTGAAACTCCTCTGCTGGAGGAAGTCTGAACTTTATTGACAGTATTAATTTTCTACCGTCTCAGAAGATGTCACCACGTGGAAAATTTTGAGTTTTTGAACTGTGTCATTTTTGATGTGTTTTTGTTTCGCTTGAAGTAAGAAGTGTGAACTTTCTCTTCTAGAGGACACTACTGAAGATCTACAATAGTGCAACCTAGTGCGGAGTCAAAGAACTATTTTTTTGGAGAAAATTTAATTTCAAGAGTTTGTTCTTTGTTAAATTTCTTTCTATCATTGTTTAAGTTGGCAATATTTACCCCTTTCTTCCCCTTGTGTTGAACCTAACCAATCCCGAATTTCTTAAATTAATTTCTATCCAATCAGATGTATCTTCCCCCAACTTGAATCTGTTGCGGGGTCCTATCCAATAAAGAGTTTGTGGGAGGGTGTTTTCTTTCCCCTAACGCCTAGAAACTTCCGCGAGAGTATTTAAACTGCTGATTTTTGGGTCTCTAGGCCACTTCTGTTCCATCTTTCAGTGTGTTAAGTACATAGCAGGGGGCGGGAAGCGCCTCTTTCTTCTCCAGCCGTTCAACACAAGGTAATGGCCGATTAATAACTTCTTTCTTTGCTAGCTCAGCAGTTTAACTTTCGGGGCGGGTTCTAAGCGTTCAGCCATGTAACCTTTTCCTAAAATGTAACTACTCCTTTCATATATTCTCTTTTAAAACGACATATTGGGATAGAGAGTGCTAACCCTCTCGAGCTCCCACTCACATTGTCTTGAGGTGAACTTATTTTCTCAACCTATTTTTCGTTAATGTAAAACAAATTGTTCTTTTCTTAAGTCACCTCTTTAGCATGGGATTAGCCCTTGTATTAACGGCCTAGTGCCAAGTAGGTCTTAATCAAAGTGTATTAGGAGTGCAAGTTCGCCTCCTCTCAAATTGTTATTTTAGAGGTCATTTAATTAACCTGCTTTTCTTTTAATAGACCTCAGTAGATTGGGTATTTTACCCCTGTGTTTATGTCCGTTGAGGACAACTTGAAGGTGGAGTTTGGTGTGGCCTGGGAGAGGCTTAAATTTTGAGAGCGAGTGGCTCTTTTGAAAATTCTGGGTTGTATGCCTCATGGAGGTTTTTCAGTGTAATTTGGAGCAAGGGCTCCTAGGTATGAATGGGGTTTTCTGCCCCTCTGTTAAAACTTGTGTTTGAGGTAAAACTGAGCTGATTGCCCAAGCATTGTGAAGTCAGGGCGCGAAGCCCAAATTCTGTAAATATTGTAACTAACCCCTTTTGAATTGCTACTTTGTACCTGCCATGCTTGTTATTTCTTTGTTTTCAAAAAGAAAATATAACCTTGTTAACTTTTAAATTAATTTTACATTGCACTATAATTTCGTAGCTTGAAACCCATTCACACCCGCACCTTCTTTCACCTCTACCTACCACGGAAAAGTCCGTAACAAATAATATTAAGTAAATAGATATATACTTACAAGATATTGTAATAAGAGTTGAATCATGGTTGAGAAATGATATAATGGATGCAGGAATATTCTCACACAACTGGAGAGTGTATCGTAGAGATAGGATAGGAATGGCGGGAGGAGGAGTATTCATTCTGGTGAAAGAAGAATTTGTAAGCTACGAAAAAGTTAAAGAGGACAGACAGGTCATTCTAGGTATAAGGCTCATTTCTAAAGATAATAGGCAACTTGATGACTTTGGAGTGTACAGATCGGGAAAGTGTAGCACTGACGCTGATTCAGAATTATTTCATAAGATAATCAGTTAAGTGAGAAACGATATGGAAAGGAACGTGATTGTAGCGAGTGATCTCAATTTACCAAATGTAAATGGGAAGGTAATGAGAACGACAGGAAGCATGACCAACAAATGGAAAATAAATTAGTATGGGAAGGATATCTGATTAAAAAAGTGATGGAACCAACTAGAGGGAAGAACCTTCTGGATGTGGTGCTGGTAAAACCAGACGAGCTCTATAGAGAAACCGAATTAATAGATGGTATTAGTGATAATGAAGTTTTTTTGTCATAGTTAAAAATAAAAGTGAAAAAAGGAAGTTATTATAATTAGGACTATTAGGCAATACCACACGGCTGATAAAACAGGCATGAGGGAGTTTTTAAAAAGTAACAATGATTGGTGGAAAACTGTAAATAAAAATGTAAACAGACTCTTAAATGGGTTCAAAATAATTGTTGAGGAATCTGAAGATAGGTTTGTACTTTTAAAGGTGGTAAGGAATGGTAAGGATCCACTATATTAAACCAGAGAATAAAGAGAATAAGAAGGAGGTGCAGGTTGGAAAGAAACAGAGTTAAAAATGGTTATGGAAGTAAGGAGAATTTGAAGAAACTTACTAAGAAATTGAATCTAGCAAAGACGTCAGCTGAGGATAACATGATGGCAAGCATAATTGGCGGTCTAACAAATTTCAGTGAAAAATAGAAGGGAATATATAGGTACTTTAAGGCAGAAACAGGTTCCCAGAAGGATATTCCAAGGGGTGTGTGTATGCGAGGATCTTCAAAAGTCAGGAGTATTCATTCTGCAGTATGTAAAGATTGTTGGTTACAAGGATAATGTCGGGATAGAGGAGGTAATTAATACTGAGGAAGTATTAAAATTTACCTATGGCAACAATGACATTTACAGTAAGGTGCAAAATCTGAAAAGTAGAAAAGCAGCTGGAATTGGTAAGGTTGCGCGGGGGGGGGGGGGGGGGGGGGTTATACTAAAGACAGTGGTTTGGGATATAATACCATAATACCATATCTGAAGTACTTATTTGATTATTGTTTGTATGTAGGAGCTATGCCAAATGAATGGAGAGTTGCTATAGTAGCCCCTGTGTATAAAGGAAAGGGTGATAGACATAAATCTGAAAATTACAGTCCAATCAGTTTGACATACAGCATGTAAGGTTTGCGAAAGCATTCTTTCTCATTGTATATGACATGCACCACTGCAGGAGGAATAGATGGTTCTGCTTTACTAGTGATTTGTCCCATTATGAGGGGCCGGTGTCCTGGATTTTGGACTTCATCATAGTAACTAAGAAACAAGTTCTCTTTAAACAAGGAACATCATCAACATCATCACCACCATTATCATCATCAACAACATCAACGAGAGCGTAAAATACCACGAAATGGATAACTTTAGTTTTCGTTTAATATACTAGAGAGCCTGAGGCGTGCTTCATTCCTTTTAAAAGTTTTTACTCGGCTTAGAAAGTGGCGTCTTCCAAGAGAACAAGACGGCCGATGGCAAGACGAAACCCCAGTGTCTAAATTGGTTCGCTCCCACTCGGCGTGAAGAGCTATTGTTCTTTGAAAGGCGGTACCCTTGAGGTGGCAGATAAATAAGGAGAGCTCCCTGTCATCTACCTGATGATATGTTCTTGAAGAGTGCTTGAGCCATAGCGTGCACACATACGTACAGGCATACATAGCGTAAAGCGTATATTTATTGACACCTTAAGCGTCTAATTAGTCCTTCTATTGATTGCTTATTTTAGAGGAAGTGGTTACTTCAATTTATGAACTCCAATTTCGATATTTTTTCTTTATTTCAATCATGAGGAAGCATTTCTCTTTATTGCTCCAATTTTAATACTTTATTATTGGAAAAGGGACAGAGATAACCGTTATTAACACTTATGCAGATGTCATAATTTAATCAGTTGTTGACACACGCTCTTTTTCGTATCACATGTCCGAGCTAGCTTATTAATGATAATGATGTTTTTTGTTTAAAGGGGCCTAACATCAAGGTCATCGGACTGTAGTGGTACGAAATGTAATGACAGTTTCAAAGTAGAAAACTCATCCATTGACCAGAATTCAGAACTTGATGATGAAGAATGAATGGATAAATATGATTTGAAATAATCAGCGGATCCAACGCACGATGTTGAAAGTTAAAAATAATATCAAAATCAATCCAAGAAGTAGAATTCCAAGAAAAAGGGACGAATAATTTAATCTTATTGGCTACTTTTACGGTTTTCGGAGACGCCGATGTGCCGGAATTTAGTACCGCAGGAGTTCTTTTACTTGCCCGTAAATCTGCCGAAACGAGGCTGACGTATTTGAGCACCTTCAAATACCGCCGGACTGAGACAGGATGGAACCTCCCGTGTTGGGGTCAGAAGGCCAGCGTTCAACCGTCTGAGCCACTCGGGCAAACCCTCTTCTATTACAAAAATGAATTATAAAATGTAAATACAACAAATACACTGATAAAATGGATTATGTCTATTGGTAGGATGATGCAGTTCATCAAATGTCATGTAGAACAGTGTGCCCAGATATTCAGAGACAAGAAAGCAGGACCTGATCGTAAATATGATCTACCAGCGAACTTGATCGCGATACCAAGCGTCACACAGTGTTACATTAACACGTTGCAGTGTGAAGTCACTGTGACAGGTTCTCGTAGTTTTCACTTGAATGAATTGTCTTCAACAACTTTAAGCTTCCACGCAGTATGTCATAAAACTCTACATAGTTTTAATCAAGTCGCACCTAGTGATTACCATGTGTTTACATTTTCAGGCTTTAGCCTGGATTTTTCATTTGTCCAAAGACTGTTCATTAATGAAAATACCGGTTCTGTAGGAGCATTTGTAGCAGGCAAGCTTAACATGAAACCTACAAATTCCTATCTTCAAAATTAGTGAATATTTCCACCCACCTCAAATGAGTTGGTGTACGAGCCGAATTCCCTTCCTTTACTTTAGTAACTGTGACATATTCCCTGACGTTAACAATCTCATCAAAAGATATTGTTTCACATATGTCTTCCCGAGTATACTTATGTAGAAAATCTAATGACCTTTGTACATCACTCCATTCGAGCACAGAATAGAGATCTGCCCAAATTAACACACTGAGTTCAGAAAGACGAAACGTTCACTCGTCTAAGTATTCCAAGCAAGTCGATTGTCTATACTCACAATTAAATGCGCGAACAAAACATACGCCCTAGTTAACGCACATGCTCCTACAAACGATAAGAACAAGTCTGATCCAGACGAAGTTGATAATTTCTGGGACCTACTGGATGGAAAATTAAACAAAATACCCAAACACCATGTCAAGCTTCTTTTGGGTGATTTCAATGCCCAACTAGGTCGTGAACAGAAGTACAAGAGAGTTATAGGAAATTACCCTGCTCACAAAAGAACCAATCCCAACGGCAAAAGACTGGTGTCCATTTGCGAAAATCACAACCTGCAGGTCATGTCGACCCACTTTCGCCATCTACCCAGAAAGCAAATGACTTGGCGTTCACCTGTCCAAGCTCTCGGAGAGTTCCAAATTGATCATGTTGCAGTCTCCAGGAGAAATAGCCCTGAGATTATGAATGTCACAGTAAAGAAAGGCATCAATGTGGCCTCAGATCATTATATGTCTCTTATCAAATTCAAACCAATTCCCGCAAACACAAGGAAGACAACCAAACAGATCACACGTTTCGCCAATGATAAACTTCAGCAAAGGGTCGAGGAGTTCCAGGAGAAGGCTAGACTAAATGACACTGACTTTAACAACGCCAAAAGTCTCCTTGTTGAGGCCGCCAAAGACGTTGCAGAAATCAAGAGAGGCAAAAATCATGCCTGGTGGAATGGTACCTGCGAATCAGTTCTCCAAGAAAGACTCAATGCGTGGAAACAGTACCAATCTACGAAATCAGAAAATGATTGGGAAACCTACAAAACCCAACGTGCCCAAGCAGCTAGGGTGTTCAGAACTGAGAAACGTAAATACGAAAAATCTCTCATTGAAAAGATAGAACAAAACTTTAGGAAGAATGAAAGCAGAGAGTACTACAGAGCCTTCAAACGCAAACTCACTGGCTATAAACCACCATCTCTATGCTTTGAACGAAAGGACGGCACACTGGCGACATCAAATGAAGAAAATTTCAGCATTCTGGCAGATTACTTCAAGAATTACCTTAATTGCTCTAAACCTCAAAGCGCCATTGAGACCAAGGAACCCTTACTCAGGTACCCAGATTCCAGACCACCCGACAGAGATGAAATCAAGCGCCACATTGCCCGTCTCAAAAATAACAAGGCGCGGGGGGGAAGACTCAGTAGTAGCAGAACTATTGAAATATGCCCCAGAGAAATCACTTGATATCTTGCAAAAGCAAATAGAAGAAATTTGGAACGAGGAGACCCTACCCGAAGATTGGAAAATAGCTTTGATCCATCCATTACACAAAAAAGGCAGCATGAAGAACATCAACAACTACAGAGGAATATCTTTGCTACCCGTGACTTACAAAATTCTATCACTTGCCATCCTGGAGCGTTTGGAAGCACAAGTCGAACATCGAATAGGACCAAGGAGGGTTCAGAAAAGGTCGCTCAGCAGCTGAACAGATCCAAAATCTCAAAACGATCATCAGATATTGTACACTAAGGTCCAAGCAGTATGTGTCTGTCTTTGTGGACTTTAAGAAAGCGTACGACTCCATTGACCGGGAAGTCCTGCTAAACATCTGAAATGAATTTGGAGGTGATTTGAAACTGCTGGCATTAATTAGAGCCACCCTGACCGATACAAAATCCAAGGTGAAGTTCCACGGATGTCTCTCGCATTCCTTTGACATCAAAACAGGAGTCCGACAAGGTGATGGGCTATCCCCGATACTCTTCAGCTGTGTTCTTGAAACGATCATCAGAACCTGGCGGGTGAGATTACAGGAAACCAACTACAGTCCATTGAGAATAGGAACCAAATCCAAGGGGATCGCAACAGACTGCTTAGCATTTGCCGATGATATTGCAGTTCTCTCAAACGACATAGGAACCGCTAGAGCTCAAGTTGAAATTTTAAAGGAAATTGCTGAACAAACTGGTTTGCAGATATCGTTTGAGAAAACAGAAGTAATGACTAACATCAAAGAGGCTCCACCAAAACTCCATACAAAATACGGGGACATCACCCGAGTAGAGAAATTCAAATACCTGGGTGAGATCATCATGAAAAATGGACTGGACAAAGAAGCACTTCAGCAGCGAGTACGCAAACTGGAAATAGCCTACCAAACATCCCAAACAATCTAAAACAAAAAATGCCTTTCCCAAATGAAACAGTTCTGAAGCCAGTAGTTCTATACGCAGCCGAAACCCTGTCTCTAAATGCCAACAAAGGAATCCTTGAAGAACTGGAGAAAAGAGAACGCAAAATTTTGAGAGGAATCTTGGGATCCAAGTACAGAAATGGAATCCATCAAAAGAGATCCAACAAGGAAGTCTACAGCAAAATGGAGAAAATTACCGACACAATCAGAAAAAGACGAGCACGATTTTACGGTCATCTGAAAAGAATGGACGGAAGAAATTTAACTAAAGAAATATTTCACTCTTTTGATTCAAACCCCAAAACCACAATTCCCTGGTTTAGAAATACCAAAGAAGACCTGCAAATGCTACATATCTCAGCTGAAGACGCCCTTAACAGAGATCTCTTCCGCAAGAAAATATTGACGAACGGGCTAAACCGAGACGAGCAGCCGAAGAGAAAACACGGTGCCCCTTGGACAGAGGAGCGTAAGCAGGCCCACTCACAAAGAATGAGGGAAATTTTGGGTCTAAAGAAGGCCAAGTTCAGTGTCAAATGCAACAAGACTTAACGTGGTCCTTGATGGCCCCAGCGAATTATATAATAATAATAATAATTGTACCGGGCGGTACACCTCCACACCGTTTATCTAAAAGTTGCGCCAGTTGAAACTCCTCTTCTGGAGGAAGTCTGAACTTTATCTACGGTCTTAATTTCCAAATTTCTCAGAAGATGTCACTACCTGGAAATTTTTGAGTTTGTGAACTGTGTCATTTTCGACGTACTTTTGTCTTGCTTGTATTAAGAAGTGTGAACTTTCTCTTCTAGAGGACACTACTGGAGATCAACAATAGTGCACCCTAGTGCGGAGTCAAAGAACTATTTTGTTGGAGAAAATTTAATTTCAGGAGTTTGTTCTTTGTTAAATTTCTTTCTGTCATTGTTTAAGTTGGCAATATTTACCCCTTTCTTCCCCTTGTTTTGAATGTATCCAATCACGAATTTTTTCAATTAATTTCTGACCAATCTGGTGTATCTTTCCCCACCTTGAATCTGTTGCGGGGTCCTACCCAATAAAATCTTTGTGGGAGGGTGTTTTCTTTCCCCTAACGCCTAGAACTTTCTGCGAGAGTATTTAAACTGCTGATTTTGGGTCTCCGGGCGACTTCTGTTCCATCTTTCAGTGTATTAAGTACATAGCAGGAGGCGGGAAGCGCCTCTTTCCTCGGCAGCGGTCAACAATAAGGTAATGGCCGATTAATAAATTTTTTCTTTGCCAGCTCAGCAGTTTAACTTTCGGGGCAGGTTCTAAGCGTTCCCCTATGTAACCTTTTCCTAAAATGTAACTTCTCTTTTCTTCTATTCTCTTGTAAAGCGACATACTGGGATAGAGAGTGTTAACCCTCTCGAGCTCCCACCCACATTGTTTGAGGTGAACTTATTTTTCGCAACCTATTCTTCTGTAATGTAAGTTAGTAGTTTCTTAAGTCACCTCTGTAGTATGGGATTAGCCCTTGCATCAGTGGCCTTAGAGCCAAAATAGGTCTTAAAGACAAAGTGTATTAGGAGTGCAAGTTCGCCTCCTCTCAAATTGTGATTTTAGAGGTCATGTATTAACTTTCTTGTCATTTAACAGACCTCAGTAGATTGGGTATTTTGCCCCTGTGTATATGTCCTTTGAGGACGGCTTAAAGGTGGAGTTCGGAGTGGCCTATGATAGGCTTGTATTTTAAGGGGAAGTTGCCCTTTTTGAAAATTGTGTTTCTGCCTCAAGGAGGCTTTTGGATGTAATTGGAAGCCGGTGTTTCTGGCATGTTTGGGGGTTTTCGGCCCCTTTGTTGTATGGTGTTCATTATAAGGTTGGGCTCATGGCTCAAGAATTATGTTTCTGACTTTTTGAAGCCCCAAATGGGGTACCTATGTAAAGGGATTTGTCAATCGTGTTTCGGCTACTAAGTACCTGTTCCATTTGTTGTTACCTAATTTTGAAAAGAAAATATAACCTTGTTAAATTTTAAAATTAATTTCACTTTAGTAGCTTGAGACCCCTTCACCACCCCGCACCTTCTTTCATGCATAACTACCACCAAAACACGGTAACAAGTGGTAGCAGAGCGTGGTTGAATGGGTCTCAATTTAGCCCCTTTTGACGGCTAAACTCTGTTTTGATCCGAACTCTAACCATTTTCTCAGTTGCTGGAAATTTTTTTATTGAGGTTTTTCAAAATTTTTCTGTTATCATGCCCGGCCCTCGCGATGTTCTCCTCCTTAACTACTTGCGCAAAGAGGAGTTGATCTACGAATTAACTATTAGAAACGTGCAATCTGGAGGCACGGTTGCTATCGACACTAACAAGCTTAGAGAGTCCCTTGATTTGCCCATTTCCATCCCCAATTTGGGAGAGAAAGAAATTGATGACTCTCTTTCCACGATCGTCGAGAACATTACTGGGCTAGCATCGGTCGTTAGTTTTTTTGATGAAAATGATCCGTCTCCTAATCAAATTAAGCGTGTGCAAGGCAGGCTATATCATTTTTCAAATAGAGTTAATGATCTGTTGTCTCTAAAGGTGAATGACGTTCAGAGGAAGGAAGCTAATACGCTCCTTGAAACTATTTCTGAATTGTCTAGTAAAGTCACTCAATTGTTAACTGGGGAAATTCCTCCCAAATCTGATCAACCCACCATAGTGAATGTAGGTAGCGAGGAAGAGTCTCCTAAGGGAGAAGTAAATAGGAAAACCCCCACTGCTCAAACTATCTCTGCCCCATTGGACAACGAGTCTGAACGCCGTGCATCGTTGAGTAACATCCGTTCTGAATTAACTTCTTTGCCCCTGAAACCTCTACCTACTATGTCACCCGGGTTTAGCAGCTTGCCTCATCCATTGGCAATGTTGCTAAGAGGTATCTCTAAGTTTTCTGTCAACACCACCAGTGAAGTTATTTCATTTTTAAGATTTTTAGTTGAATTTCAGGATCACGCCCTTGTGTTTTCTCTTTCCCCTTGTCAAATTTTACAAATAATCTATCCTTATGCTATTGGTGTTCTCTCAGATAAAATAGTAAGAGCTATTGCTGAACAGTCATCTATTGAAGATTTTCACGCACACTTGCTTGCAAATTTCATTCCTGCCCGCGCGAGGTCATCTCTGATTCAGAAATACTATTATCGGGTACAGCGCTTGGATGAAAACTTGGCTGATTTCATACAGGACATTAAGTTTTATACTAGGGTGTTTGCCCTTCATTTTCCTGAAGATCAGATTGTGCAGGCTATTGTAGAGGGAATTTCACCTCCCTATAGGTCATATTTGTGTTTCGCGGCGTGCCCGCAAACCTTCTCGGGACTTGAAGCGTTGGCCGTCTCGGCGGAAGGAGTTAGATACGCCGATTCTTTGCGTGTCGCGAAAGAACCCCCGCCTTCCTTTAGTAACACTCGGCCTTCACCTCGCCGACCAGTCAATCCCCGTAAATGTTATGCTTGCGGGGCGCCTGACCATCTGCGCAATAAGTGTCCTCTGATCAAGCCTAGTAGGGCAAATAATGGAGCTGGTTCATCACAAGGCTGTTTTAAATGTGGGGCTTTCTCACATATCGCCAAGAATTGTCCCAATTCGAATAGCACCCCCTCCTGCTCAACTTCTGGGGTAACTTCCAACAACAATCAAAAGTGACTAGTGGCTTCGGCTGAGTCAACTAATTCATCTTCCCGAGGCTCAGCCCCTGGTAAGCAGATCGAAAATTCTGGGAACGTTCAATCTGCTAATCTGTCCTTTGAATGCCCCAAAGAGTGTCTTAAGATTGCGGCGGATACCCCCGCACCTGTTCCTTTCCTTAAGATTGAGGTAAATAACGAACCTATAACAGCTCTATTAGATTCAGGCAGTGTTTGTTCCATTATTTCGGCTGAATGGTACTCGAAATTGAAGTCTGTTTGTAACCTACCTGTCTATGACTCTTCTCCTGTGAAATATGTTTCTGCTAATACATCTCCATTAGAAATTCTAGGTTCCTTACTGGTCAAAATTCGTATTTTTAAATTTACATGGAAAATTAAATTGTTTGTGGCCAAGCAATTGTCTTGCCCCATTATATTGGGAGCTGACTTTATTTCTCACACTGGTCTTGTGCTCGATCTCCAGTCTAGGTCGTGCACATTCAAATTTGCTTCTAGTTGTAAAATTCCACTATTAAAGTGTAATTCTGTGTCATGTTCTTCTATTTCGCCTACCCAGGATGAGATGTTGTTAGACCTTAGACATCTACCTGAGGAGCAGGCTGATAGTATTCGCAAACTGTGTCAGTCGTTTCCCGAGGTATTTTCTGATACTCTTGGCGTTACTGACCTGATCGAATACAAAATTGAGGTCACGGATTCGATTCCTGTCCGTTTTCCTCCGTATAGGCTATCTCCACCTAAAATGAAGGCTCTGAAAGAAATCATTGATCAGATGTTGAAGGATGGTATTATTAGGCCCTCTAAGTCAGCGTATTCTTCGCCTATTTTTCTAGTCCCGAAACCCCAAGGGGGCTTCAGGCCTGTAATTGACTACAGGGCTCTCAATCGGAAGGTGGTGTTACAATCTGTGCCCCTTCCCGACCTTCATTCTTGCTTTTCATGGTTTCGTAAGGCCAAGTTCTTTACTATCTTGGACTTGAATCAGGCCTATAATCAAATTCCCCTTGCCGAAGAGTCTAAACACCTTACAGCGTTTGCCACGGACTGGAATTTATACGAATACAACCGCGTGCCTTTCGGGCTCCCCACGGGGGCAGCTGTGCTCACTAGGCTACTAGATAGGGTCTTCTCCGACATCAAATTCGAGTACTTATATCACTACTTGGATGATGTCGTCGTGTTTTCGGAGACCTTCGAAGAACATCTAGATCATCTGCGAGAAGTTCTGAATCGCCTTCGTAAGGCCGGGTTAACTGTCAAGTTGTCCAAGGTCGCTTTTGCTAAGCCCTCTATGTCATTCCTAGGGCATATTGTGTCACCTGATGGTGTAGCAGTCGATCATTCTAGAACACAGGCCATCCGGGATTTTAAACCTCCCAAGGACATTAAAGGTATCGCCAGGTTCATTGGTATGGTGAATTTCTTCAGAAAGTTCATTCCTAACTTTGCTAATAGAGCGGCGCCATTGAACCTTCTTCGTAGGAAAGGCATCAAATTCGAGTGGGGACCTTCTCAACAAGCCGCTTTTGAAGATCTGAAATTAGCTCTCTGTAATGCCCCTGTCCTTGCTATGCCTGATTTCTCAAAGAAATTCATCGTCCAAACGGACGCGTCATCGTCAGCTGTAGCTGCAGTCCTTCTTCAAGAGACTGAACTAGGGAGGCGACCCATCGCCTATGCATCTAGGACTCTATCGGCTCAAGAAGCCAAGTATTCCATCTATGAGCTCGAAGGGTTGGCAGTCTTATTTGCCTTAGAAAAGTTCCGTCTCTATCTGGAACATGTCAAATTCGACCTGGAAACAGATAATCAAGCCCTAAGCTGGGTCTTAGGTAGGCCGCGTCGTACTGGTCGTATAGCCCGCTGGGCTATTCGTATTTCCGCCTTCCAGTTTGATGTTAGACATATCAGAGGTACCGAAAATGTTGTTGCTGATGGACTCAGCCGTATGTTTTCAGACGACGTTGAGAACCATGAACAGGTCGACAGTTCATCACCTCCCGAGTCCATGCTATCTGAGGTTAATGCCATCCTAACAGATGCTCCCATGCTATTTAAGGATATCGAGAAATACCAACGTGAAGATCCGACGCTGGCTCCGATCATGGAAACCCTTTCTTCTGGGGAACATGCTGTCCCTTATGTTCTGAGGAATGGTGTTCTATGTTGCCCTTCGAGGCATGATAGGATGATGAAAGTTGTTTTTCCAGCGGTTCTTGTACCTATGATCTTCAAGTATTATCATGAGACCCCATTAGGAGGGCATCTTGGTATCTTTAAAACTCGTGAAAAGTTTCGTGATATGTTCATCTGGAAAGGTATGGACGGTGAAATTCGTGAATTAGTAAAGGCATGTAAATCCTGTTTGCTTAGTAAACCGACCATGTCCACTAAGGTAGGTCTTTTGTCTTCTCATCAAGCGTCGCGCCCCATGGAGCGCCTGTATATTGATTATGTGGGACCCTTCCCCCAGTCAAAGGGGAATGCCAACAAGTTCATCTTTGTATATGTAGATGGTTTTACTAGATTTTCCTGGTTATTTCCGACTAAGCTGGCTACCGCTCAGTCCACCATTTCTTGTCTTAATACTATCTTTGCTTCTTTTGGTCCTTGTCAATACATAGTTTCCGATAATGCTAAGGCTTTTACATCTAATTTTTTTCGTAAATTCTGTTTTGACTTATCCATCTCTCATGTAACTACTTCTGCTTATTACCCTCAACCATCTCTGGCTGAACGGGTTAACCGTAATCTCAGGTCCGCACTCATTGCCTATCATCATGAAGATCCTTCCAGGTGGGACACGTCCCTGCATTGGATTGCTTTTGCTTTGAATTCAGCGGTTCATGAATCTCACAAGTTCACTCCAGCTTCTTTAATGTTCAAGTTTGTTCCCAACTCGCCGCTCTCTAACCTCTGGTCTCTGAATGACATTCTACCCGAGATAATAGATCCGGACAATATTAAGGATCTTTGGAAGAAGGCTAAAGCCAATCTTAAAGTGTCTCATGAAAAGGTTAGGGAAAGGTATGATCGTGGACGGAGACCCACCCCTTTGAAGGTAGGTGACCAGGTTATGGTCAAAAAATTTTGTTCCCGCGGGCAAACTTGCCCCCAGATTTCATGGGCCTTGTATCATCCTTGATTTTCTTACGCCGGTTACCTTATTGTTAAGTAATCCAGCCACCGAGAGGATATTTAGGGTTCACCTGTCCCAGGTGAAACCGGTGTAATTTTGTGTTAACTTGCTTCATATTATTTTGAAAGGATATGAAGGTTATATATTTTTTTTTTTTTTGAGTTTCACTTTTATGGCATTCTGCCCCTTCTATAATATTTTGGTTTTAGATGTAAGCCTTTTGTAAAACCCGCCCCGATCCGTTAGACTGCCATCCTGTTCTTGCCATGGCCATTACCACGCTCCCGTCTCCTGCTCCACCTTACACTGTGGCTTCATAAGATTAAATGCCATGGATATCTACACGCCGCTGGCCCCTCAACCTCTCCATAATGCCTGTGCCTTCAAAAAGACGATGGTCCAACACAATTCTGCCGCCTAGCCTTAATGTTTCAGTGCCCCCGCAGCCGCGCAGCGCCGTGCAGCAACTGGGGAGGGGGATGGGCCCCCTCCTCTCCAGCGAGGACGACACGTGCACGGCGAGCCGGAGCTCTCCTTCCGGCCAAGGCTGATGTGCGGCGCACGACCTGCTACTGGCCCGCAGCCTGTATATGTTCACCGCGGGCGCGGCGTGTTTCAACACTCTGCTCCCCTCATAGTGCGGGCGAGCGGTATCTCAGGGTACTTAAGGGGTCCGAGCGGCCTCCTTTTGGACGCAAGCTGCAACGGCCGGTCCGGCCATCCAACTTCATCAACATCAACAACATGGACAGTTACTATAAGAGATAACTACATTTGGGAATTCAACAGCAATATCTGAAGGACATTGCAAATTTTTCCTTCACTTTTAAGTAGTAAAAGCTTATCTTCAGAAATTCAACTTCTATAAACCTAAAGACTTCACTTCACCTCCAACAACAAAATTTTGGAACCGAATTAAGAAATTTCTCAAATACTTCTGCAAGTTATCTTAATATCAACATCAAAACTTGGAACTTATTTTCAAACAAAAGTTTATGTTCTTCTGTGTTACCCCGTGGAGGAACTTTTGGGGGGGGAGGTCTGTACCGGGCGGTACACCTCCACACCGTTTATCTAAAAGTTGCGCCAGTTGAAACTCCTCTTCTGGAGGAAGTCTGAACTTTATCTACGGTCTTAATTTCCAAATTTCTCAGAAGATGTCACTACCTGGACATTTTTGAGTTTGTGAACTGTGTCATTTTCGACGTACTTTTGTCTTGCTTGTATTAAGAAGTGTGAACTTTCTCTTCTAGAGGACACTACTGGAGATCAACAATAGTGCACCCTAGTGCGGAGTCAAAGAACTATTTTGTTGGAGAAAATTTAATTTCAGGAGTTTGTTCTTTGTTAAATTTCTTTCTGTCATTGTTTAAGTTGGCAATATTTACCCCTTTCTTCCCCTTGTTTTGAATGTATCCAATCACGAATTTTTTCAATTAATTTCTGACCAATCTGGTGTATCTTTCCCCACCTTGAATCTGTTGCGGGGTCCTACCCAATAAAATCTTTGTGGGAGGGTGTTTTCTTTCCCCTAACGCCTAGAACTTTCTGCGAGAGTATTTAAACTGCTGATTTTGGGTCTCCGGGCGACTTCTGTTCCATCTTTCAGTGTATTAAGTACATAGCAGGAGGCGGGAAGCGCCTCTTTCCTCGGCAGCGGTCAACAATAAGGTAATGGCCGATTAATAAATTTTTTCTTTGCCAGCTCAGCAGTTTAACTTTCGGGGCAGGTTCTAAGCGTTCCCCTATGTAACCTTTTCCTAAAATGTAACTTCTCTTTTCTTCTATTCTCTTGTAAAGCGACATACTGGGATAGAGAGTGTTAACCCTCTCGAGCTCCCACCCACATTGTTTGAGGTGAACTTATTTTTCGCAACCTATTCTTCTGTAATGTAAGTTAGTAGTTTCTTAAGTCACCTCTGTAGTATGGGATTAGCCCTTGCATCAGTGGCCTTAGAGCCAAAATAGGTCTTAAAGACAAAGTGTATTAGGAGTGCAAGTTCGCCTCCTCTCAAATTGTGATTTTAGAGGTCATGTATTAACTTTCTTGTCATTTAACAGACCTCAGTAGATTGGGTATTTTGCCCCTGTGTATATGTCCTTTGAGGACGGCTTAAAGGTGGAGTTCGGAGTGGCCTATGATAGGCTTGTATTTTAAGGGGAAGTTGCCCTTTTTGAAAATTGTGTTTCTGCCTCAAGGAGGCTTTTGGATGTAATTGGAAGCCGGTGTTTCTGGCATGTTTGGGGGTTTTCGGCCCCTTTGTTGTATGGTGTTCATTGTAAGGTTGGGCTCATGGCTCAAGAATTATGTTTCTGACTTTTTGAAGCCCCAAATGGGGTACCTATGTAAAGGGATTTGTCAATCGTGTTTCGGCTACTAAGTACCTGTTCCATTTGTTGTTACCTAATTTTGAAAAGAAAATATAACCTTGTTAAATTTTAAAATTAATTTCACTTTAGTAGCTTGAGACCCCTTCACCACCCCGCACCTTCTTTCATGCATAACTACCACCAAAACACGGTAACAATAATAATAATAATAATAATAATAATAATAATACTTCAATGAATTTTTACAGTCGCTATCCAAAATTAGGCATCAAAAGTACTAATAATCGTCCACCAAACTCTATTAAAAATTATAATAAAATTTCTCAGAAATTACCTACAAATAAATAAATATATTAATATTTTAATTAATTAAAATTGTAATTCCAAAAAATTCATAATTAACCGCATCAAAAGATTGATAACATGCCTCCATCACTATATTAGGCCTTCCAAAATATTAGGTAAATCATAGTGAGAACATACTGAAAATAATAATAATAATAATAATAATAATAATAATAATAATAATAATAATAATAATAATAATAATAAGCCACTGCCCCCTTTGAGTGGGCGAAATAGAATAACACCCACGGTATCCCCTGCCTGTTGTAAGTGGCGACTAAAAGGGGCCCCACGGGCTCTGAACTTTAGAGTGTGGGTTGGCGACCTGGAGCCATTAGCTGAGTCCTGGTATTGCTTCCACTTTCTTGTGCCGGCTCTTCACTTTCATCTATCCTATCTGACCTCTCTTGGTCAACTCTTGTTCTTTTCCGACCCCTACGCTATTAGGTTTGCGAGGGCTAGGGAGTCTTTCATTTTCACGCCCTTCGTGGCCCTTGTCTTCCTATGGCCGATATTTTCATTTTTCGAAGTGTCGGATCCCTTCCATTTTTTCCACTCCACAAATTCATCATTCATCAATCCATATTTCATTAATCACCCTTATAGATCACATCTGGAATGGTAAACGCTGACTACGGTCAGAAACATTGATCATTGATCAGACAATCAGTCAAATATGATTAGTCTTCTCACGAATAAATCCACCGGTTTGGACATACAAAATCAGCAGGTCCAAACAAAGACACCACTCGGATACGGTGGGGTGTCACGTAGAAGGTCAAGGCGAGTCGGAGCGCCTGGAAGCCCAGCAGGTGACATGCAGACGCATCCGGTTAAGAAAAGACTGAAATACAATAAACCAGGACAATTATCATTTTTTACAACATTAAATATCAATTCAATTATGAAAGTTGGCAAGTTAAAACATTTCACAGATGTATTGGACCAGCATAATATAGTAATAACAGCTATTCAAGAATTGCGCAATACAGATCAGGACCCATTAGAATCAGGAGGACATCGCCTTTACAAAGGTCCTCCAGGGAAAAGAGTGATGAAGAATGTTCCTCAATTTGGAGTAGGATTCTTGGTCCATAACAGCATATTAGATTCAATTGAAGCTTTTTCTTCGACCTCCCCAAGAATGACACTCCTAACAGGTAAAGTGGAGAATAAAACATACACATTGATAAATGTCCATGCCCCAACGAATGACAAAAATAACAAAGAAAAGGAAGAAACAGAAAAATTTTGGGAAGAATTGGACCAGTTGATATCAGGTATCTCTGATACACATATTAAAATTTTACTTGGTGACTTTAGTGCTAAAATAGGAAAAGAAAAACGATTTCGTACGGTAGTGGGTAAATGGCCAGCGCATAAATTTACAAATAAAAATTGTCAAAGATTAATTGATCTTTGTATAGATCATAGATTAATTTTGGAATCTACAAGGTTTAAAAGAAGAGCACACAAACTAATGACTTGGAAATGCCTTAGTGTTAAATTGGGGGAGTTCCAGATTGACCATGTGGCCATGGACAAGAATTATCACAAAGAAATTTATAATGGGGGTAGACATAGTTTCAGATAACTATATTTGCAAGATTAAAATAAAATTAACGCCAAAAAAAGAAGAACAAAATATCCAAATCCAATAGGAGGAAGAAGTATGACCCTAGTTATTTAATTAATAACAAACTGTATTTTGAAAGGTCTAAAACTCCTCTAAGCGACAATTTGGGGACGGTAATTGAAAAATTAAAAACCATAGCTGAAGAAATTGCTCCTGTTAAGAAACGAAAGAAACATGCGTGGTGGAATGTGGAGTGCGACACAGCGATTCAAAACAGGCACAAATCATGGTTGAATGATCAACAAAAGAGAACAGAAAAGTCCCGTGAAGAACAAAATAATGCTGGAAAACAAACAGCCAAAGAAATCAGAAGGGTTAAGAGAAATTATCACAAAGAATCATTAAACGCCATAGATGAAGCATTCATACAACATAAGACGAGGGATTTTTATAAAACGTTTCGACAATACCAATCAAACTATACTCCACCAACACTTATGATGAGAAATACAAACTGAAAACTGGCACATAGTAACCAAGAGAATGCAGAAATGTTAGCTCAGTACTTTCAAGAATTACTTAATAGCAAAGAACCAACACAATACCTAGAGTATGACCTTCATTCAAAAAATAAAACACCAATAGAAAAGGTTATACCACCAGATTACAATGAAGTGTTGAAAGCTATCGATTCACTTACAAAGCTTCAGGGGAGAATCAACTAACTGCAGAAATATGGAAGAATGCTAATACACAAACCATTCATACCTCATAGACATTTGGAATACTGAAAAAATGCCCGAAGAGTGGAATATGGCGATAATACACACTTTACATAAAAAATGTGATAGATCAGATCCCAACAATTATCGGGGATATCATTGCTGGATATCACTTACAAAAAATTTTCAAAGTTATTATACATGAGAATTCAAGAAGAACTTGACTGTCAACTTGGAGAATACCATTGAGGCTTTCGTCCAGGGAGAAGTTGTCCAGATCAAATTATCAGTTTAAAGTGGATTATGAAGCATCATAGGGTTAGAAACAAAAAGTTAGTTATCACTTTTGTTGATTTTGAAAAGGCGTATGGTAGTATAGTATCCATCGTGAGTCATTATTGAATATCCTAAAAGAATTTGGTTTACATCCAAAACGTATTCGCCTTATTGGAATTACCCTTAAGAACACTAAATCTAAAGTCAGATTTAGAAATGAACTCTCAAAGCCATTTGACATTAATACTGGACTTCGGCAGGGAGATGGACTCTCACCATTATTGTTTAATTGTGTGTTGGAAAAAATCATGCGGGAATGGAATTAGATGTGTCAACCTAACATCAAGATTGGCAGAAAAATAAGATTCAATTGTTTAGCATTCGCTGATGATCTTGCACTACCTGCTAATGATATGGAAGAAGCTAAATTGCAAATAGAAGAACTTGATAACATAGCAAGAAAAGTTGGATTGCAAATTTCATATGAAAAACAGAAATAATGCCAACCTTCCCTGTTACAGCACCAAACAAATTAAATTAAATTAAATTAAAATTAAAGTTTAAATATCTTGGTGAAATTATAACTTGGAACACCAATGAAAAATCATCAACAGAAAGCAGAACATTTAAGTTTAAAAAAAAGCACAACGAATTACATGGCCAACGTACAAGAAAAAATCTCTTTCAATAAATGCCAAACTTCAACATTACTGTTCCGTCATTAAACCTGAAGCGATTTATGCTTGTGAAACACTATTTAAATTGAACACCAAAACAGCAACTGATACACTGCAAAAGGTTGACAGAAGGATACTCAGAACAATCATTAATAAAGAACATCAGGTGGATGGACAATGGACATTATTGCTTAATGCAGTGGTTTATATGGAAAGTGAATCTATAATAGATACGATGAGAAAAAGAAGAATTGCCTTTTTCTGTCATCTTTCTAGATTAAATGATAATAGGATAATAAAACAACTATTTAATTACTTTTGGAAAAGTAAAACAAAAATAATTGGTTTAAAGAAGTTCAGAATGATTTAGAAGAGCTGAATATTACAATGAAGCAAATTGAAAATAGAGAAAAAGGGATTCTCAAGAACAAACAAATAAGATTGTCATTAAAAACTGTACTACACAAACAATATGTCATATCTGATGAAGAAAGGGCAGCCAGAATGAAGAGGTTTTGGGAAAGGAAGAAGATGATGCAAGCTAAATCGTCAGTTAATTCTTTGTTAACGTAAATGTATTCGGGTTTGAATTAAGTGCTCCAATGTGGGCGTAAACTATGTAAATAAATAAATAAATAAATAAATTAGCCACTGGTGTCCACTATAATTCATTACCATTGTGTATATGAAATTTATGATTCAGAACATTCACATTCCAATAGATCACACCTCTGGTGATTACAATTTACTCTCATTTACATACTTTAATAAACACTTGTTTATTATGACAGTTGCCATGACATGTTTCAATTCAAAAGAAAGAGACTGCTGACTCTGTAAAATAAAGAAAAGTCAACTGCTTACAGAATATAATTTCCAAATTAATAATAATAATAATAATAATAATAATAATTTCTTTGCCAAATAGTTACTGAACCGTCCAACTATAATTCATGTTCCATTAACATATGCTTTTAAAATACATAAATGTTAGTTCAGACCGTCCTGTTCAGTAACATGTCAAATTCTGGGGTTTGTTGTTGTTGCATTAGAATCTAAAACATTTCCTTATATTGTACGCGAGTCCTACCCTAAAATTAATCTAAAGTAAACCAAAGAGAAATAACTCCCCCACTTAAGAAAAATAGATCCTAAAAGTACTGTATAATTTACAACAAGAGACACAGGCAAATGAAATAGCTAACATGATTTAAAAAAAATTATTTTTGAAACAAGTAACTATCACTGATTATTTACAAATATACACTAAAGGTCGTACCTACAACTTTTCTCAAGGACAATCATCATATCAGGTCATTTTGCTTCATAAATTTGTTGGTTAATTTCAGTGTCCAGATAATAGTAATTCACTGAAACAACCATTTAACCACGACCATAAACCAATCTCGTGGCTTACTGAATCTGTTACACAATGAAAATCATTATATCAACTCATGAAATGAGGCTCATATCAAATTTAAGGACCGTAGCACACACAAAAAAGCCGAAAATAAAATTTAAAACATATTTAATAATAATAATAATAATAATAATAATAATAATAATAATAATAATAATAATAATAATAATATGTAGTGTCACGCAAAAAGTAGTTCCTAAAGGTAAGCAATATCTAGCAATCTTAATAAATAAATTGGGTGATCCCCGTATCTACACTATATTTCAGTGGCAATCTAAATATTCAATAAAGTTTTACGTATCAATATCCGATATTGCGTCACAATTAGCCTACAAATACATCATCAGGTCCTCTTAACTACTTAATATGATCGATTGGTTCATCAGCATATCTGCCTTTCAATACTAAGTTACTTCGGCTTCATAATGCCGGAATTCATTTGATATCAGCCGCATCGCTTACTTCTCTACATTTCTCAATCAACAGCTGATGTATAAACTCTCAATTATCCTTTGAGAATGACATCACATATCCACGAACCCGCTACGCTGGCGTAGCAGGGGGAGACGTCATACTCCCACGTGGCGCGTCCCAGGTGGCGGATAGGGGGGGGGGGTTCCTAACCGGCTTGCCGGCGGAATTGAGGGAAATAAAATACCTCTCGCGTACCAAACACACTACCCCCTGCGGGTGGGGGACGCACATGTAGAATACACCCGCGGTATTCCCTGCCTGTCGTATGAGCCGACTAAAAGCGGCGACCTAGGCGCGGATATGGATTGCGGTTTGGTACAATGTGTCGGACCTCCTGTGAATGGGAGGGGTTGAATACATTCACAGGTAATCCCTGCCTGTCGTAGAAGGCGACTTAAACGGCCATGTGGTCATGGTCCCCTCTTTATATTTTATTATTTTTCCGAGGTTCAGATATAGACCATTTCCAAATTTTGATGTGCGTGCTGCCCGGAGATGGGCCTCTTACGTGTGCGATTACGCCCAAAAGCCCGCAATTAACCAGCCAGGACTCTTGCGGGTGGGAGCGTCATGTACCTTGGAAGTAGTATCCGCCTGACAACACAGGTCCCCGCACAGCCGTATGCCAGAAGGACATATTATTAATTTTTTTTAAAAAAATTTTCTCTATATTTAGTGCTCTGTACACGCTGTGGAGTACATGCTATTGCGGGTGACTGGAGGAAGGGAGTCCTAGTGTCATTGCCTCCCCCCATGTCATTACAGCCCTTGAGGGCCTTGGCCTACCAAGCGACCGCTGCTCAGCCCGAAGGCCTGCAGATTACGAGGTGTCGTGTGGTCAACAGGACGAATCCTCTCGGCAGTTATTCTTGGCTTTCTATACCGGGGACGCTATCTCACCGTCAGATAGCTCCTCAATTCTAATGACGTAGGCTGAGTGGACCCCGAACAAGCCCTGACGTCCAGGTAAAAATCCCTGACCTGGCCGGGAATCGAACCCGGGACCTCCGGGTAAGAGGCAAGCACGCTACCCCTACACCACGGGGCCGCTTATTGCCTCGTCATCCCGTATTAGGCATCGTCCAACAACGGACCCCGGGCAGTACCTGCTATGACCAGGTGGGTGTTGCCTTAGCTGCATGGTTCGGCTACAGAGACCGCTGATCGGAGTGGGTGGCATTCAGGGAGGAAGTTTTCGGGCATGGCTTCCAAACGAAGTCGGCTCTCTCAAGGTGGTCCCCCACCTAAGTCTTTAACTTTTGCTTCCCTGAGAGGTTCAACTCCCTGGGAACATGCGCAGCGTGTAGGAATGGAATCAAGCTTCCCTAGGTTTCTGGTCGCTACCAGAACCGATGGGCATGATTTTAAGCTGGTAAAGTCGATTATGTTTAGTAGACACATTGAAGGCGTCTACAGCGAACTTGAGGACCTCAATAAAATGCGCAACGGTAGTTTGCTTGTGAAGACTCGTACAGCACTGCAAGCTGATCAGTTGCTTAAGTGCGACCACTTTGGCGAAATCCCCGTCAAAGTGGAGGAGCATAAGTCCTCGAATCTGGTTCGCGGAGTCATCTTTCACCGCGACCTTATTTTGAACACTGACGACGATTTGATGGAAGACATGAAGAACCTTGGCGTGGCACACGTCCGGCGCATTACGCGCAAGGTCAACGGTGGAGACGTTGCCACAGGTGCCTTCACATTCTCTTTCAAGTGTACAGTGTTACCAGAGAAAGTTAAGCTTACAACTTATGGTTGCGATGTGAGGCCGAAAATCCCGCCTCCTATGCGATGCTATCCATGCCAGCGATTCGGACATACGGTATCTCGTTGTTCGAATCAATCTGTATGTGGTACATGTGGACGAGTAGCTCACGGCGCGGAGGAGTGCAAAACCCCCTACAATTGCACTAACTGCTCCGGTTATCATTCTCCTCGGGATCGGAACTGTCCGACATATCTCAGTGAGAAGAAGATCCAGGAGATCAAGGCACTGGATGGTCTTTCCTACCAGGAAGCGCGCCGTAAGTTTAATAATACGACTACACCAGCCCGTACACTCGACTATAGCTTGATAGCTGAGAGTCTTCCACGGTCGTCTTTCTCGACATCGTTACCCGTGACGATCGCTGCGCCCAAGGCGACTGTTGCTCCTCAGAGCAAAATCTCAAAGAGGGAAGGGACGGACCACATCACCTTCGACCAACCAGACGTCTGTGCAGGCTGGCAGTTCCGAGCCGGCCCCTCCTAAGAGGTCGGCGAAAGCCGTGTCACAGCCGACGGAGGCGGCATCGTCGACCAGGGCTGGGAAACCATCTCCCAGCCCGTGTAAACAAGAAAAGATGGCGGCGAAGAAGAGCGTCCTTGTTGAGCACTGCCGCATTTCCCCTGCGAAGGAGAAGTCATGCCCCCCATCTGGGGGTATGAGTCTGCGCCAGGAGGTACTCCTGCTCCTAAACCTGCGAGCTCTCCTCGTAGGGGAACCTATCTGCTGATGACGGAATTGATGTCGCGCTGTCCTCTACATCTACGGATTTAGATGTTGATAGTGTTTAGGCTTGCGAGCATTTTGTCGCTCATAACCTAACACTCCTTTTATAGTCCACATTATGGAACTGTTACAGTGGAATTGTAACGGTTATGACAGGCATCTTGCTGAGTTACGTCAGTTAATTAGTGAGTACGCAGCGAGTATAGTCTGTATTCAGGAGACCAACTTCAGACCTGGTCATCATATGTCTTGAGAAATTTCACACTATATACAACAGAACGATATTATGCCCACCGGGCGTCTGGTGGCGTGGGCATTTTTGTCCGTTCTGATACTTATAGCGAAGAGGTTCCTCTAAGGACCCCACTTGAAGCAATTGCGGTACGTGCACCTCTGCCTGTCATAGCAACAGTGTGTAATGTTTATTTTCCACCCGGCTATCCTTTTAACATAAATGATGTCACTGGTCCTATAGATCAGCTTCCACCTCCCTTCCTCTTATTGGGTGATTTTAACGCCCTTCACCCCATATGGGGCTCTGAGACGCCTTGCCCCCGGGGACGAGAGCTGTAAACATTAGTAACTGAGCTGGATTTATGCATTTTGAACACAGGGGAACCAACTCACTTAGTGTACGTTACGACACATATTCTCGCATAGACCTAAGTCTATGCAGCCGAACGTTGGTTCTTCCGTTCTTCTCGGGGACTCCTCGCCGAAAAATCGTTCCTTGGTGGAACGACGAAATAGCAGCAGCCATCAAAGAACGCCGTCGCGCTCAAAAGCGTTACCGTAGAGAGCCTACTGCGGCCAACTTTGTAACATATAAGAAACTCCGCGTTCAGGCGCGCGTTCTTATTCGACAAAGTAAGAAGGCTTCATGGGAGAGATATGTGTCGTCCATGACGTCACATACTCCAACATCTCAATGTGTACTAAGCTTCGACGGATTTCGGGTATTCAAGGATCATCTTCTGTACTGGGAATTTCCATTGCAGGCAACATCGTCACTGAACCACTCTAGATTGCTAACCATCTAGCTAGCCATTTCGCGGATGTGTCTGGCCCGGAGAACTACCACCGTGATTTCCCCACTCTGAAGCGGGAGGCAGAACGACATCACCTTAGTTTTGCCACTCAGGTTTCAGAGGACTATAACGTGCCCCTTACAGAGTGGGAACTCCGCAGCGCATTAGGGCTTTGCAAGGACACTTCTCCAGGACCAGACAACATCCATAACCAGATGTTGAAACACCTTAGCGATGATAGTCTATATTTCCTTCGTGTCATCAACAGAATCTGGATGGAGGGTGATTTTCCGTCTCAGTGGCGGGAGGGCATCGTTATTCCTGTCCTCAAACCTGACAAAGATCCTAAGTATGCAGAAAGTTACAGACCTATTTGTCTTACAAGCTGCCTGTGTAAGCTATTTGAGAGGATGGTAAATCGCCGACTTGTGTGGTGTCTGGAGAAACAAGGACTCTGGTCCGAGTACCAGTGTGGTTTTCGAGCCGCTCGATCCACCACTTACCACTTGGTACGCCTGGAGAGCTCTATCCAGGATGCGTTTCTCCGCAAACAGCATTTGGTAGCTGTTTCCTTTGATTTGGAGAAGGCCTTACAACACCACATGGCGAACTGGTATCCTTTCAGTCCTGCATCAATGGAGATTCCGAGGTCACTTGCCGGTATTTATTGCGAATTTTTTGTCCCTTCGTCTATTCCGTGTCCGAATCGGGAGGACGTATTCGCAATACCATGTTCAAGAAAATGGAGTCCCACAGGGATCGGTTCATATTGTCACTCTGTTCGCGATTGCAATAACCGGTATTGTTGCTGCTGCTGGTTCAGTAGTAATATCGTCACTGTATATGGACGATTTCGCTCTGCATTATAGCTCACGCAGTATGGCAGTCGCAGAGCGACAATTACAGGAAGCTGTTAGGAGGGTGGAACAGTGGACCTTAGAATATGGCTTTCGTTTTTCCACCACAAAGACCTGTGTTGTCCACTTTTGTCGCCAACGTTCTCTTCAACCTCCTCCTGAACTTTATTTAGGAAATGTAGCAATTCCTCTAGTTGACACTTACCGATTTCTTGGGGTCCTTTTCGATTGGGAGCCACATGTGCGGCAGTTAAAAGTGCAATGCACTAAGAAGCTGAATATCATGAAGTTCATTAGCAGCACTTCTTGGGGAGCTGTCCGCACGGTGTTCCTACGATTCTATAGGGCACATATTTGATCTCGGCTAGACTACGGCAATGCAGCACACGGCTCAGCAATACCAAGCGTTCTTGCGAAGCTAAACAGCATCCACTACGGCGGGATTAGATTGGCGACGGGAGATTTTCGCACAAGCCCCATTGCCAGCCTCCTCGCTGAGTCTAGTGTGCCGCCTTGACACCTGATGTGTCAGCAACTTCTACTTACGTATGCAGCAAATTTGCGACAGATGCCACTTCATCCAAGCTATCCTTGCGTGTTCAAAAATGGCAACCGTTTGCTGTACGCTGCTTGTCCTCGTGCGATGCGGCCGGTTGGGATACGCTTGGATAGCAGTTACGAATTGTTTGACGTACCTTCGGTTCCTTGCCTTGTCAGACAACCTAGTGGGGTACCTCCGTGGGTAGTACGACGACCTGAAATAATCCTGGATTTGCACAATGGCCCGAAAGGAAATACGGACCCTTCGATTTATAGGAGGCTCTTCCTGTCCGTTGTTGGCCGCTATCGAGGTTCAGTCGTCGTCTACACGGATGGTTCAAGGACAGAAACGAAGGTGGGCTGTGCGTTCGTTGTCGACAATGAGAGGTTTCTTTTTGCTCTCCCGGCAACCTGTAGTGTGTACACAGCAGAGCTCTATGCTATCTGTGAAGCTCTGCGGTACGCACTATCCAATGGACGCCGACACTTTCTTCTGTGTACTGTCTCCTTGAGCTCGCCACAGTCTATTGATACTTGTTTCCCTCGGCACCCTCTGGTGCAGCGGGTCCAGGACCTGCTGGTCACGTGTTCGGATTCCGGCACCAGTATCACGTTTATGTGGGTCCCAAGCCACATGGGTGTAGAGGGAAATGAATTAGCAGATCAGGCTGCCAAGGAGGCAGTTACACTGCCCCCGTTGCCTTTCAAGGTTCCAGCAAGTGATATTCACACTCAGCTGAGACATCTAGTTATGTCCCATTGGGAGAGGGAGTGGCTGGCCATTTCACTTCCCAATAAGCTGAGAGCGAGGAAAGGAACAACGAAGGTATGGAGCACTTCCCTTCGGGCTTCTCGGAGGGAAGCAGTGGTATTATGTCGCCTTCCGATCGGCCACGGTATCTTGACGCACTCGCATCTTTTGAAAGGAGAACCCTCTCCGGTGTGTACTTGCGGCGATCATCTTACAGCGGTAGACATCCTTACGGTGTGCGTGGACCTGGTCGATCTGCGCCGTAGTCTTAACCTTACGAGTACAATCTCCCTCATCCTGCGAGATGTCGAGCCGTCAGCAGACCTCTTCATCCGCTTTATGAGGGATAGTGGTCTGTTTTATTGTGTGTGATGAAGTCCTTTCTCCCAGTGTTTTTTTATGTCAATTGCGCTTTTATCCCATTGACCTCATTTTAGTTTGTTTTGCGTATTTTAATGTGTTATTTTAACGTCTAACGTAAATTATGTGTATATATCTGTACTACCAGGCAAAGCCTTATTCCTTAGTTTTCCTGTATTTTCTCTTATTTTATTAGAAAATAAGGCATTGCGTATTAGATCCACTGATTGTTTTAATCTCACCCTCATTTTTCTTCATCACCATTTTTTAACCCTAGTCAATGGATACTTTTTAAAATTTTAACTTCATATCTCATTTCTTTCATGTCGTTCCATTAGGGACCGATGACCTTCGATGTTAGGCCCCTTAAAACAACAAGCATCATCATCATCGACATCACATGTCACACTATTCTGTTGAATATGGACCTCAACAATCTCTGGCTGCTATCGCCTTTCATTTCAATGACAAATAGTTCTTACTCAAGGCTATATATTTTATAGTAATAATAATCACCCAATTTTTTACTGAGATTCCACTACAAGAAAAAATAATTTTTACTATCATCTTTACTGAAATTATGATAGTGACTCAAATAATTCCTGGTCAATATCGAATTGAGTTCCCCTAATCCTAAATCGACATGCTGGATCACACAAACAAAATAACACTATAAATTAATCAATTTAAAACATTATTTTCCAACGACGGTCCTATGAATATCTCAAAATAGATATATTTACGACACCACATCAAACTGAAGTTATGCATCCCAAGTCATAAAAATCATTACAAATAATCTGAAGTAGTACCATATTAATATTAATAATAATAATAATAATTATTATTATTATTATAATAATTATATCTAAGCATGATAACACGACAAGAAAAAATATCCTTAATAATTTGACTGTGCCCTCGTGTCTAAATCTACGACTCGCGTACCTACATCTAAATCACAATAAATATATGTTTTAGACTCTACATAATAATATGAGAATAATACTCACATATAGCAACTACTCCACCCGTCAGAGAATCCCGCCATATTCCATATTTCTTCCCTTATTATTATTCTTCATTTTCCTTGATGTATGCATATTGCTTAATTACTACTTATTATTTAACACAGAAAATATTATATTTGATGATTTACACTTTCACACGATATTTTCACCGAACTTCTTTTATAAAATATGAGAACACTAATCATTTAATATGCACACATCCTATCTCGTGCTCAACCGCGAAAGACTGGTAATAACATTCTTCGTCTTAGACGTCTTTTCGTTTCATACACACGCTGTCGAATACCTGGTGTTGTCGGCCTTCTCTGCGGTCTTGACAAAAGAAAACTTTAAGATGCGAGGGTTGCGTTTAGCCTTGAGAGAGCTCGCTGGTGAAAGTGGAGATTACTCCAAATAACTGCTTGCCAGCTGACTGACTACCGCAGAACAAGGAAAGTTTTCTCAAGACTGCAGTGATCTCCTTGCAGGTTAGAATGTTAAAAATCCGTCACTAGTGTGCATAACAAACTCGTATTACAATTGTGTAGTAATTGTTGCGCAACTCAAGATCTCGTGTCGGCAATATGTACATTGAATCATAGAATAGGTTTTTCCATCATTTACGCTCCCTGATATTCTGAAAAACACTGTTATTGGCACTTGGTGTTTCTATGACATAACTGTGTATGTATGTATAGACAGATACACTTTGTTCACTGTACATAATTACGAATACGGAGCGATACTCAAAACGCGTTTTATCATAGCGACACCTGCTGAAGAACCAACTGTTGCGAATGGCGGGCTCTGCCGTGATGGACTTCTTTCTCGGCGGAATGATACATACTTTTGTCACACAAAAATCCCCGTTGGAGTGCGTCTCCTAAATAAAATGTTCAAGAGATGAAATGCATTTCTCAATTAATTATATAAAATGCGTGCCAATATACTGGTATAGCGTGATCCAAAAATTGTTCGTAATATTTTTTTATAATCTTGATAGCGTTAGTCAGATTAATTCTCCCCCTGCGCTGTCGAACCGACTCCATATTAGCGGGAACTGCACACTTCTGTTACTAACTGAAAATTCAGTGCGCAATTAATATTTTCTATTACCATTAATGCATTTGCTTGGTCCTAAATTACTTGATCAGTACCAATATCCTGCTGTTATAAAGTCCATCTTAATTATTTGCCTTTATTGCAAATAGATTAAATATTCCGTCCCGCTAACTTTGAAATTATTTGAATGGTGAAACCTGATTGGACCAAATATATTCACCAGTCACTTGTATGGACGAGTTCATTTTAAATCGAGGGATTTCAGGTAGTAATGTTCGTCATTTCCTGTGTCACTCATCCAGTGGAATTTTCCGCTACTACTGCGCAATTTCTATTCTGATGCAACAGACCGGATGTTGACTGTTTACCTTACATAGATAGCATTTTCTTCCAGAAAAGAAAGGAAGCTTGGGCTTCTTCTAATTCTTTGTTCATATACAGTGGCCTCCTGAATGACCCATAATTTATATAATTTTGATGACATATATGAACATCTCCCATCCAGTATCAAATATAATTAATTAAATTTCTCAACAGGCTCAAATGATGGGTGCAGTATGTGTATAGGCTTCATCCGCGTACACTACAGGCCTATCCTCCGCCAGATACTGGGCATTTTGTTTAAATAAACAAATCTTTTTTTTTATATTATGTCCTATTTTCCATTAGGATACGCTTGTTACTGTTAGTTTTACTTCCAACGCTATCCTAATGACAGAAGCATTCGCTTGACGCTAATATTGGATCCTTTGGATTTTAAATCTTTCTCTAAATTTGCACGAATTTTGAAACAGTAGGTAAGCATTTAAAAATTGTTGGCAATACGACGTACGGCACCTTCGTCAAAGTCGTCCATTCCATTAACTTTCTTTGTGCGCATTCTTTTCTTGTTTGGTATTTCAAACAGACTATCCATAGGTTTTCGTAATTCTATGGCTTTTCGTTTTTCGCTCTTAATCCATGCCACAGAACTATCTGACGCTTCAACAACTGCTGCAACTCTTTCCTGCACTTTCCTACAATCCATCACGAACTTTTCTTCCATTGCCTCCCTTCCCATAAAGTCTATAACGTTCGAGATTGCTGCACGAGTCTCACTCTTTAGCACCTTACGATGCAGGCTACTCTGTCACAAATAGGCCTAACGTGCACCAGCACTATCCACAGTTACTACACAACGAGGAATTAGAAACCAGCCCGCGACAGCTGAGTGTAAACTCTCGCATATATATGAACATCTCCCATCCAGTATCAAATATTGTAATCTTCCAAATAGCGCATGCGCGACCTATCTGGCCCGATCTTGCAAAACTGCAGATACGTATTTCCTTGCCCTTGTACTTGCTGACACTCTATCGTTAGTTCGTCCAGGAAACACATGTTTTCTAGTTGTTTGGTAGCTAACGCTAAAGACAGATGTGTTGTTTGGCTCAGTTGGGTTTACATATTCTTTCAGCTTCTTTATGCTGATTTTCGTTACATAAAATATCTTAATATGATAATAGTGGAAACTCTTCTCATTTAGCACGCAGAGTAGCGGCGACAGCGCGTAGTGCTGCCATCTAGCGGCTCGAGGAGAACACTAACACAAGGAGCCTTTGAAACACTATATATTTCGTCTTCAGAAACCCAAGGAAGTACAGATTTTAATACGTTTGCGTCGTTCTTGTAACGTAATATAGGGAAGGAAGGAGGTGGATGGTTGTATGCAAGAACCACTGATAAGTATAAAACAATTTAAAACATTCCATGATCATGTTATGACTACAGTCTGATAACATCTCCAAGAGCAAACCGCATATACAATAACGTTTTCAGTATGACATTTTTACTGGCAAGGATTTTTCTCTGTTAAATCGTTGGTTCTATTCACATGCGTCTTAATAAGGACTTTCAGCTTCCGCCTCCTTCCATCCTTTTTTTCTTCTCATTCAATACCTCCTCATATTCTCTTCTTAATGGTAACAATATTCCTCCGTCTTCTCTTGTTCCCCCTCCTTCTTAAACTCCGCTAGGGCTCTCATTGCAACCTCTCGTTTCCTCCTACAGTCTTCATCAAACCACCCATTCTCTCTGTTTTTTATTTCTCTCTTCCCTTCACCTCACGTTCTTACCCACACTCCATACCGGGATTTCTATTAATTCTAGCCCCATATCCATGTCATTTCCTTCCAACGCCCCTTCAATTCCTACCCTTAATATTTCTCCCTTCTCTTTAAGCTCCAATATGAGTTACTCCTTCGTAGTATCATTCCACACATACTTCCATCCCTCAATCTTGTATCCCTCCCTACTTTTCTCCATCTCTCCCTTCTTATCAACTTCCTCACTTCTTAATTTTACACTGACTGACAGAGCAAATGCAACACCAAGAAGGAGTGGTCAGAACTTTATGCCAATTGCAGGGTAGACTGACGTCACTGAGGTATGCTCATGATGTGAAATGCGCCGCTGTGCTGCGCACGTAGCGAACGATAAATGGGACACGGCGTTGGCGAATGGCCCACTTCGTACCGTGATTTCTCAGCCGACAGTCATTGTAGAACGTGTTGTCGTGTGCCACAGGACACGTGTATAGCTAAGAATGCCAGGCCGCCGTCAACGGAGGCATTTCCAGCAGACAGACGACTTTACGAGGGGTATGGTGATCGGGCTGAGAAGGGCAGGTTGGTCGCTTCGTCAAATCGCAGCCGATACCCATAGGGATGTGTCCACGGTGCAGCGCCTGTGGCGAGGATGGTTGGCGCAGGGACATGTGGCACGTGCGAGGGGTCCAGGCGCAGCCCGAGTGACGTCAGCACGCGAGGATCGGCGCATCCGCCGCCAAGCGGTGGCAGCCCCGCACGCCACGTCAACCGCCATTCTTCAGCATGTGCAAGACACCTTGGCTGTTCCAATATCGACCAGAACAATTTCCCGTCGATTGGTTGAAGGAGGCCTGCACTCCCGGCGTCCGCTCAGAAGACTACCATTGACTCCACAGCATAGACGTGCACGCCTGGCATGGTGCCGGACTAGAGCGACTTGGATGAGGGAATGGCGGAACGTCGTATTCTCCGATGAGTCACGCTTCTGTTCTGTCAGTGATAGTCACCGCAGACGAGTGTGGCGTCGGCGTGGAGAAAGGTCAAATCCGGCAGTAACTGTGGAGCGCCCTACCGCTAGACAACGCGGCATCATGGTTTGGGGCGCTATTGCGTATGATTCCACGTCACCTCTAGTGCGTATTCAAGGCACGTTAAATGCCCACCGCTACGTGCAGCATGTGCTGCGGCCGGTGGCACTCCCGTACCTTCAGGGGCTGCCCAATGCTCTGTTTCAGCAGGATAATGCCCGCCCACACACTGCTCGCATCTCCCAACAGGCTCTACGAGGTGTACAGATGCTTCCGTGGCCAGCGTACTCTCCGGATCTCTCACCAATCGAACACGTGTGGGATCTCATTGGACGCCGTTTGCAAACTCTGCCCCAGCCTCGTACGGACGACCATCTGTGGCAAATGGTTGACAGAGAATGGAGAACCATCCCTCAGGACAGCATCCGCACTCTTATTGACTCTGTACCTCGACGTGTTTCTGCGTGCATCGCCGCTCGCGGTGGTCCTACATCCTACTGAGTCGATGCCGTGCGCATTGTGTAACCTGCATATCGGTTTGAAATAAACATCAATTATTCGTCCGTGCCGTCTCTGTTTTTTCCCCAACTTTCATCCCTTTCAAACCACTCCTCCTTGGTGTTGCATTGTCACTGTCAGTCAGTGTATTTTGATAGGCATATGTTCTGTTAACCCACATTCTAACACATCGAATCTTATTATTCTCTTCAACGCTATCTCCAAACTTATTCCTATATCCACTACACTTCCTCCATTTGTTGTAATGTACGTCAAATCTCCCTTACTGACCCCCTTCATCCACCTTTCCCCATAACAATCTACACCATTCCTTCGTAACCGCCTGCCTTCGTTACCTTCTTTACCGTAATCCGGTACTTTATTTCTCACTCTTGCATTCCAATCCCCCATTAAAATCATTTCATCTTCTACATATATGCCTTTAATCGTGTATATTTCTTCAACCAGTTCCTCAAAGAAATATTTATTTGCATAAAATGAATCTCTAGGATGGTTATAAAGTAGGGCCAAACAAATTTACTCCAGTGCCCCCTTTCCTACTTTTATTCCATCTTTCTCTGTATCCTCTCCACACTCTCGGCTACCTCATTTCACATGAGAACTACTATATCCCCTGGGTTTCCTCCCATCGTCCCTATTTTTGTATTTTTTTTTTCATTATCACGTTTACTACTCTATATCCGTCCCATTCAATTTCTTCCCCTTTCACTAACCCCGCCTCCGCTACAGCAATTATCTCAAAATCTTTTACTAAATCCACAATTTCTCCATTCCCTAGCTTTCCCATCAACCGCTCAATATTCAACACCCCTATCGACATACCTAGTTATTTATTTCCTCCCCCTCCCCCTCTTTACTTCTGCGTTTCACCACTTTCACTCTTACTTCTTGTCATTCTTACCTGTGGCGCTTCTCCAACCCTCTCCACTTCCTTCTCTTATCACCCCCTCCTTCCCCTTCTTTATGCCAGAACCATTTTTTCCTCCCCATAAATCTTTCAAACTTATCGATTTACACTTATTTAACGCCTGCCTCATCTCCACATTCCTTTCTACATTCCCCTTACTCGGGGAGGTTGAGTCACTACCCTGACTCCTATTTCCTCCACTCTCCTCTTCACCCCCAGGTCTCAGTTCAGTTTGGTCCAATATAATAATTCTTGTTTCATTCACATCTGCATTGTTCTGACTCACCAAGGTCTCTGCTATCCCCACCAACTGGCCGCTGACACCACTGTTACGTCTTCTATCTTCCTTCTGTCCACTGATGACATTTGCGCTCGATTTCTGCCGCTCACTTCCTCCTTGCTTTTTTTCCATCCTCAGCAGTTCTTCCTGAGTCCACGATCGGATCCATTTCCTGCCTGATGTATCTAAACACTTGCCTATTATCTCGGCTAGCAGTCCCTGCTCTCTTGCCCTCGACATGCGTCGCTTTAAAATCTCCAACAGCATCCTGTCGTCTTTTTGTGACTCAGCCTTCAAATAAATGTTTGATCTTTTCAAATTCCTGGCATTTCTTAGAATGATATTGGCCATCATGGTTGAGATTAATATTACCTTCACCAGTGTATACCACTTATTCCTTCTTCGATATCCACGTCTGAGAAGTTTAATTTGAAACTATGTCCACCACCTTCAATACTAACTCCACTTCCGATTCTATTCCTTCCTCCGGTACACCATACACGAACACATTCTCCTTTGATGAATCTTTCCTCGTCAGCCTTACTTTGTGGCGTTACAATTAATAAATAAACTTGAAATCTGTCGGTGTACGTCTTCGCATTCCTGTATAATATATTTGGACTTTTCGTATGTGTCGTTGGGCCATTGGCACGGCGCATTTGACACTCCTAGGTTGGTAACATAGTGCATTCAACTGCCTGATAACTTACGTTAACGCTATCTATGCGCGTGCTGTGGAACTTGTGGTGAGTTTGAACCGTTGCCTACGCTATAATACAAGGCCTGGAAATAGAGCCCGTAAAACGCTATAGAAGTGGTCACACTGCAGTTCATTGGCGGGCCGCTAGGATCGCTATCTTGCCCCCTGTTTACCAGGTTCGCGCCTTTAAACGTGTGTATTGAGTTGGTTATGAATGTGTGTATTCTTGTGATAATAAGCACTCGCAGGTTCAATCATGGTTTATTGCTGTGTTCCTTATTGTCATTCACGACAAATTAAAGGTAGTGGAATTTCATTTCACAAGTTTCCAGAGAATAGTGCTTTAAAAGAACGGTGGCTTGTTGCTATATCTCGCAGAGACAAACCGGGATCTCATTTTCCTACAGAAAAATCGAGAGTGTGCAGTAAACACTTCAGAGAAGAAGACTTTAGTATAAGTACATCTAAAAAGACACTCCTGCCTAATAAAGTCCCTTCAGTTTTTACAGAGTTCCCCAAACACAAACAAGTCACTTTAAAATGTAGGAAAGTTCCTAAGAAAAGACAGCTTGAAGAAACGGATAGTGAAAATGAGTATATAAGAAATAAGAGAAAATGTGTGGAACAATCGGATTCTCCTGTGCCTGATAATACTGGAGAATCTGACCTGATAAATGTAGGCACCACAACAGTAGGTACACAGTTTTCTCCCGTCCTAAAATCAACAGTACCAAAATACATTACCAGGAAATTAAGGAAGGAGATCAGAAGAAATAGAAAGCACGTGACAATTATTAAGAAGTTGCGCGTAAAAATTTGTGACTTGGAAGCAGAACTTAGTAAGGTGAAGGATCCCGGAAATCTTGCAAGTCGAGTTTCTAAAATTCAGAAGGAAGCTGAGGGAGGTAATATGAAAGCAAACTTTTTGTTAGAACAACTTCAGAGCTTTGGAAAAAAGAAATGTAAATACCAGGAGACTACAGTTAAAATTTGTGTGCTATTATCTTCAAGGTCGCCAACTGGTTATCGGCTTCTCAGAACACTCGATATTTTGCATCTTCCTCATCCAAGAACGCTGAAATCATATGTTGGATACTCAAAAGGGGAAACGGACATAACTTCGCTAACTAAAGCCCGATTACTGGCAGAAAAACTGTCGTTAGTGAACGATAACGAAAAGGTTGGTTCCCTTATAATAGATGAAATGTCCATAAAGCCGAAACTTATGTATGACAGGAAATTAGATATGTTTATTGGACTGAATGACATTGACGCTCTTGGAATCGAAGATAGGTTGGCCAATAAACTACTCTGCATTTTGTTCAAGGGACTCTCTACATATTACAGAATACCGGTGTCTTTCTATTTCACTTCATCCATTACGGGCTCACAACTTGCATAATTAACCTTGGATGCGTTAAATGCTGTTGAAGAGTGTGGTTTCAGAGTGATCAGAATTGTGACCGACAATTCTCAGGGAAGTGTTTCGATGTTCGAAACATTATGTGGAGGAAGCTTACGCATGAGATACGACATCCAGCTGATAAAACTAGGCCTCTGTTCCTAAGTTTCGATCCCAGTCACGTCATAAAAAACGAGCAATCCCAACATTTGTCAAGAGACTTTTTTGTAAACAATGCCATCGTGACCGGCGATCATTTGAGAGGTCTTTTCAAACTCCAGAAATCTTCAATTATGAATCCGGTGAGGAAACTAACCAGAAAAGTAGTTTACCCTACAAATTTGGAGAAAATTAATGTAGCAAGAGCCAAAATTGTATTTTCCCCTGAAACAATCGCTGGTTTGAAGAGTATGGAGGTGGTTTGTCCCAAGAGCATTAACGACAGGAACAGTTTAAAAGAAACAATTTATTTCATGGAGCATTTTATGAAGTGGTTCGATGCCCATGATGTCTGCAACACCTCGTATGGGACATATTCCAGGAATGAGAACAAACTGGCATTTTTCAGCATTGAAGATGAACGCCTCAGTTGGTTAATAAATGATTTCCTGTCATATATCAAGAACATTCAAATGCATCTAGAGAAAGAGAAAAGATTCACGAGGGAAACGTATCAGGCGTTGGTCTTGACTACCCAATCCACTGTGGCCTGCGTAAAATACCTCATAAATATAAATTTTCATTATGTCTTGACGGGGAATCTAACAAGCGATGATATCGAGCTTTTCTTTAGCCACCTACGACGCAAAGCGGGATACAATGACACAATGGACGCAAGGTCATGCCTTAACGCAATCGAAACAACGCTCTATACAGGAATTATTGCGGCATCAAAACATGGCAATGTTGAGCTGAGGAGTGAAAATAAGATTCGCAATGTACGAATCAGTTTACTACAACCAAGATTGTGCCAGATGGATGAAAGATATAGAAGGAATGAAAGTCGCGATGATGTGCAAATGCCGCAACTTCCTGAACACGTAATGTCTATCATTACAAAACCCTTGCAAGGTAAATTACATCAGATCTGTGTGAACAATACTTTTTTATTTAAGTGTTCGCTAGTACATAAATATGATTAATTTGTTTCAGATTCAACAGCTACAATACCTGGTATTTCTCTAGCTATGGTAGCAGGATACTTAGACAGACTGTGAAGGCTGTTTAGAACATATCACTTCTCCAGCTAGTGAAAGTCCAACATTGTGTCTTATTCGCTTTCAAGATCGAGGAGCCCTCAGATACCCGAAATCATCGTTTGTGGCTCTTCTGCAGCGCATGACGGAATTTGTTACCTCTGCTGTGCAGTATTTACCCCGACGACAGTTACTAAAAATGTGTACGTTTTTTCTGAAAGCCAGGTTCATCAGTGAAATTAAGTGTAGAGAGTGTAAAGACGACAAACTACCTCTTTTTCTACTCCAAAAATTTCTGAGACATCTATTAGACAACATTGCTTCGAGCCACTCAGGTAGAAGTGAGAAAGTTTAGAAACTCGATAAGAAGCCCCTGAGTAGGAAAGTTTCAAAACTGTAGACACCTACAACATTCAGCTCTCTTTATTTAGGATATAATTTACTTATAGACATACACGGCCATGCGAACACAAGGGGGCAACAGCGCGATCCTAGCAGCTGAATGGTGAACTATGATGGCACCCGTTTTCATTAGTGCATTTCAGGGCCTTGTATTATAGCGTAGGCAACGGTTTGAACGCTGTTAGACAGATAGCGCTTGACTCTCTGCACTCACGCCTGTGCTCCGTGCGCTCGGCATTCTGAAATGCTTGCTTGTCTGTTTTTCGAACCGACTGGAGTTAGACGCTTGGTAATGTCTACGCTATATTGCAAGATGGATTTCTTGACCATGGGAATTGGATAAAGTGTGGTTGCATCCCGTTTTCAGGGATTAATTGTACATATGAAAATGTAGTTATATTTAATTTGTTGTAAAGGATGTAGTGTTTAAAGTTTGGTCGTGTGACATAGTGTTTGCTCGGTGCACTGTTCACTTTTGGATTAGTTGGTAATTGTGTTCTTCATTCATGTAAGTACTCCCTCTTATTTATTTGAGGATATGTTTTGCTAAATTTTGTAGGCGCCTCGTAGTTGGAAGTACTTATTTTTCCGAGGCGTAATTTTGTCCGTTCTTTTCGTCATGTGCACTTGTATTTTGGAGCCGTAGTATGTGCATTGTGACGTCCGTTAAACCCTGTGTGTCTTTGGGTCTTTTCCATTTGATTTTTCATATTATTTATTTTATTTCTGCTAAATTTTTTGTGTGTTACTCGTGACGTTCCCTTCATGATTGTGTTTTCATTTGAATTATTGCTGCCCGTTCTTGTAAATTCTGCCGGTATGCGACGTTATGGTTTATTGTGACATCTTGTTGTATTTATTTTCATTATTTTATTACGGGTTCGTTTCTCATCTGTTAGGGAATATTTTGAATTGTGCATCGAACAAGCTCTGTTGACACTAATTTTCCCTAATAATTACTATTTTTATTATAGTGTAATTTAAGGAAGATAAGTATATTTTGGGCTATTTGGTGACAACAAATTTCTTTATTATTCATTTTACGAGTGGTGTTTCTGTAATATGTAAGGACATTGTTAACGGAGATCTTAATACGTTCATCATTCTTGCTTTGTTGAGTCCTCTTATCACCTCGTACCGTGTCTGTTGTCATTGTTGGTTATCTGTTCTTATCTTCGTCCGGTCGTTACGTAACCGTTATATTATTGTTTTTATTTATTATCTTAGCGCATGGGAGTCTGCCTCTGAATGCCATTGTGTTTCGATTAATTATTGCTCTCTTACGAGTGTGTATCTGAGTATGTGATTACTAACATTTTGTATTACCTGACCGGTTCTCTTTTGAAGTGTACGGCATATGAACTATGACTTCTCGTTTCTTTCTGTTTGTGGTTTTATGTTGGTGATGCTAAATTTTACTATGTTATTCGGTTCTATTTCTGGGATATGCTATGTGACTGATATTATTCGTCAGGGATGTCTTTATGACTGATTCGTGCGACGCGTTTTGCACTTTTTTTCTGCTACGCGTTCGGTGTAGTGAACCCTCTATTAAGAATGGTTCTTAGATACTTTATTTATTTTAAGTGTAGATATCATGTAAAATGATATATTTTAGGTTTATTTAAAGAGCTAGTGTTAGTATTTCATTCTAGAAAAATTCTATGTTTTTGTACATTTTGTACTATTTACCTAAATTAGTTATTTATTTATATTAAGGGATATTATATTTATTGTTAAAGACCTCACCTTAGTATTTATAAATTATTTATTCTTATTTACAAAGCACTAAATTTAACCTAAATTATCCTCAAAAGAAAAGAATTGTTGAGATGACTTAGCCCTATGTATTTATTTTCATTCGCTTGAAATTTAAGCTATTTTTTCTAACTAAACAAAATTAATTTATTTCATCCAGTTATTTTCTGCTAAATATGTAATAGTTTGTAGTAATTTTTTAATTAATTATAGTTTTTTGAAAAGGGTGTACAGAGTTTTCTTGTAGATGCTTGTTCTGGTTCCCCTTGTTGACCCGAACCTTTGTTCCTGGTCCCGTGTGTTAAATATTCACTCTTCCACATTTATTCTAATTTTATTTTGTGTTTTGGTTGCATTTTGATTTTGTAGCTTCCTTGTTGTGATACGCTTACCCCATGGTTTCACTAGCCGGACACCATTTTGATATCACTTGAGAAGGGGGCCTGTCAACTTCTCTCTTCATTGCTGTCAGTTCCTCTTCCAGTACATCCACCTTATTTCTCAAACACCTTACTTCATCTTCTAGATCCACTAACTTATCATTTAGCGCTCCAATTTCTCCTTATTTTAGCCCCTGCGGGTGGGGGACGCACATGTAGAATACACCCGCGGTATCCCCTGCCTGTCGTATGAGTGGACTAAAAGGGGCGACATAGGCGCGGATTTGGATTGCGGTTTGGTATAATGTGTTGGACATCCTGTGAATGGGAGGGGTTGAATACATTCACAGGTAATCCCTGCCTGTCGTAGAAGGCGACTTAAAGGGTCATGCGGCCATGGTCCCCTCTTTATATTTTATTATTTTTCCGAGGGTCAGATGTAGACCATTTCCAAATTTTGATGTGCGTGCTGCCAGGAGATGGGCCTCTTACGTGTGCGATTACGCCCAAAAGCCCGCAATTAACTACCCAGGACTCTTGCGGGTGGGAGCGCCATGTACCTTGGCAGTAGTATCCGCCTGACAACACAGGTCCCCGCACAGCCGAATGCCAGAAGGACATATTATTATTAATTTTTATTAAAAAAAATTCTCTATATTTAGTGCTCTGTACACGCTATGGGGTACATGCTATTGCGGGTGACTGGAGGAAAGGAGTCATTGTGCTCATTGCCTCAGTCATCCCGTATTAGGCATCGTCCAACATCGGACCCCGGGCAGTACCTGCTATGACCAGGTGGGTATTGCCTTGGCTGCTTGGTTACGCTACAGAGACCCCTGATCGGAGTGGGTGGCATTCGGGGAGGAAGTTTTCCGGCATGGCTTCCAAACGAAGTCGCCCCTCTCAATGTGGTCCCCCACACAAAGTCTTTAACTTTTGCTTCCCTGAGACGTTCAACTCCCTGGGAACATGCGCAGCGTGAAGGAATGGGATCCAGCTTCCCTAGGTTTCTGGTTGCTACCAGAACCGATGGGCATGATTTTAAGTTGGTAAAGTTGATCCTTTTTTGTAGATACATCGAAGGCGTCTACCGCGAACTTGAGGACCTCAAGAAAATGCGCAACGGTAGTTTGCTTGTGAAGACTCGCACACCACTGCAAGCTGGTCAGTTGTTTAAGTGCGACCACTTTGACGAAATCCCCGTCAAAGTGGAGGAGCATAAGTCCTCGAATCTGGTTCGCGGAGTCATCTTTCACCGCGACCTTATTTTGAACACTGACGACGAGTTGATGGAAGACATGAAGAACCTTGGCGTGACATACGTCCAGCGCATTACGCGCAAGGTCAACGGTGAAGACGTTGCCACGGGTGACTTCATTGTCTCTTTCAAGTTGTCAGTGTTACCAGAGAAAGTAAAGGTAACAACTTATGGTTGCGATTTGAGGCCGTACATTCCGCCTCCTATGCGATGCTATCAATGCCAGGGATTCGGACATATGTTATCTCGCTGTTCGAATCAATCTGTATGTGGTACATTTGGACGAATAGCTCACGGCGCGGAGGAGTGCACAACTCCGTACAAGTGCACTAACTGCTCCGGTTTTCATTCTCTTCGGGATCGGAACTGTCCGACATATCTGAGTGAGAAGAAGATCCAGGAGATCAAGACACTGGATGGCCTTTCCTACCAGGAAGCGCGCCGTAAGTTTGATAGCTGAGAGTTTTCCAGGTTCGTCTTTCACGACATCGTTACCAGTGACGATCGCTTTGCCCATGGCGACTGTTGCTACTAAGAGCACCGCCGCAAAAAGTAAAAGCTCGAACGGGGGGACCACCCCAACTTCGACCAACCAGACGTCTGTGCAGGCTGGCAGTTCCGAGCCGGCACAGCGAGGGGGAAGGGCTAAGTCTCCCCTTCCTAAGAGGTCGGCGAAAGCCGTGCCCAAGACGGCGGAGGCGGCATCGTCGACCAAGGCTGGGAAACCATCTTCCAGCCCGTCTAAACTAGAAAAGAAGAAGGCGGCTAAAAAGAGCGCCCTTGCTGAGCGCTCTCGCATTTCCCCTGCGAAGGAGAAGTCATGCCCCCCATCTGGGGGTATGAGTCTGCGCCAGGAGGTACTCCTGCTCCTAAACCTGCGAGCTCTCCTCGTAGGGGAACGTCGAAGTTCTGCGCGGCACCCCCGCTATCTGCTGATGACGGAATTGATGTCGCGCTGTCCTCTACATCTACGGATGCAGCTGTTGATAGTGTTTAGGCTTGCGAGCATTTTGTCGCTCATAGCCTAACTCTCCTTTTATAGTCCACATTATGGAACTGTTACAGTTGAATTGTAACGGTTATGACAGGCATCTTGATGAGTTACGTCAGCTCATCAGTGAGTACGCAGCGAGTATAGTCTGTATTCAGGAGACCAACTTCAGACCTGGTCATCGTACGGACCTGAGAAATTTCCGACTATACTCGACAGAACGATAATATGCTAACCGGGCATCCGCTGGCGTTGGCAGTTTTGTACGTTCTGATATCTACGGCGAAGAGCTTCCATTAAGAACCCCGCTCGAGGCTGTAGCTGTTCGCGTTCCGCTGCCTGTCATAGCAACAGTGTGTAATGTTTATTTTCCACCAGGCCAGGCTCTTAACATAAATGATTTCGCTGATCTTATAGTTCAGCTTCCAACTCCCTTCCTCTTATTGGGAGAATTTAACGCCCATCGCCCCATATGGGGCTCTGAGACGCTTTGCCCCCGTGGAAGAGAGCTGGAAACACTAGTAACAGAGCTGGATTTATGTATTTTGAACACAGGGGAACCAACTCACTTTAGTGTACGTTACGACACATATTCTCGCATAGACTTACGTCTATGCGGCCGAACGTTGGTTCCACTGTTTCAGTGGAATGCACACGATGATCTCTGTGACTGTAACCATTTTACCATCATCATTACTTTGTTGAAACATAAATCCGTCTACGCTCCCCCTCGATGGATTCTTAAACATGCTGATTGGCCAATGTACACATCACTAGTTACCTTTAACGATGATATCAGGCGGACCGTCGGCGAGGATAAAACTTACGTCACCCAAGTCATTCTTTCTGCTGCTGAGGAGTCCATTCCGTCCTTCTCGGGGACTTCTCATCAAAAACTCGTTCCTTGGTGGAACGATGAACTAGCAGCAGCCATCAAAGATCGCCGTCGCGCTCATAAGCGTTACCGTAGACAGCCTACTGTGGCCAACTTGGTAGCATTTAAGAAACCCCGCGCTCAGCGCGAGTTCTTATTCGACAAAGTAAGAAGGCTTCAGGGGAGATATATGTGTCGTCTATGACGTAACATACTCCACCATCCCAAGTGTGGACTAAGCTTCGACGGATTTCGGGTCTCCAAGGATTATCTCTCTTACCGCGAATTTAATTGCAGGCAGTGTCGCCACTGACCCTCTCGCGATTGCTGACCATCTAGCTAGTCATTTCGCGGATGTATCTGGCTCCGGGAATTACCATCCTGATTTCCTCGCTCTGAAGCGTGAGGCAGAACTTCATCACCTTTGTTGTCCGGCTCCATGGCTAAATGGTTAGCGTGCTGGCCTTTGACCACAGGTGTCCCGGGTTTGATTCCCGGCAGGGTCGGGAATTTTAACCTTAATTGGTTAATTTCGCTGGCACAGGGGCTGGGTGTATGTGTCGTCTTCATCATCATTTCATCCTCATCACGACGCGCAGGTCACCTACGGGTGTCAAATCAAAAGACCTGCATCTGGCGAGCCGAACTTGTCCTCGGACACTCCCGGCACTAAAAGCCATACGCCATTTTTTTTTATCACCTTTGTTTTGCCACCCAAGCTTCAGAGAACTACAGCGTGCCCTTTACGGAGTGGGAACACCGCAGCGTCTCCTGGTTTGGACAACATCCATAACCAGATGTTGAAACCCCTACTACATCGCCTTCGTGTGTTCAACCGAATCTGGATAGAGGGTAATTTTCCGTCTCAGTGGCGAGAGGGCATAGTCATTCCTGTCCTCAAGCCTGACAAGGATCCTAAGTATGCAAGAAGTTACAGACCGATTTGTCTTACAAACTGCCTGTGTAAGCTATTTGAGAGGATGGTAAATCGCCGACTCGTGTGGTGTCTTGAGAAACAAGGACTCTTGTCCGAGTACCAATGTGGTTTTCGAGCCGCTCGATCCACCACTTACCACTTGGTACGCCTGGAGAGCTCTATCCAGGAGGCGTTTCTCCGCAAAGAGCACTTGGTAGCTGTTTTCTTTAGCTTGGAGAAGGCCTACGACACCACTTAGCGATATGGCATCCTTTCCGTCCTGCATCAATGGAGATTCCGAGGTCACTTGCCGGTATTTATTGCGAATTTTTGTCCCTTCGTCTATTCCGTGTCCGAGTGGGGAGGACATATTCGCAGTACCACGTTCAAGATCCCACAGGGATCGGTCCTTAGTATCACTCTGTTCGCGATAGCCATAAACGGTATTGTTGCTGCTGCTGGTCCAGCAGTAGTACCGTTCCTATATGTGGACGACTTTGCTCTGCACTATAGCTCGTGCAGTATGGCAGTCGCAGAGCGACAGTTACAGGAGGCTATTAGGAGGGTGGAGCAGTGGACCTTAAAACATGGCTTTCGGTTTTCTGCCGCAAAGACCTCTGTTGTCCACTTTTGTCGTCAAGGTACTCTTCACCCTCATCCTGAGCTTTATTTCGCAAATGTAGTTCCTCCAGTTGTTGACACTTACCGATTTCTTGGGCTCCTTTTTGACAGTAAATTATCGTGGGAGCCACATGTGCGGCAGTTAAAAGTGCAATGCACTAAGAAGCTTAATATCATCAAATTTCTTAGCAGCACTTCTTGGGGGGCTGACCGCACGGTGCTCCTACGATCCTATAGGGCACATATTTTATCTCGGCTAGACTACGGCAGTGCAGCATATGGCTCAGAAAGACGAAGCGTTCTTTCAAAGCTGAACAGCATCCACCACAGCGGGGTTCGGTTGGCGACTGGAGCTTTTCAAACAAGCCCCATAACTAGTCTGCTCGTTGAGTCTGGTGTGCCGCCTTTACATCTGAGGCGCAAGCAAATGCTTCTTACCTATGCTGCTAATTTGCGACAGATGCCACTTCATCCAAGCTATCCTTGCGTGTTCAACAGTGGCAACCGTTTTCTGTACGCTGCTCGTCCTCGAGCGACGCGGCCGGTTGGGATACGCTTGGACAGCAGTTACGAATTGTTTGATGTACCTTCGGTTCCTTGCCTTGTCAGACAACCAAGTGGGGTAGCTCCGTGGGTCGTACGACGACCTTAAATAATCCTGGATCTGCACACTGGCCCAAAGGAAAACACGGACCCTTCGATTTATCGGAAGCTCTTCCGGTCCGTTGTTGGCCGCTATCGAGGTTCAGCCGTCGTCTACACGGATGGTTCAAGGACAGAAACGAAGGTGGGTTGTGCGTTCGTTGTTGACAATGACAGGTTCCTTTTTGCTCTTCCGGCAACCTGTAGTGTGTACACAGCAGAGCTCCATGCTATCTGTGAGGCTCTGCGGTACCCACTATACAATGAGCGCCGACACTTTCTTCTGTGTACTGACTCCTTGAGTTCGCTCCAGTCTATAGATACCTGTTTCCCTCGGCACCCTCCGGTGCAGCGGATCCACGACCTGCTGGCCGGGTTTTGGGATGCCGGCACCAGAATCACGTTTCTGTGGCTCCCAAGCCACATGGGCTTAGAGGGAAATGAGTTAGCAGATCAGGCTGGCAAGGGGGCAGTTACACTGCCTCCGTTGTCTTACAAGTTTCCAGCAAGTGATATTCACACTCAGCTGAGACATCTAGTTATGTCCCACTGGGAGATGGAGTGGCAGGCCATTCCACTTCCCAATAAGCTGAGAGCGATAAAAGGAACAACGAAGGTATGGAGGACTTCCCTTCGGGCTTCGCGGAGGGAAGCCGTGGTATTATGTCGTCTTCGGATCGGCCACGGTATCTTGACTCACTCGCATCTTTTGAAAGGAGAACCCCCTCCGGTGTGTACCTGCGGCGACCATCTTACAGCGGTACACATCCTTACGGAGTGTGTGGATCTGGTCGATCTGCGCCGTATTCTAAAACTCCCGCGTACCATCTCCCTTATCCTGCGAGTTGTCGAGCAGTCAGCAGACCTCGTCATCCGCGGTATGAGGGATAGTGGTCTGTTTAATCGTATGTGATGATGTCCTTTGTCCCAGTGATTTTTATGTCAATTGCGCTTTTATCCCATTGACCTCATTTTAGTTTGTGTTGCGTATTTTAATGTGTTATTTTAACGTCTCACGTTATTATGTACTACCAGGCAATGCCTTATTCCTTAGTTTTCCTGTATTTTCTCTTATTTTATTGTAAAATAAGGCATTGCGTATTAGATCCACTGATTGTTTTAATCTCACCCTCATTTTTCTTCATCACCATTTTCTTAACCCTAGTCAATGGATACTTTTTAAAATTTTAACTTCATATCTCATGTCGTTCATCTCGTTCCATTAGGGGCCGATGACCTTCGATGTTAGGCCCCTTAAAACAACAAGCATCATCATCATCATCATCATCATCAACATCATTTCTCCTTATTTTAGATCCTTCAATTGGGTTGACCGGTGTTCCTGCATCATTTCCTTTCAAGTTCCTCCCATCCGAATGGTCCCTGATTGGGACCCGGGTTCTTTCCTACATCTCCTGTCACCAGCAGCCCTTTAGAGCTGCCTCTTTCTTCCAGCACCTCCTTGCACCTGTATTGCCTCAGTTCTACTCGCACACTGTCTCGCTCGTGACTGATGTAAAGCCATCCCACCACCCGCTTCTGTAGCATAACGGTTAGCGATCCTCGGGGACCCGGATTCGATTCCCGGTACTGCCAGAAATTTAAGAAGGACAGGAGCGCTGGTATGTTGTTCAGGTGGTAGATGAAGCTCAACTCCTTCGGAGATGTGCCTGAAAAGAACTGCAGCAGTTAATGATGGCCTATGTGAGTGAGGATGAGCACTAGAACTCCACACTATAGATCACAGGGACTGACGTTAGATCTCGGCTGAGTAGCTCAGGTGGTAGACAGGTTCGATCCCGGGTCAGTGCTCTGGTATTTCAAGGTGTTCAAATACGTCAGCCTCTTGGCACCTCAAACAACTCCTGCTGGCCAAAATTGCGGCACCTCGATGTCTACGAAAACCGTAAAAGTAGTGCATTGTAGACACTAGCGGGTGGATCTGCGATTCACATCCCTTTAATGAAAACATGTTAGATTACGGAAGGGCAATTAGTTCAAGCACCTTTACTTTCTTGGTCGGACAGGACGATGTCAGATGGTGTTTGCTCCTCGTTAATTGCTTGTCAGTTGGACGTGAGGCCGTCGCTCGCCAAGTTCCGAACAGTTCTCCTGCCTCCCCATCGTTTATAACTTCACCAATTTGTGGAGTGACTTGCGTGGAATTCCAGCGCACCGCAATAACCTCGGTCATAGCTTAGCACGACATGTCATTTACAAGTTTACAGGCTCTTCACAACTTTGATCCTCCTAATTACTTTGAAGAAAGTGTAACAGTTACTGTGTGAGAAGTATTTCACGCACATGCAAATTCTTCATTCCCCGTTGCTCCTTCATCCTGCACCAGCCCTTCCAGAAAACCACCGGCAAGTTTTATTTACATACATAAAATACCAGAGAGAATTATTTTCAAGGGAGAGCTTGACAGACGAGTGATACTATTTTGCCGCTGGCATCTCACCTAGGCGCCCTTGGCTGAAAACCCGGACGATGAAATATTGAGTTTAGAGATGAAAGTTCTCGTTTGTATGGTTAGGATCCTATACACAGCGAGAGGTTTCGTGGATACGATCTTCATGTCAGTAATCACGTAAGATTTCAAGCTTGAAATCATTATTTTACTTACCTGACTTACTTGAACTGATGATGAAACTGAGAGTTTTCAATTTATTTTACGTCGCGCTGACACAGATATCTTACGTTTTCTGGCGACGATGTGAAAGGAAAGGGTTCGGAATTGGATGACGATGGTTATGATGATTGTTACGGAGATTTCCGTGGTAGTTAGAGGTGAAAGAAGGTGCGGGGGTGAACGGGTCTCAGGCTACGAAATTAAAGTTAATTTAAAATTTAACAAGGTTATATTTTCTTTTCAAAATTAAGAAATAACAAGCATGGCAGGTACAGAGTAGCAAAGCCACTATTCGAGAATGTACAATTGCAGAGTTACAGGATGGGCTCCGAGAGCCAAACCCACAATACATGAACAATTAGCCCAATCCTACGATATACAGAAATTCAACAAAGGGGTAGAAGACCCCAATCATGCCCAGGAGCACTTGCTCCCAATTACACAGTAAAGCCTCCTCGAGGCATACAACACTCAATTTTCGAGAAAGAGCCACTCGCTCTCAACATTAAGCCTATTAAAGGCCACACCAAACTCCACCTTCAAGTTGTCCTCTAAGGACATAGACACAGGGGTAAAATACCCAACCTACTGAGGCCTATTAAGTGAGAAAAAGGTTAACTACATGACCTCTAAAATAACCACTTGAGAGGAGGCGATCTGCACTCCTAATACACTTGTTTAAAAACCGAATCAGGCACTAGGCCGCTCATGCAAGGGCTAATCCCATACTAAAGAGGTGACTTAAGAAAGAAACAATTTACATTACTGTTACGGAAGAATCGGTTGAGAAAAATAAGTTCACCTCAGAACAATATGAGTGGGAGCTCGAGAGGGTTAAGCACTCTCTATCCCAATATGTAGTTTAAAAGATAGAATAAATACAAGGTGGCTTTACATTTTAGGGAAGTTACATGGTGGAAACGCTTCGGACCCGCCCCGAGAGTTAAACTGCTGAGCTAGCAAGAAAAGAAGTTATTAAAAGGCCATTACCTTGGTGTTGAACTGCTGTCCGAAGAAAGAGGCGCTTCCCGCCCCCTGCTATGTACTTTACACACTGAAAGATGGTAGAGAAGTGGCCCGGAGACCCTAAAATCAGCAGTTTATATACTCTCGCGGAAAGTTCGAGGCGTTTGGGGAATGAGAACACCCTCCCACAAAAACTTTATTGGCTAACCAAGAAAACCCCTACACAATATGAAGAAGAAACACATAATTGGTGGAAAATTAATTCAAGAAATTCGGGATTGGCTAAATTCAAAACAAGGGGAAAGAAAGGGTTAATATTGCCAACTTAAACAATGACTGAAAGAAATTTAACAAAGAACAAACTTATGAATTCAAAATTTCTCCAAAAGCATAGTTCTTTCACTTCACACTAGGGTGCACCATTGTAGTTCTTCAGTAGTGTCCTCTAGAAGAGAAAGTTCACACTTCTTACTACAGGTAAAACAAAAATACATCGAAAACGACCCAGTTCAGAAACTTCAAAATTTCCAAGTAGTGACATCTTCTGAGAAACTTGAAAATTAACACCTTAAATAAAGTTCAGACTTTCTCCAGCAGAGGAGTTCAACTGGCGCAAAATTTTTAATTAGCGGTGTGGAGGTGTACCGCCCGGTACAATGATGATTGTTGTTTAAACGTGTCTAACAGCTAGGTCATCGGGTCCTACTAGTACGAAATGTAATGACAATTTAAAAGTCAAAAATTCATCCACAGACGAGAATTAAAAACGTGTTGATGGAGAAGAATATGAATGTAAAATAATAAGCGGATCCAGCTCACAATATTGAAAGTTAAAATAATTCCAAAATCCATCCACTGACTGGAATTCAAAAAAAAAGAGACGATGAAAAATGTTTGTGAACGTAAAATAATCAGTGGTTTCGACCCGCAATGCTCTACCTTCCCAGAACAATAGTATATACTGACCAAGGCGCTGCTTCCAAAGCATAATGCTGGTTGTCTAAAGGAGTCCAAAATTCAGATTAACGACCCCTCAAAATAGTACTTATCGCTAAGGAAGAAGGAACAATGGTATGTAGCGGCGCTAATACTGAGAAGCGTATACTTAAAGGTGTTCCACACAGTGTGGTAATTCACAGGTAATGTAGTACGCACAGGAAACGCACACCTGTGGTGTTTTTTACATTAAGGCGCCACTCATAGGCAACGCAAAACCGTGGCGCTCCTCATATAGTGGGTACTAATCACAGACAATACAGACCCACGGTGTCGCTCATACAGTGGGTACTAATCACAGACAATACAGACCCACGGTGTCGCTCATACAGTGGGTACTAATCACAGACAATACAGACCCACGGTGTCGCTCATACAGTGGGTACTAATCACAGACAATACAGACCCACGGTGTCGCTCATACAGTGGGTACTAATCACAGACAATACAGACCCACGGTGTCGCTCATACAGTGGGTACTAATCACAGACAATACAGACCCACGGTGTCGCTCATACAATGGGTACTAATCACAGACAATACAGACCCACGGTGTCGCTCATACAGTGGGTACTAATCACAGACAATACAGACCCACGGTGTCGCTCATATAGTGGGTACTAATCACAGACAATACAGACCCACGGTGTCGTTCATATAGCGAGTACTAATCACAGACAATACAGACCCACGGTGTCGTTCATATAGCGAGTACTAATCACAGATAATACAGACCCACGGTGTCGCTCATATAGTGGTACTAATCACAGACAATACAGACCCACGGTGTCGTTCATATAGCGAGTACTAATCACAGATAATACAGACCCACGGTGTCGCTCATATAGTGGTACTAATCACAGACAATACAGACCCACGGTGTCGTTCATATAGCGAGTACTAATCACAGATAATACAGACCCACGGTGTCGCTCATACAGTGGGTACTAATCACAGACAATACAGACCCACGGTGTCGTTCATATAGCGAGTACTAATCACAGACAATACAGACCCACGGTGTCGTTCATATAGCGAGTACTAATCACAGATAATACAGACCCACGGTGTCGCTCATATAGTGGTACTAATCACAGACAATACAGACCCACGGTGTCGTTCATATAGTGGTATTAATCACAGATAATACAGACCCACGGTGTCGCTCATATAGTGGGTACTAATCACAGATAATACAGACCCACGGTGTCGCTCATATAGTGGTACTAATCACAGACAATACAGACCCACGGTGTCGTTCATATAGTGGTATTAATCACAGATAATACAGACCCACGGTGTCGCTCATATAGTGGGTACTAATCACAGACAATACAGACCCACGGTGTCGCTCATATAGTGGTATTAATCACAGATAATACAGACCCACGGTGTCGCTCATATAGTGGTACTAATCACAGACAATACAGACCCACGGTGTCGCTCATACAGTGGGTACTAATCACAGACAATACAGACCCACGGTGTCGCTCATATAGTGGTATTAATCACAGATAATACAGACCCACGGTGTCGTTCATATAGTGGTACTAATCACAGACAATACAGACCCACGGTGTCGCTCATATAGTGGGTACTAATCACAGACAATACAGACCCACGGTGTACTAATCACAGACAATACAGACCCACGGTGTCGCTCATATAGTGGTACTAATCACAGACAATACAGACCCACGGTGTCGCTCATATAGTGGGTACTAATCACAGACAATACAGACCCACGGTGTCGCTCATATAGTGGTACTAATCACAGACAATACAGACCCACGGTGTACTAATCACAGACAATACAGACCCACGGTGTCGTTCATATAGCGAGTACTAATCACAGATAATACAGACCCACGGTGTCGCTCATATAGTGGTACTAATCACAGACAATACAGACCCACGGTGTACTAATCACAGACAATACAGACCCACGGTGTCGCTCATATAGTGGTACTAATCACAGATAATACAGACCCACGGTGTCGCTCATATAGTGGTACCATTCGCAAGTAAAGGCGAATCATGGTGTTTCCCGTGATGATATTAATCACAAGTAGTTTCATGGTTCTAATGTCATCACCCCTTGGTCGCCCCTTTTAGTCGCGTCTTACCACAGACAGGGGATACCGTGGGTCGAGAGAGAAAAAGAGAAGAAAGAAGGGATCCGTCACTTCGAAAAGTAACGTAACGGACGAAGAAAGACAAGAGCCACGAAAGGCGTGAAAGTGAAAGACTCCCTAGGCCTCGAATGGTCGTATACCTTCGGGGTCGGAAAGGAACAAGACTTGATCAAGGGAGGTCGGACAGGATAGAGGAAAGTGAGAAGCCTGGCATAAGTAAGTCGAAACAATGCCACGACACAGCTAAGTGCCCTATGGTCGCCAATCTACCCTCCCAGCAAGAGAGCCCCTGGGGACTCTTTTAGTCGCCTCTTACGACAGGCAGGGGACACCGTAGGTGTATTCTTCATCTGTGTCCCCCACCCACAGGGGTAGGAATACGTAGTCTAATGCACAATCTTGAATTTAAACACCTAGTTTCATGAAACGTTGTTAGGCCGTTTTTTCATGATGTCATAACAAACAAACACAAATTGAATTGAGCCTACTGTCGATTTTTCTATAGCCTGTCCCAACCAAGGTAAATACGAAGTATGAGGTGAAACATTGAAGCTTACACTCTGCCTTCTCATGTAACAGAGACAGAAACGCGTAACAATGGGACAGAGATTTCCGAGTCCTACTGGTCTATGATTTCCCCTCCTCTGATAGGACCATCTAATCTTCTAGAGTTACGCGAACAATGTTAATAATCTTCTGTGTTCCGCTAACGTACGCTTGCCGAGAGTGTAGAAAGGCAGCGTTCTATTGAACTTACAAGTCTCAGGTATGTATTCTCTTTACTCTCAACGTTCTTGAGAGTAACTATGATACTGAGGGACGATGTGTTTGATCATTTCTCTACTCACGTTGCAATTTCCTTCCTCTTAGTGAAGATAACTCTTTGACTGCCATTCTGACGCACGTGCCTCAGCTTAATCCCAGAAGTACAGAATGGCGGTAAAGTTCTGTGTGTTCCCTTTCATGCGCGTATATAATACGACATCCCCATTATTATTATTATTATTATTATTATTATTATTATTATTATTATTACTACTATTGTACCGGTTGGTACACCTCTACGCCGCACATTTGAATTATCGGCCTTTAAGTACTCCTCTACAGGAGAAATTCTGAACTTTAACAACTGTATCAACTTATAAGTTTCCTCAGAAGATGTCACTGAAGTAAATTTTGTGATTACGAAGTTGTCAGTACTGTGTGGAGTTCAACTTGTTTTGTTTTCTATTGATCAAGAAGTGTGGACATTCTCTGATAGATGTCTCTACAAAAAATTATGACCATGCACCCTGGTGCTAAGTGGAAGGACTTTATTTGAAGAAATTTTGTGTTCAGAAGTTTGTTCTTTACTAAATTTCGTTCTTTCATTTGTGGGTTGGCAATATAAATATTTTCTTTCCGCTAGTTTTAAGTTAGCCAATCAATTATTTCTGTAATTAATTTTTGACCAATCGTGTATTTCTTCTCCAATTTTGATGTGTAACTTCTAGCCAACTAATAAACGACTGTGGGTGTGTCTTAATTATTCATGAAAGGTCTCGAATCTTCCCCAAGTGTATAAAAACTGCTGATTTTCCTGTCTCTCGGCCACTCGAACAACATCTAGCCTAGTGTATGGAAGTGTAGCAGGGGGCGGGTAGCGCCTCTTCCTTCGGGCAGCAGCTCTTCACAAAGGTAATGGCCGTTTAACATCTTTATTTTCTTGCTAGCTCTGCAGGTTAACCCTCGGGGAAGATCCGAAACCTTCATTATGTAACCTATCTTCAAACATGTAAATTGCCGTTACTTTTGTAAAACTTCATATATTTTAACTGTAAATCGGGGATAGAGAGTGCCTTACCCTCTCGAGCTCCCATTCATTTTTCCCTTGAGGTGACTACGTTTTGGTAACTTTTCCTCCTTAATTATTGTATTGTAGAATAATCAAAGATTTCCCATTCATGAGGATATCCCCCACCTAAGGTAACTTAGGGAGATCCCGACATGAGGGAGAATTCGACACTTTTAAGCTTAGCGCCTCTGGTAACCACAGTACTGCACAGGTCAAACTTGCAACTACATTTACTGGAGCCGTATGGTTTTGTGCTCATGGTCACCCCGTTAGCTGAGGATTATCGCTATAAATACAAGGCATATGAACAATTGAAGATGAGTAAGTAAGTGATATATGATTTAAAAGTAACTTGCTATAATATGATGAGTAGATTGTGTAACGAAATAGGAAGATATACGATACTTTTAAGATAATGTTTTAGGTTAGGCGCACTAAGCAAGTTTCGGAGAAGCGGTGATGTCATTTCCAAATCGCCAAACCTTCAGCTTGGTAAGTGTTGCGACCTTTTGCCTGCCAATGAAACTCGGGGAGATCTAGACACGACAAGTTGGGAGATCTCGACACTGTCGAGATCTCCCTGAATCTCTAAACCGGGATACATTTTTGGGACATGGTTTAATGGTGCGTTAATTCTACAGTTTAGTAGGAGTAATAAATTATGACAATGTAGTGTATTAGGATATGTATAATATTTTTGTAATGCGATATGTTTATAATAATGTTTACAGTGTTAAATTAAGGTCAAATTACGAAAGATGGAGACTGATGATAAAGTAGAAGTTTCGCATCCAAGTGGTTATAGGTGGAGGATGACACGGAAATATGTGTACAAAGGTCTGCTTGGACGATGGAATGCAGAAGATATGGCTGCTGATATTAAGGACGTGAAAGAAAATGGAACTACTTTAGCAACAGCTGCGAAGTATTTCAGTATTCCAACGAATACATTCAGATCCAGAATACTACCTGGTATATCTACCAATAGAAAACTTTAAAAAGGAGCAACAATTGACAAAGCTATGGAGGACCAGTTAGTCAACCATCTTTTTCATCTTGATTCTAAAGTGTTTGGGTGAACAGTGACCGACTTACGAGAACTGGCTTTTAGGTTCGCTCAGAGGAATGGTGTTAAGGAGCATATTTAAAAACCAAAAGGCAATTGTTGGATATGACTGGGTTTTTCAAGAGCCTGGTAATATTTTGAATGTCGATGAAACTGATGTTCAGCTCATATTTAAGGCAGGGAAGATTATCAGTGAAAAAGGAAAGAAAAACGTGTTTCACATCACCACGGCAGAAAAATGGATCTACGGTAACAGTAATGGTGTGTGGTAATGCTATTGAATATGCTATCCCACCCTTTGTTATAATGAAAGGGGTAAGACAAAGATACACTCAAAAGGAATGCCCAGTGGATCAGTTGTTAAAAAGTCCGAATCATTATTCCTTGATCACCTAAACCGTTACAAACCTCAGGGCAGGATTCGGTTTATAATCGACGGACACAAAGACCCGGATGTGCTTGATAAGGCATAAGCTGTATGAATAGGGATGTGTTGCTTCCCCTCCCATCCGCCACGGTGACTTCACAGGATTATCGGGAAGATTTAAAGAATAGGAAACGCGAAAATCGAAGGACAACAACGAGAACTCGGCGTGCGCAATGGTGAAGCCAGTTTCTCAACCAGTCTTCTTTGCTCTGAGAATTACTGCGCAGTCTGTGACGACAACCGTAATGAGGCATGGGTCCAATGTAGTGGGGAATGCAGGAAATGGTTCCACGAGATGTGTGTGGAAAATGGAAACGATGAGCAGTTTATATGTACCCACTTTGTACAATAGTTGTGTAACTATTCGGAGGTCCTACCTAGTGTCAGGTTCTCCCTAAGTGCGGGAGAAGTGGACATTATTGCATCCTTTATTTATTTCATAATTTAACATGTTATGAAATGTTATTTTTTTTCATAAATAATAGAAAACATAAACTAACTGTGTAAAAAATCACCTGGGAAATAATTGAAATATTTTACAAATAAAGCATGATCAAAATTATAGGTTTTTGCTTAACGTGTCGAGATATCCCTAAATTACTATATATATAGACAGACTTAAGTTAAGACGTCCACCCATCTGTACGGCGGAGAACCTTGTAGCCAGTCATTTCAATCTGACTGAGAAATGATCTAATGAATAGAGACAATTTGCTTCAGCAGAATCCTTAAATATGCCATGCATTACACAGAAGGTACCTGGCTTTGAACAACCGCGGAAAGTATGGTCCAAGTTAAACCGAATCCGGACTAACCATGGTGTGTGTGTGCAGATCTTCTGTATAAATGGAAGAAAAAGTCGTCATCCTGCTGCGACTGTGGTGTTGAGAGGCAAACTGTGAAGCACATCACACAAGAATGCCCACTGAGACGTTTCAGTAGAGAAACAAGTGAATTTTTCCAGGCGACACCACAGGCGATTACCTATGTAAATAATGTAGATATAAACCTGTTATTTATTGTACTGTTCATGTATATGCCATACGATAAATAATAAATAAATAAATAATCCTCCTTTATGTATTACATTTTCGTATATGATTCACCTCCATAGTTCGGGAATAGCCCCTGGTTCATCGGCCTAGAGCCTCTTAGGTATTAAAAGATTTCATGTAGAGTGCAAGTAGTCGCCTCCATTCTACTTGGTGTTGCGGGCCATTAACTTAACCTATTATTTTTCTACTAAGGCCCATTAGGTTGGGTACAAGGTACCCCTGCTTCTTTGTATGAGTGCCTTGAGGGCAGTTAATTGTGGCCTTTGATAGGCTTGAAAAATTAAGAGTTGGTCAGCTCTTTCTTGTATTTGGATATGTGCCTCTAGGAGGCCTGACAGTGCTAGGTGGAAGCAAGTGCTCCATGTAATGAGGGGATTTCTGTCCTTTGGTAATATGTGGTTATGAGTTGAGTGTTCAGAAATCGTAAAAATTAAGGCTTGTGGCACAGATTGTTAAAATATCTCTAAATCTTGGCTTTCCTGGTATTGTACCTGATATGACTAGTTGTTACTTGTTAAAATCTGAACTTTTATGTGAAAATTGTTTTCCTATTTTTGAAAATATAACCTTTAATGCCATTTTAATCAATATCTTAGCTTTGTAGTTAGACCTATTCCAGCCCGCACCTTCTTTCGCCTCTGCATTCCACGGGTAGCCCCGTAACAATTCTTCTCCTTCTTCATATTATTATTTATTTTCCTAAAATTGTACATGTACAATTTAGGGGTGGTAGATGGAGAAAGGACAAGCCCCACATACACGGAAGTGCCTCCATCTCCACATGTGTACTTAAACTCTATTGATTATTTACATATAAACTTATGTAGACAATTTTAAATTTACATATTTACACTACAAACACTGTCCCCTTAGAAAAAATATTATCTTGATTTATCCTGAAAATATTAGAGTAAGAACACCCAGCCATTTATACTCTCACTCAGACCCCTGTATACACACTCATTTACAACCACTCCCACACGCACACGCGTACACATTCGCCCGCATACACCCGTACTTGCACCCATCCTTCTTGCAATTCTACTTTATAAAAGTTATATACATCGCATATGGGTTTCTATTTACATATACATTTTCTTTACTTCGCGGAGGAAGTGAGGAAGAGGAAGCAGCTTTACCTCAGATGGTAGAAGGTTCCAGGTACGAGCAGCCCTTGAGTAAAACCCATTTAAATACGAGGTTGTTCTAGAGAAGGGTAAGTAAATAAAGTGGAGAGTTCGGCCGCCACCGCCACCGCCGGCTCCCAGGAGCTCGCTCCACCGCCGCCCCCGGGGGCCTTCCCAGGGGCCTCCTCCGCCTCCTCCTCCTGGCGGGCTTTCCCAGGGGCCTCTTCTTCCTCCCGCGGAAACTTTGAATTTTGGTGCGAGATTTGAATTTATAAACAAAGCCACGTGCTTTTTTGACAGCTGTCATCGACAACAACGCATCGCTAACCTCACTGCTGCCATCTTGACGGGCCTAAACCTCAGTGGTGCCAACTATACATCACTAGCGCGAGATTTGAATTGCTAAACAAAGCCACGTGCTTTTTTGACAGCTACATGCTTTTTTGACATCTATCATCGATAACAACGCATCGCTAACCTCAGTGCCGTTATCTTGACAGGCCTAAACTTCAGTGCTGCAAACTTAACCTCACTAGCGCGAGATTTGAATCAGTAAACAAAGCCACATGCTTTTTTGACAGCTGTGATCCGCCACCCGGCATCACAAACCTCAGTGGTGTACTCTTTAGCTACTAGCTGAATTGGTAAACAGAGCCACGTGCTTTTTTTGACAGCTGCTATCAGTCATCTTGCATCGCTAACCGCAGTGCTGCACTCTTTAGCTACTTACCTTTGAAATGTGGAGGCGGACAATTTGAAACAATCTATTTGACAAGCTGCCATCTTTAATCAAGAGAGCACCGTGCTGCACCCTTTAGCTACATACTTTGGAAATGTGGTGGCGGACAATTTGAAAAATTATATTTGACAAGCTGCCATCTTTAATCAACAGAGCACCGTGCTGCCCTCTTTAGCTACATAGCTTTGAAATGTGGTGGCGGACAATTTGAAAAATTTTATTTGACAAGCTGCCATCTTTAATCAAGAGAGCACTGTGCTGCTATACTTTTGAAATGTGGTGGTGCCGGTAATTGTCATCCGCCATCTTGCATCGCTTACCGTAGTACTGCCCTCTTTACGGCACTGCTGGTAATTTTAAAAAAATCCGTCAGCTGTCATCCACCATCCTGCATCGCAAACCTCAGTGCTGCACTCTTCAGGTACAAACCTTTGAAATGTGGTGGCGGATAATTTGAAAATGCTTTTTGACAACAGCCATCTTTAATCAACAGAGCACCGTGCATCTATATTTATCGTAGTGGCGGATAATTTAAAAGAACATATCAAGGAATACCTTTGTTCTAAGACGATCACATTACAAAAGAAGTGATTAAGAATACAATCCAACACAATACTCGATACAACATGTGATCAGAACATTGATTGATGTGTTTAGAACACGATACAACATATCTGGGGTATACTTTTGTTTTAAGAGAAAATAATAAGACTAGAATTTTGAACAGCTTGCGCAAGATAGCAACTCTTATAACTTCCTTTAACTTTATTTACTCTGCCAAGGCATAGGTTTATCGAACATACAACGCGATTTTATGCATAAGACGGCGCACATATCGCGTACCTGCAGTGATGCATGTTTAGACTTGAATACATACTGCTGTTCAAAACCTATTACAACTAGAATCGCATACTGTAGTTCGATGTTGTAGAACACTGCATTGCAAGACTAGAATCAAGCACTCTTTAGAAAAAAAATTCTTCTCACCATACTTACTGAGCTGCTGTTCCTCCTCCTCTGTCAAGGTACATCTCTATCGAACATGCATTGCAAAAGCAGGAGTGTGCAAGTTTAGACTTGAACACATACTACCGTTCAAAAACATATACATACTATAGTTCGATGTTGTAGTACTCTGCATTGCAAGACTAGAATCAAGCACTGTTCAGAAATAAATTATCTTCTCAACATAATTACTGAGCTAGACGATAACATACTTACGAATCTGCTGAACACCTTCTTTCTTACTCTTGTTCTTCGAAAGGAGGAGGAGGAGGAGGAGAAGGTAGTACCTAATTTAAAATAAAAGAATATGCCAATTCTACATTATTTATTTACATCTTGTATGTACAAGTTTTATCTAGAATCATTTTACCGTAGTGATGTTTGCGTACTTCTCCCTTCTCGACACAATTCTTGTATGTACATGCTTTATGTTACAAGTTTAAACTTGTATCATTTGCTGTACTACGCTCTCAGCGTACCTCTCCCTTCTTACCATCTTTATACAATATGTACAGTAAATTGTGATGTAAGACAGCTTAGCGAATATATTACAAAGTGCACACCTCTAGCATAACGTTTACACACACACACCTGCTTTATGTGAAGTAGTACCTATCAATACTACTATGCCCTCAGGCTAGAGTGTTGGTAGAATTTGGAATGACAAACCGTTTGCAATCATCATTATTAAGGTCTACCTTACTAATTAAATGAGTGTACAACTGATGCTTCTTGCTTCTAATAACAGCCATTTGCTTATGTAAAATAGGTGGATTACTATTAATACAATTTTTGTAATTTTCTATACTTAGCTGATTCTGAACTACATTCTTTTAATCCCTTTCAATCTCTTTATTTGTAGTTCATTTAAGAGTTTTATGCAATATGACTTGGATTTAGTACGTACAAATGAATGGATAATATTTCCAGCATATTCGTCTTTCATTTTACCTACAACCTTTTTGTTTACTAGCGGTAGATTATATTGATTATTTTCAGGATAGTTACTAGTATCAAACCTACGCAAGTCTGGGTTTATATCATTGTAATAGTCATCAGTTTTGATTTGGTAAATAAACGAATCGGTATCTGTGTAGAGCAATTGCGCATTATGAGCTTACTGTACTTCTTCATCATATAATCGTAATGGAATTCATACATAAGTGTTTTAGCTAATTCAAGTACTACAAAGTCGACGTAGGTAGGTTTGTCGTGCTTAACCTTAACACGATTCATCTGTATAAAAACTAAATTTTCATGTATGGAAATTCGGTTTAATTAAATAGTTAGCACCATATCTTTGCTTAATATTTTCCCAGTTTGTAATCAATTTTACATTAATGCGTTTGTCAACATTTTCCACAGCCTTACCAAACACACTGTTATTCATGAGCTTGTAGAAATCTTTCTCAAACTCGTTAACTGAATTTGTTCTTAAATTATTGTTGAGATCGATATATGGCTTTAGCCACGGTGACTGATTAAATTCTAATACGCGAGGAATTTTGGTTAACTTCAAACCATGCTGCAAACATTGTTTTAAATTTCGATAATGAATGACATACTTAGATTTGTCACACAAATTAGCAATTAGCATTTTTGTTGTTGATGTGATGTACGGGGACTTCATACTTTCAGGGCAGAACGGTAAGTCATTATGAGAAGTGTTTAACACTTCAAGATACTGTAAGTCAAGGTCAAGGAAATAGCCTTTATTAGCATCATCGTCTAGGGTGTGCAGCTGTAAATCATCAATTTCGCACTGCATTAGCCAGCGGAAACCACTTACTGGTAGATGCTCACTCATCGCCCACCCATACTGATTGTTAGCATCGAGATAAACAATATACTGACATTCCTGACTAGAGTCAAAACTCGGCATGTACTTATTATTTGCCTTAGAATACTGCCCACTACACTGACTTAGACCACCTCGAATAGACGATTTTATAAAGTGCACCATATCAAAATCAGTTAGCAGTTCCAAATTCACCTGCGTGTGTTTTAACATGGCATCCCAACTTAACCCAGGTGCTGTAAAATACTGACATGGATCAAGGTTGTAGGTTTTCTTGCAAACACAGCGAAAATTTTCCAAAACATCAGCTAACAAAAGTACATCCGTCTTTAAATATAAGTCAGGGTATTCACCTAGCGTTTGAATGTGGAACTGCTCCCAGATATGTTGCGCATGTAAATAGTCATCATCACTAATATCTGCTGAGTTCAGCGAGCTGTGAAATTATTGTTTTGATGGTAAGGCGCGTTCTTCGAGGCTTTCTAAGTAGGCAAGATATTCATAACAAAAAACACCCTTACGCCGAAGTAAATTAAACTGTGCTTCTCAGGAAAAACATGTCGAATTTCTGTAAATTGTTCTGGCTGCAAATTACTAGAAAGTTTATCAAGGCTACTCGCCATAACGCGAAACGAGTCAAGAAATCTCAGTTTGATAGTATGCTCCTCATCTACTTTTACGCACTTCGTAAATGCAATGTACCGCTCTTTGTTCTGAGGGATTATATCTACTTTTTCATCTGAAGCTCCAAATTCTGAAACGATAAAATGTGAGTCGTAACCAGATAAGTTATGAAAAATTACAGGAATAAATTTTGGAACTCTGTACTTAAGATTACAGCTATTATGAGCGGGACATCTGTACAAGCCAGTTAAATGATCATGATCGAAAACTTTAGGGTCATTTTCAGAAAATTCACCATCACAAATACTACATTTTGTAGCACGTTCATGTTCTTGTAACTGAACTTCGGTGAGCGGTTTCATAGCAATATTAGTATTTAGAATACTGCCAAGACGTACTGCATCACTTTCAAGTCTTTCTAAAAATATTTTAGCAGCATCTGGTCCTCGATACAGCTCTAACTTGTTAAGCGTACTATCATAACTACACTTGATACAATACGCGAAGCTATACGGGATATGCATGTGTGTAGTATTAGTGAAAGAGTTGCCAGGAATAAGCGTGCATGTGCTGAATGGTTTGAGGATGGCTTCAAAGTCTGCGTAAATGACAAAAGGCACCCACATCTGCTTGTCATAATTCCTAAATTTTAAAACATTATTGCCTGTAGTAGGTATCTCTGTACATACATGATTGCAGTCAATCTTGGAATGGTTTGTTAACTGATCTTCAGTTCTAAAATACTGCATGAATCCATCACATAGCCACACTTTACCATTACGTTTAGACAACTGACTACCAACAAGTCTACTCAAATTTTTAATCCAACAAAAGTGGCTATTCTCACTGTTTTCGATATAGAGTAAGTTAACATGAGTACTCTTCTTATTACATGTATAATACAGAGGACCTACTACAGACTTTTTGTCTACACCATACACATTAATGCTAACATTACTTAGTTGTTCAAAGCGCTTAATGTCCTTTAACTGCATTGAAAATTCTATACTATCTAAATTAAGTTGTGTTGAATAGTGAGGATACGATGATGTTCTATTCGCTACATTCGATTTCGCAGGATTTAAAGCCATCACCACAGCCCATGTAAAACACGCCTCGTCATTGTTTTGGATGTTAACAACAGCTTCCTTTCGCTGAATCCATGTCGGCAGCTCGATGTACGATGAACCTCGCAAGAGATTGTACTTATTGATGTTAACTTCTAGATACAAAATTTCAACTAAAGCCCACCCTGATTCCTTTTCCTGAAATTCCTCGCTCTTAGTTGAAATAATGTCCGAGATATCCCTAAGTACATCACCAAAATTAGTTGACTCACTTACTACAAAATTCTTCGTATTAAATGATTTAATTTCAGTTATTTCGGATTTATAAGTGCTCTTAATATACAACACAAAAAGTTCGAAATTAACTTTAAATAAATTATGATTAGACAAAGTTTTGTCAAGAAGGTGTTGTACATCCGGTTGAACGCAATTTAAAAAGTTTTCGGTACTTTGAAACTTCTGACTAGTACGAATTCTGCAACTAAAAATCCTACTTTTAAATGCAGTATTAATTTCCTCGATGTTTGTATTACTAGCAGTTCTACATGCATTATTTTTATGCGCATTACTCCGTAAGTGATCCTGAAAATTTGAACATGGTACATTAGTGTTACAGTGTTCGCAGTGTATAGTTTGAAGTTCTTCATTTTTCCTTGGTTTCTTACTACTACTACAACTTTCTACAGCTACGTCAGTATTTACACGCTTTTTTCTACTACCTGAGGGTTATAGTCGTAAGTAGATACCTGATGTACTTCTATTAAGTGAGCCTGGTATTGCTCTAGTAGATGTTATGCTAGGGTGTTTTGATTTTACATGGCGCGTGAGGTTATCCCGTCTTGCGAGGTCACGTTACACTGCTCGCAGGGGAACAGGGTGTCTTCAAGTTCTGAAAAGAGGACAACCATTTATCAAAGTGATTAGACAAAAGTTGTAATGTTCGGAAGAAACCAAGTTTTTAACTATAGAGGTTAGATGTTATCGTAAATTTAAAAAGCAAACAGAGAGAGAGAGATGAATGTTCCTTACCTAACAAAGTAGAAGCACTCTTGCAGATAACGTTCGATGAGGGTGTTCCCCAATGACCTTCTCTCCAGTCGCAAGGTTAAAAACTAGAAAAAACGAAAATTCAATCAATAACGGTCATATCCATTAACCAGCATGAAGTTTGAAGAGAGATTAGACTAAAGTTGCAATGTTCGGAAGAAACCAATTTTCAACCTATAGAGGTCAGATATTGTTGTGAGTTTGAAGTTACAAGAGTAACCTTTTCCTTGTCTACGCCTTCTAATCTTCCTGTCCTAGAATGTTATTTTTAAAAAACAATGTAAACATATAAGATCAATAAAAAAGTTCGGTACATACCTTAAAATGTACACGCTGCAGACTGCAAACTGTTATTCGGATGAATAAAATGTGCACGTTCAAGCCTGTAACTCGAATAAATGTCGATGATAATTATTGATGTACCTACAAAAGAACAAAAATATATGAATGTAGCGTAGAAGCACTTGCATCGCACATAGTGGTGATGGGCTATGAAAGGGAAAGTCAGCTAGCCTAGCTATCTTTACAAACATGCAACTCGAAGATTTTTATTGCCTAGTGTAGAAGCACTTGTGATGATAGGATAGGAAAGGGCTACACAAGTTAATTGGTTTGTTAACAGCTAACCTGTTATAAATATCGTCTAACTGAAGGTAGCTTTAGCACATTCTCATATTTACATACACAGCACTCGCCTCGCACATAGTGATGATAGGATGTGAAAGGGTAAGTCGGCTAGCCTAGCTATCTTTAAAAACATGCAACTCGAAGATGTTTATTGCCTAGCGTAGAAGCACTTGTGATGATGGAATAGGAAAGGGTAAGTTAGTTGTTAACAGCTAACCTGTTATAAATATCGTCTAACTGTCTGAAAGTAGCGTTAGCACATTCTCATGTTACACACAGAGCACTTGCCTGATATATAGTGATGATGGGATATGAAAGGGCAAGTCAGCTAGCCTAGCTATCTTTACAAACATGCAACTCGAAGATGTTTATTACCTAGCGCAGAAGAACTTGCATCGCACATTGTGATGATGGGATATGAAAGGGTAAGTTGGTTTGTTAACGGCTAGCCTAGCCTTCTTTACAAAGTTAAATCAAAGAGCTTTATTACCTAGCGTAGAAGCACTTGCATCGCACATAGTGATGATAGGATATGAAAGGGTAAGTTGGTTTATTAGCTAGCGTAGAAGTTGCTTTAGAACAAAAATGCCAACACTAACCAAGAGTTTAGGCTTACCTTACGCTGAAGGCTGCAAATTGAAGAATAGTTACTCGAATTATATTCACAGCAGACGGTGGTTTTCTAAAAACAAAGGAAAAAGAAATCGTAAATTATAATAATAATAATAATAATAATAATAATAATAATAATCTTAATAATAATAATAATAATCATAAATAATAATAATTGTTCCTAGGTATCTGTGGAACAGCAGAGGTAAAAGAAGGTACGGTTTGGAATGGGTCTAAACTACAAGGCCAAAAGATTAATCTAAAATTTCAATAAAGGTTATATTTTCGATATTTAACAATGGTGACATAGAATTTTCAGCATACAACAAATAACAACAAATTAAATCAGGTACCCGACCAAGAAAACCAAGATTTAGAGAAAATATTAACCAGTTTCCACTAGGGGAAATAACAAAATCAGGTACAAGAGTAGATTTACAAGGAAAGCCCGAGTTTCGGGTTCTTACAAGTCCTGGGCTCCAAGCCCTCAGTCTGACAATCTTTGAACTTTAGCTCAACAATACCAAGTTACAGAAATACTGTTCAAAGGGCAGAAAACCCCTTCATTACCAGGAGCGTTAGCTCCAAAGACACATATTGGGCCTCCTAGAAGCACATCTATTACATCAGAAAGAGCTAACCCACTGTCAATTTCCCACGCCTGTTAAAGGCAACAACAAACTTTCCTCTAAACTGCCTCTCAAGGCACAATTATAAGGACACAGGGGTATCTAGTACCCAACCTACGAGGCCTGAATAGCAAATTAAAGGTTAATAAAATGGCCCAAACACAAAGATGAATGTAGGCGCGTTTTTGCACTCCTACACTAAAGCTTGTTAAAACCTATGTGGTGCTAGGCCGATAATACAGGGGCTAATCCCAATCTATGGAGGTGACTAGTCTGCAAAATAAATTTAACACATTAAGAAGGAAGAGAAAAACGGTTACAAAAATGTAGTCACCTCAAATTCCAAAAATGAAAGGGAGCTCGAGAGGGTAAAGCACTCTCTATCCCCGAATTACAGTTCCAGTTAAGTGGAGTTTTAAAAGGATTCAAAAGGCTTACATATTTAAAGATATAGGTTACATATTAAAGGTTTCGAACCTTCCCCGCGAGTTAAACAGCTGAGCTAGCAAGAAATAAAGATGTTAAGAGGCCATTACCTTGTTGACGAGCTGCTGCCTGAAGAACGAGGCGCTTCCCGCCCCCTGCTACATATTCACACACTGAGCAAGATGTTATTCGAGTGGCCCGGAGACAAGAAAATCAGCAGTTTTATACCCTCGTGAAAAGTTCGAGACCTTTCATGAATGATAACAACCCGCCCTCAAACTTCTATTGGCTACGGTACACAGTTACATACAACATTGAAGAAGAAAGCCCCGATTGGCCGAAAATTAATTACAGAAATTCCTGATTGGCTACTTTCAAAACAGGTGGAAAGAAAGGATTAATATTGCCAACCCACAAATGACAGAACAAAATTTAGTAAAGACAAAACTTATGAATACAAAATTTCTCCAAGACAGTTCATTCCTTTACACCAGAGTGCGTTATCATAGTTTTTGGTAGAGACATCTGTTAGAGAATGTCCACACTTCTTGATCAATGAAAAACAAAATCAAATCAAAACACAGTGACATCTTCTGATAACCCGTAGAGTTAGTTCAGTTGTTAAAGTTCAGGGTTTCTCCAGTAGAGAAGTACTTTAAGGCGGAAAATTCAAATGTGCGGCGTAGAGGTGTACGAACCGGTACAATAATAATAATAATAATATTCAAGGAATTAATCTTACCTTTTGTTTTTACTACTAGGCGGTAGGCGATAAAGTAGAGGAATTGTATATGCGCACACACTTAACACACACGGAGAACTGCGAGCTACACCCAGTATATATGTGGCTTGTTACTAGGCGAGCTTTGCAATTTGCAAACGTCTGCACTACAGTAGTAACGAAATGTTTATGCAACAAGAGTTCTTCTGAGTACCTTTAGACTGAGCTAGGATCTAACTTGGAGACGCTGAGGTGTCGGAATTTATGAGTTCTACAGGCTGGCGTATTTATGCACTATCGGACTAAGCCAGGATCGAACCTGCTGTTTTCGAAGATGCCGAGGTGCCGGAATTTAGGAGTTCTACAGGCTGACGTATTATACAAGCGGATCGAACCTGTGGGGGGGGGGCAGCGCTTGATCCTCGACCTCTAAATTTAGACGGGGCTCTAAGCTGAGCAAAACGCCAACATCTACGGTATTCCCTGCCTGTACGTAGACGGGGCTCTGAGCTAAGCAAAATGAGAAGGAGACATCATCTACGGTATTCCCTGCCTGTACGTAGACGGGGCTCTGAGCTAAGCAAAAAGAGAAGGAGACATCATCTACGGTATCCCTTGCCTGTAGGTAGACGGGGCGCTGAGCTGAGTTGCGATCCTCGGGTACTAAGCTAAGCCCATATCTATAGTATCCCCTGCCCGTAGGTAGACGGGACGCTGAGCTGAGCAAAAAGAGAAGGAGTCATCATCTACGGTACCCCTTGCCTGTAGGTAGACAGGGGCGCTAAGCTGAGAAGCGATCCTCGGGCACTGAGCTAAGACCACGTCTACGGTATCCCCTGCATGTACTTGGCAGGGTGATGAGCTGAGCAAAAAGAGAGGGAGTCATCATCTACGGTGTCCCTTGCCTTTAGGTAGACAGGGGCGCTGGATTGAGAAGCGATCTTCTGGGAACTGAGCTAAGACACATCTACGGTATCCCCTGCCTGTTAGCAAACCTTGAGCTAGGGTAAGAACAACACGAGACGCCGAGGTGCCGGAATTTAGAAGTTCTGGAAGCGGACGTATATGTGCCGCGATTGAACCAGAAAGCCAGCGACTCTAAGCTACTCAACCCAGCCCGACAAGCTGCCGCTGTTACTTTTGATGCGGACTCTACGCGAGCAGTGAACTTTGTACTCGGCGAAACTCGCTGAAGCATCACATTCCAGCAGTGTCTATGTGCTGGCTGACTTCATGTAGCTTGTGTGTGTGTGTGTGTGTGTGTGTGTGTGTGTGTGTGTGTGTGTGTGTGTTTGCTTACAAGCTCACTCTAATACAACATTTTAGTAAAACACATCCCTGATATTTTTTCTTGTTCGGGGACTCTAGAGTCTGCTTATTCGAAACCCGGTGCTGGTACATACCTACTCGCACGGCATAACGCCCGAACTACACTAGGGAGCGGCTAGCTGCTTCCGCAGCTTCTAGTCTTGTTTTACAGCCGGATGCCCTTTCTGACTGGGGATTTTAAGTTGAAAAATTTCTTTTACAGCCGGATGTCTTTAGTGACGCAAGATTTTAAATTACAATTACGCTGAGGTGTCGGAATTTATGAGTTCTACATGCTGGCGTATTTATGCACTATCGGACTAAGCCAGGATCGAACCTGCTGTTTTCGAAGATGCCGAGGTGCCGGAATTTAGGAGTTCTACAGGCTGACGTATTATACTAGCGGATCGAACCTGGGGGGCAGCGCTTGATCCTCGACCTCTAAATTTAGACGGGGCTCTAAGCTGAGCAAATTACAAGAATCTGTTTTACGGCTCGTTGCCCTTCTTGACGCTAGAACTGGCTTAACACATCAATCAATGTTCTAATTACATGTTGCAGTTAATAACATCGACTACAGTGTTCGATTGACCGTCAACAAAGGAAATAGCGTCTAACAAATTGCCTGCGTAAAGTTGCAAACGTGTAGATGGTCGCTGTAAAATTACCCACCACGACATGTCAAAGATATTAAAGACGGCGAATAACAGCTGTCAAAAAAGCACATAGAAATTAAATTACCTACTACCACATGTCAAAGAATAAAGTTTAGTGTCATAAAGATGGCAGCATGATGCTCTGTTAATTAAAGATAGCTGCTTGTCAAAAAAGCACGTGAAAATTACCGCTACCGCATTTCAAAGGCAGGGCCTTAAAGAGAGCAGCATTAATAAGGTAAGCGATGCAAGAGGGCGAATGACAATTACCGGCACCACCACATTTCAAAAGTACAGCAGCACAGTGCTCTCTTGATTAAAGATGGCAGCTTGTCAAATAAAATTTTTCAAATTGTCCGCCACCACATTTCAAAGCTATTTAGCTAAAGAGGGCAGAACGGTGCTCTGTTGATTAAAGATGGCAGCTTTTCAAATAGAATTTTTCAAATTATCCGCCACCACATTTCAAAAGTATGTAGCTAAAGAGGGCAGCACGGTGCTCTCTTGAATAAAGATGGCAGCTTGTCAAATAGAATGTTTCAAATTGTCCGCCACCACATTTCCAAAGTATGTAGCTAAAGAGTGCAGCACGGTGCTCTCTTGATTAAAGATGGCAGCTTGTCAAATAGATTGTTTCAAATTGTCCGCCACCACATTTCAAAGGTAAGTAGCTAAAGAGTGCAGCATTGAGGTTAGCGATGCAAGATGGCTGATAGCAGCTGTCAAAAAAAGCACGTGGCTCTGTTTACCAATTCCGCTAGTAGCTAAAGAGTGCAGCACTAAGGTTTGTGATGCAGGATGGCGGATCACAGCTGTTAAAAAAGCACGTCGCTTTGTTTCCAAACAAGAGCACGTAGACATTACCGCCACCAAATTTCAAAGGCAGGGCCTTTCAATTCAAACCCCGCGCTAGTGAGATTTAGTTAGCACCACTGAGGTTTAGGTCCGTCAAGATGGCAGCAGTGAGATTAGCGATCAGTTGTTGTCGATGACAACTGTCAATAAAACATGTGGCTTTATTCACAAGTTCAAATCTCGTACCAAAATTCAAATTTCCCGCGGGAGGAGGAAGGCTAAAGAGTGCAGCACGGTGCTCACTTGATTAAATATGGCGGATGACAGCTGTCAAAAATGCACGTGGATTTGTTTCCAAACAAGAGCACGTGGAAATTGCCGCCACTACATTTCAAAGGTATGTAGCGAAAGAGTGCAGCACTAAGGTTAGCGATGCAAGATGGCTGATGGCAGCTGTCAACAAAGCACGTGGCTCTGTTTGCTGATTCAAATCACGCGCTAGTGTGGTTAAGTTGGCAGCACTGAGGTTTAGGCCTGTCAAGATAGCGGCACTGAGGTTAACGATGCGTTGTTGTCGATGACAGCTGTCGAAAAAGCATGTAGCTGTCAAAAAAGCACGTGGCTTTGTTTACCAATTCAAACCCCGCGCTAGTGAGATTTAGTTAGCACCACTGAGGTTTAGGTCCGTCAAGATGGCAGCAGTGAGATTAGCGATCAGTTGTTGTCGATTACAACTGTCAATAAAACATGTGGCTTTATTCACAAGTTCAAATCTCGTACCAAAATTCAAATTTCCCGCGGGAGGAGGAAGAGTCCCCTGGGAAGGCCCGTCAGGAGGAGGAGGCGGAGGAGGCAACTGGGAAGGCCCCCCGGAAGGCGGCAGTGTAGCGGCCCCATGGGAGCCGGCGGTGGCGGTGACGGCCGAACTCTCCACTTTATCTACTTGTGTATATAACGAGTTCACTGGTGGCAATGACCTGGCTGTGTTTAAGGGGATGTGTTTATTAATTAAACGTTCTGCTCGTCGCTGGATACCCTCTAGCTTCCTCATATTTTCCGATGTCGTTGGATGCCAGGAAGGAAGGCCATATGGGTCACACTAAGGAAATATAAGCCGTTCGTAGGGCTTTACTTCTTCCTCCCGAGAGACATCTACGGACGAAACCTAGCGCTCTGTATGCCTTACACCTCACTTCCTCCACGTGTTTATTCCAGATTGTCCGTAATGTGAATACCGAGCAGTCTGATAGAGTTAGAAGTCGGCAGTGTGATTCCACATAGAGTAGGTTGGTTCTGGAGTGCGTGTTTAGCTCTGCTTAGTCTTATATATTTACACTTCTTAATATTTATATACATTCTATTTACCTCACACCACAGAGCTATATCCAGATCCGATTGGAATTTTACAATATAATCACTGTTTTTCACGGCTCTGTAAATGACTGTGTCATCGGCATACTGCGCCATGGTCGAATTTACACAATCCGGTAAGTCGAGAGCATAAATCGTGTACAGGAGGGGCCCTATCACACGGCCCTGAATTACTCCAGAAGTAATTGTGGTTTGGTCTGATTTGGCTCCTCCGTACACAACACATTGCGTTCGACCCACCAAAAATGACCTCAACCATGACAGCAGTTTACCCTGAATGCCGTAGTTGCTAAGTTTTAACAGAAGTCTTTGATGCGACACCTAGTCAAAAGCTTTGCTCCAGCCCAGAGTCACACAGTCTATTTGTGAGACATCAGTCTGCTCCAAAGAGAACTGCCAGTCATCAATGACTTTTGTTAAAAGTGTTGTGCAAGACTTTCCCGGAATGAAGGCGTGCTGGTTTGAGTTCAGCAGGTTTCTCTCCTTGAGAAAATCAAATATACATTTAGCAAGTAGACGTTCCATACATTTGTAGACCCCTGATGTTATAGAAAATGGGCGGTAATCATCAACGTGTTCCTTATCTCCATCTTTTAAACCGGCACTACGTTGGCTTCTTTCCACTGCACAGGTACAAAGTCGGTATTAATGGAATAGTTGAAGAGAGCGCAAAGAGAGGGCGCCAAGGCGACTGCACAGTTCTTGAAAATTCTTGCTGGCACTCGGTCCGGCCCGGTCGCGGCATGAGGTCTTGTTTTCAGAAGGCTCTCCTTTACTTCATTCGTTGAGAAATACAGGTTGGTTAGAGGGAAGAGAGGGGTATATGTTGTCCTTGAATATAGCATTTTCTCTTCCTCAGTAGGGACAGAGAAGTTACTTTTAAATTTCCTGTTGAAGGTATCTGCAATTTCTTGTGGTGTGGAGACTGACGTACCGTTATGTTTAAATACAGATGGAGCTCTGTTGCAACCTTTACTTCTGAGAAAAGCCCAGAGTTCCTTGGAGTTGGTGTTGAGACTGTGGATGTAAGAATCGTAGGAATCTCTGATAGATTGTTTAGCCTTGGTCCTAGCCAGCCTGTATTTCTCCCACTCACAATCGGTTGGATTTCTTTCCCATTTCCAGTACAGGCGGTCCCTTCTGCGAATTTCTCGCACTATCTCCTTGGTGATCCATGGAGATTTCCGTCTGCTGGTTATATTTACTGTTGGTGTGGTATCGTCTACGCATTGAAATAAAATTTTCTTCCAGTCATTCCATATCTTGTTTATGTCATTACTGCCGGTGAAATCTGAGGTGAGAACGGGGAGGCGGTTGGATAGTAAAGTGGATACATCGTTCCAGTATGTTCGGGAAAAATTATAAACTGTTCTGGTATGGAGTTTGGGGAATGGTTTTATATGCGTCAGTGTTGCGAGAATTGCCTGATGGTCACAGAATCCAGGAATAGTATTAAGAGATTGGACGGACTGTGGTATGTTACTTAGGAAAAGATCAAGGGTTGAGCGTGTTGTTTGCGTAATACGCGTGGCTTCGAACATCAATTGATGAAGGAATAAATCATAGAAAGCGGAAAGGAATTTATTGGCGAGGGGGTTATTTGGAACAGGTGCAGCATTTCTGGACCTCGTAATTTCGTAATTTCGTAATTTTGTTGTAGATTTTGCAAGCGCTCGAGAGAGAGCGGATTAGTTCATCGTTCATTTCCGGCGACGACTTAGGGGCGCGATAAATTGATCCAATGAGGAATTTGTGTTTGTTGCACGTCACTTCCACCCACAGTGCTTCAGGTGCTGTCTCCAGGTGATGAACTCCAGTTGGATGACATTCTGGCTTGGCTGATATTAGAACTCCCCCTGCAGAGCGGTGGGATCAGTCCTTACGGAACAGTATCAGAGAGTCAGGGTACACTTCTGAGTCATTAATTTTGCTGGACAACCACGTCTCATTGACACATACGATGGTCGGGTCAAGGCTTTCAAGCGATGCGTGGATATTTTGTAACCGTCCAGGTCGCATAATACTGCGCGCATTGAAGGCAAAAAGTGATATATTTTTATTTACATTTAGAAAGTCACTGGTAACTGTAAAGAACGAGTCTGATCACTTCCAGCATAACCATGTACTGGAACCGTTCTTTATTTCCCTGAATTCAGACACTGAGACTTTTGCGCAGGTTCTATGGCCTTTTAGCGAGCAATTGTTACAGTGGACAAATAATTGGTTCCTCCTACCACTATTTCCACAAATTGTGCACTGTTGTGGACCCGGGTTTAGTTCGATGTCCCCACTTAGGGCAAGTGCCAAGCACAGCAGTGGCTGATTATTTGCAGGCAGTCTGACAACACCTATGGCTGCCATCCCCAGACTTTCAGCACTGCACCACGTCAAACCGATAAGAGTACATTTTTCACTCACCAATAGGTTTTCCAATAGAATTATGTTTTCCAGGTATCGAGGAGGGTTGTCTGAAGCGATTGTAGCACTTTTGGAGCACTGCACTGCACTCTTTACCACCAAAAATATAATAATACTGCGCATAACACTCAGCGTCACTTCTGCACACGCCGCCATCTTGAAATCCCTGTCCCACAATATTACAAAGGAATGGACTTAAAATAAACAAGAAATTGATACATTCCTCATTGAGCGAATAGTTGTATCCCATTGCGCACGTCTTCACGGAACCTCTGTAGGAGCTCAAGGCAGGCGACTATCATCCTCCCTTTTCTAACTGTTTTCCTGAAATCTCGGCTTATCGAGGCTCCTCATTCAGTACACTAAGGTGCGAGCGGGTTATCTCTCATTTCAGTCACCTTTCCTCCCAGAGTAGTTAAAAATTCCTTACTAGAAATCATTATCATCAACATCAGCAGCATTAGCACTTTGCTACTGACACACACTGTGTGAAAAAATAGCTAGGAGAGTTCCTCAAGTAATCACTATCAAGGAAAGTTTGATGATAATGATGATGATGGTGTATGTTGCTAAAAAGTTGCCTAGCAGATAGGTCATCGGTCCCCAATGGTTCGTGGTGCAACGAAAAGAAACGATAATTAAAACTTCAAAATATATCCGCTGACTAGAATCTGAAACGAATCATTATGAAATATGACCACGAATCCAAAACTAACATTGGATCGAATTCAAAATGCCCTATTTACTGATATAATGCTTGTTGTCCAAACGGGACCAAAATTCAGGTCACCGACCCCTCATAATTGTACTAATAACTTGTAAGCAGAACCATGATATGCCTCTTCGTATAACAGGTAACATAAACTCAGGGTGTTCCTCACATAGTGGTACTAAATGCAAATAATCTCATGGTTTCAATTCAATCATCAATCGGTCTCCCCTTTTAGTCACCTCTTATGACAGGCAGGGGATAGGCCTACCCACCTACAGGAGGTCAACTTGTTATGTGTTGCTCATCGCTTAAAATAGTGGATGCTGATTAATTATTCAGACCAGTAAGCAGGTGCACTGGTTTCTTCTTACTGTAAAATGAGAGCTGAGGAAACCAAACGAAATGTTATAACAATCCAACTGAAACGTTGTGCGTTGCATCTTGCTTATCAACAGTTCTTCATCTGTTCTGTTCAAGAAATGTTAATACATGGTTGTGAAATCACTTGACGTACTTCCTGGCGCCACGGCCCTTGCAGGACTTTGGCCTCTTTGAGAATTGTAACCCAATTTTCGCAGACTTTTTCCATCTACTTATTCCCACCTTTCTTAAATCCTCCCCCACATCATCCAGCCGTGTTTTATCGAGGCCTTCGTTTCAATATTCTTAAACCTGGATTTCCTTTTTAGATTGTCTTCTGATTTCAGGTACAATATTTTGATGCCTATAGAGCTCCTCCTGTTCCGCTTTTTAACAGGTCTTCATCTGTTTTGTTCATTGCCCATATTTCAGAACCACAAGTTACCACTGGTCGTACCAAGGGTGCGTGATCCGAGCATTTCTACCAAAGCTGATAGTAAGGCCTACTGCCTGCAGCAATACTCGCTTATATTTCGTCCTTCAGATCATTGCCTTTTGTTACCAACACTCATAAATACTTAAACTTACCGAAACCCTCCTAGTTGATTCCATCTAACTTTATGACTTAATCTTCCATAATTACGGTCCTCCTAGATGAGAACAAATACTGAGTTTTGGCGATATTCACTCTTAAGTTTCATTTCTTCCCTCCTTTTCTATCCTGACCATTCCCTCGTGTACATCATTCAATCTTCGGGAAAGCATACACACATCATCTGCATAGGTTAGATTCTGTGTTGCACGGTACCGCCTGGGTTACTGACCTCAACACGCTCCGCGAGCAAGTTGAAGAGCAGAGTGGATAACCTGCTGGAGACCTTGGTTTACGTCAAATACTTTAGTGAGGTTACTTCTACTTTAACCACACATTTTCTACTCCTGAGGGTAATTTGCACCTGTCTTTATCCATGTAGCGTGGAACTTTGTAGGCAGTTTCGATGTAGTTTCCTTCTCCTTACACAATCACAAGCCTGCCGAAACCCACTAACACTTCTGAAGGTTTTTCCTGAGTGTGAAGATCTGATACACCGTTGATTTACCCTGTCGAAGAGCACTTTAGCAGTCTCCTATTACCTGTCCAACCATTAGAGTGAGTCTCGTAGACTACACTAAGAAAAGATCATTTTCACAGTTTGCTTTATCGTTATTTTTAGGAATTGAGAAAATATTCTCTAAGGTCCAATACTCCGACATTTGTTCTGCTTACCACAATTTCAAAACTAGTTGGTGAATAAGTTGTATCAGCTGTTCTCCTCTATATTTTATAAACTCAGTTGAGGTATTATCCCTTCGTGGAGCCTTGTTATGCCGTCCTCACTACTTCTGTGGATTGTGCAGGCATTGGGTAGCAGACTCCGAAGGCTGTCGATCCTCACCTGTACCTTGTTCCAGTGTTACAGTCTCTGCAGTAACATTCGGCAGTTCACTAAAATATTCAGAACATCGGTAAAGTATCCGGATACAGTACGTGGTTGAAAACCTTCCTCTAAGTCCTGACTTCCATACTTCTTGAATATGTTGCTCCTGCAACTCCATAGCCCACTTCCTCTCTGCCTTTCTATTATTTCTTCCACAAAGTCAGTGTACCTCTGTTCTATTGTAGTTTTCCTGCCAAACATTTTCTTCCTTTCCTCATTTCCCTCCTCGATTGCCCTTCTACAATCTTCTTTACATGCCAGTCAATTCACTGAACTCAAACTGAACCTGCCAAATTACCGTCTCATCCTCTCATGCAGACTAACGCCATGTCTCGTAACAAAATTAGATCACGCCTTTTTTTTTTGAAGAAATGAATACCTCATGCAGTAGCACGTTAATTGTGTGTTCGAAGACACTAAGTTAAATAAATAAAGCTGTATAAAACTTGGTGAGGATGATGCGGAAGCCTGCTCGGAGCTCTCACTTTTTATACAGGGAGAGCATGTAATTTTTATTTTATCATGACCACGAGCAAAAAATCCCTACTTCAGGGATCACGTTGAAACCATCGTCTAGTTCATTACAATGCTAGCTGAAACCTGGAAATCTGAACAGGTACAAACAAAAACTGTGATTACAGACTCACTACTCTCGTAGCCTGCCAACGAAATTCATTACAGGTATTCTAAAATGGAATGTGTGACGCATTTAAACTGCCCCTCACCAACGCGTTCATCATTATTATGTTGTCCACGAAAACTAGCCAGTGTTCTGCGTTGATCTTGGTCTCACAAGTACATGATCCTCACAGGGGCACGTTTCTCAAAAACAATGTAACCAATGTTTATTGTGGGTACGCAGAAGGTCTGTGTCTATATGAGAGATAAATTATATTTCCACATATTCTGATGTATAATTAAAACTGCCTGGTTCAATATTGAATTCGAGGAACATACAACGCCATTGACTGATTCCTTATAATATAATCTATTTTCTTTGAACGATCTCCTTTTTAACGTCGCACGAACACAGAAGCCTCTCTTATGGCGACAATGATATAAGTAAGGTCTAGGAGTGGTAAGGAACGTCCATGGGCTGAATTATGATAGAGGCACGGCATTTGCATGGTGTGAAAATGGGAAACCATGGAAAGACACCTTCATGGCTGCCGACAGAGGGGTTCGAACCCACTATCTCCCGAATGCGCCCCTAACCACATGGCCAACTCGCTCTCTTTTTGCACGAGTATGCACTGTATGTGAGCCGTTCGCTCTTCTCACCTAATTCCTCTCTATAGACAATATTGTTATGGACGATGTTTGTTCTTTAACATCTGGGCCCTAATGGTACGAAATGTAATGACAATTCATCCACTGACCACAATTCAAAACGTGATGATGATGAATGAACATCACGACACTGAAAGTTAAAATCCACCCACTGACTAGAATTCAAGAAGACGACGATGAACCATGATTATGAACTTAAAACAATCAAAGGATACCACCCGAACTCCCCACCTTACCAAAAACTATGCTAAAACAATTATATATATTGACCAAGGGGCTGCTTCCAAAGCATAATCGTGAATCGATGATACTTTTTGTTTAAAGGGCTTCAAACTCCAGGTCAACGGCCCCTCATAATGGTACTTATCGCTAGTAAAGTAGAACCACGGTTCTTCTCATGTTGCGGTACTAATCAAAAGCAGCGTAGATCACGGTGTTCCACATGTCATGGTACTACTCACAAGTATTGTACTTCGCACAGATAACTTAGACCTACGTTACTTCTCACATAATGGCGCCACTCATAGGCAACGCAGACCCATGGTGTTCCTCAGGTAGGTGCACTAATCACGGCAACGCAGACCCATGGTGCTCCTCAGGTAGGTGTACTAATCACGGCAACGCAAACCCATGGTGTTCCTCAGGTAGGTGTACTAATCACGGCAACGCAGACCCATGGTGTTCCTCAGGTAGGTGTACTAATCACGGCAACGCAGACCCATGGTGTTCCTCAGGTAGGTGCACTAATCACGGCAACGCAGACCCATGGTGTTCCTCAGGTAGGTGTACTAATCACGGCAACGCAGACCCATGGTGTTCCTCAGGTAGGTGTACTAATCACGGCAACGCAAACCCATGGTGTTCCTCAGGTAGGTGTACTAATCACGGCAACGCAGACCCATGGTGTTCCTCAGGTAGGTGCACTAATCACGGCAACGCAGACCCATGGTGTTCCTCAGGTAGGTGTACTAATCACGGCAACGCAGACCCATGGTGTTCCTCAGGTAGGTGTACTAATCACGGCAACGCAGACCCATGGTGTTCCTCAGGTAGGTGTACTAATCACGGCAACGCAGACCCATGGTGTTCCTCAGGTAGGTGCACTAATCACGGCAACGCAGACCCATGGTGTTCCTCAGGTAGGTGTACTAATCACGGCAACGCAGACCCATGGTGTTCCTCAGGTAGGTGTACTAATCACGGCAACGCAGACCCATGGTGTTCCTCAGGTAGGTGTACTAATCACGGCAACGCAGACCCATGGTGTTCCTCAGGTAGGTGTACTAATCACGGCAACGCAAACCCATGGTGTTCCTCAGGTAGGTGTACTAATCACGGCAACGCAGACCCATGGTGTTCCTCAGGTAGGTGTACTAATCACGGCAACGCAGACCCATGGTGTTCCTCAGGTAGGTGTACTAATCACGGCAACGCAGACCCATGGTGTTCCTCAGGTAGGTGTACTAATCACGGCAACGCAGACCCATGGTGCTCCTCAGGTAGGTGTACTAATCACGGCAACGCAGACCCATGGTGTTCCTCAGGTAGGTGTACTAATCACGGCAACGCAGACCCATGGTGTTCCTCAGGTAGGTGTACTAATCACGGCAACGCAGACCCATGGTGTTCCTCAGGTAGGTGTACTAATCACGGCAACGCAAACCCGTGGTGTTCCTCAGGTAGGTGTACTAATCACGGCAACGCAGACCCTCGGTGTTTCTCACAATGGCACTAATCATGGTACTGGAAACCCACAGTGAACCACTCTCTGCTGCTACTAATCACAAACCAGTTGCCTACCTAACACAGCGGTACTGCGAGCCAAGGTGTTCCTCGCGATATGGCACTATTTACAAGTAGTTTCATGGTTGTAACACAATCATCCCTTGGTCGCGCCTTTTAGTCGTCTCTTACGACAGGCAGGGGATACCGTGGCTGTATTGTCGTTAATTACTTTTTGACACGTTTAATGTTAGTACTTGCTACCTAGCCCCGAAACTTGTAAGTCATAGTTTACTTTGTAGGTCATATTCATCTGGTATTAAAATAAAATAATAGGAATAACTGAAAATTACTCCATAACTAACTGGCATGTATCGTTCACCTGGCATTCGTAGTGCGCCGTGCGATAAGAAAACTCCAGCCAGCTCTTATCCCAGTGTAATTATCGCAGTTATATTTTTACGTGAATTAAAGAAGACGCCAATACGTAATTAAATATCTCGCCGACTTATCATAACACTTGACGTATCCATCTAACGTATCGCTTCAAAATCGGAAATAGTAGATTAAGCTATATCTTAGTTCTAAGTTGTATAGTATTCCAGCAAGCTATGATGTACACCTCAATATATCTTAATTACTATAATTTATTGTCATGGATAATAGAAGAATGTGAAATAAATGCATTGAATATCAAAAATTAATTATCGTGCTTAAAAATTTGGTTAAGTTAAGTAATTCATCACAATCACAATCAGCCAGTTCTATCAATAACTGATGTGGCCTCTTGAAGTCTGAAACTTAGGTAAGTATTTACGAATTGCCTCCACTTCCAGCGATCTTGACAATTAACTCCGGCGATTTTACGGATGTCCTTGTCCCAGCGATCTGGTGGCTTTCCTCACGGTCTCAGTTTATCTCATGGGCTCCATTCGAGAACAACCCTGGCCCATCTGTCATCCCTTCTTCGGGCAACACGTCCTGCCCATTACCACTTCAAGGTTGAAATTCTCGTTATGATGTCAACGACATTTGAGACTGCTCTTTTGTCATGGGCCCTCTTTCTATCTCTTCTGGTAAACCCAAGCATAGACCTCTCCATTCCTCTCTGGGCAGTTCTTAGTTTCCGTTTGGTGAACTCATTCATTATCCAGGTCTCACAGGCATAGGTCATGACAGGGAGAATGCATTGGTCATGAACTTGTTTCTTTAGGTTTACTGACATGTTGAATATGAAGACGGTTGAATATCGTCCAAATGCCTGCCATCCTAATTTGATTCTTCGGAAAATTTCTTGACTTATATCTCCTTTCATGTTGATTTGTTGTCCAAGGTAGATGTATTCACCAACATTTTCAATAATCAGAAATTCATCATATCACTATATATTCTTGATAATTATAGTTGTAAGTCTTGTTTTATTTCTTAGGTCACTTACTTTCCTTCATTTATATACGTCGTTACATAAAAATTAGCTTAAGAATAAACATTGGTTTCATATCTGCGTAGCAAACATAGGCTAATATTCATTTAAGGTAATAATATTGTCATTACATCATGTGTCAACTTAGTCCCCAACTTAAATAAAATATAACCAAACATTCTCAACTACATTGAAAATTCAACATATGACCTTATGCGACTCAACTAAATATTATGGAATGCCATGGTTAACGATATCAAGTGACTTTTATTCAATTGAAATTACTGCTAAGATCTCATCAGGACTCATTTCCATGATCTACTCCTACCACACTATTATGTAAGTATCACGTCATGTTGTCATTATTGTATGTGAACTTCCATTCTCGACTAACTTTTCAGTGTTCCGTAAAAACAGAGGTACCGGTAAGCGTGGGGGTGGTGTAATGATTGCAATAAGTAATAAACTTAAAGCCCGTCACAGGCCCGACCTAGAAACTGAATGTGAGATAACCTGGGTTGAAATTACGATCCCCAGAAGTAAAAACTTGTTAGTTGGCTGCTTCTACCGCCCACCCTCCGGTGATATCACAGAGTTAGAAAATTGCTTTAATTCAACGGTTTTGGCTCTAAATAAATCCAACGATATTGTGCTAATCGGTGATTTCAATTCGCACATATCCTGGCAATCTACAACCACTGGAACAGTAACCGACCCTGTGGACTCATTTATTTTGTCTAATTTCATAAACGGCCTTCATCTACATCAGTTCTACTTAAAATCCACCAGAAATCTGGCAACATTGGACCCCCTCTTCTCTACAGTAACTAGTGTTAGTGTATCTGTTGGCAGAAACATTCTTAGCGCTGACCATGACTCAATCGAGGCTACCCTCAGCCTACCTGCTTGTCAAAATAAAGACTTCCTACCCGCTGCAAGGCAAACATTTCCTCTGTGGAGTAAAGTGGACTGGCTAGTCGTCAACCAGGACTTGTCATCCCTCCCTTGGTGCTGGTTATCAGCTGAGCGTGACGTCAATAGTGCAGTTTCCCTGTTTGAGGATTTAATATTTACCACCATTAAACAGCATGTACCTTTCTCCAAACCCAGAACGCACAAATATCCCCCCTGGCTGAGTGCCGAAACTAAATTGCTACTAAAGAACAAAACCCGTGCGTGGTCACTTTGGAAGTCTATCCCCAATTCACACACGTATAATACTTTTAAACACCTCAGGAAAATCTCAAAATCGCATCTTAAAAATTACTACAACCGGCACATCACTTCTATAACTGGAAACCTTAAAAACAACCCTAAAAAGTTCTGGACCCTAATTTCGTCACGCAGAAAGTCACCCCGGATACCACTGAATCTTAAACTACATAGTGATGATGTCCCAACTGAATTAAGGTCTCAAAAATTCAATGAGTACTTTCACTCTACCTTTAGCCCTCCTGCACCTATCACAGAACTACCACAGATCAATAGTGTTTGCAGTTACTCACTGTCACAAATATCAACGACCCCTAACGAAGTACAAAATATTCTCAATAGTCTCCCAACAAACCGCTCCACTGGGCCCAATGATATTAGCCCTATATTCCTCAAAAATACTTCTGCATCTCTCTGTGCACCGTTATCTACAATTTTAAACCTGTGTATGGCTACTGGTACATTCCCCGACAGCTGGAAACAAGCTGATATCACACCTATTTTCAAATCTGGCAACAAATATGATATCTCATCATACCGCCCAATATCTATCGTTCCAATACTATCCTCTGTCCTCGAAAGAATAATCCACCGCCGACTCCTCTTTTTCACACAGCCGTACATATCTGAAGAACAACACGGATTCACTCCCGGAAAATCATGCCTCACTAACCTCACTGTTCTCAATCACCACATCATTTCAGCAATGGAAAATAAATCTCAGTTAGATGCAATCTATATAGATCTGGCCAAGGCATTCGACTCAGTGGATCATGCACTTCTTCTTCATAAGCTCGCTACCAGATTTAATATCCATGGCCCCGTCTTGTCATTGATAACAAGTTTCCTCTCCGGCAGAAAACAAAGAGTGGTACTCCCCGAATCTGCCTCATCATGGTTATCTGTGTTATCAGGAGTATCTCAGGGCAGTATTCTGGGACCCCTACTCTTTGTTCTCTATATCGATGACATAATTTTTTGCACCCGAAATAGTCAGTGTTCCCTCCTCTTGTACGCCGACGACCTGAAAATCCTAAGAGAAGTGTCTACGCCTGATGACTGTGACGAATTACAAACTGTTCTCAATTCGTGTGGTGACTGGTTTAAGAAATGGAATCTTTCTCCCAATTTTAAGAAGTGCAATACAATCTCCTTTTCATTGCTAAAGCAAGGAATGAACACTGCATATACCATCCACGGAAATACATTGCAATCGGCTTCTCAGGTAAGAGAGCTAGGTGTTATAATAGACTGTAAACTAACCTTCTCTGCTCACATTCACTCCATAAAATCCCGTGCTATGCGTACTCTAGGCATTCTTTACAGGTTTACTGAAATTAATGATATTAACGCCTTAAAATTATACTTTGTCTCGTATGTTCTCCCCATTATTGACTTTTGTTCCCCTATTTGGTCCTCATCTGCTATCACAAACATATCTCAACTAAATAGTATTTTTAACTTTTTCACTTTCATTGTTAAGACTCGCAATCCTGTTTTTAAGAACAAAACTAGATTTGACATTATGAACTACCGGGGTATACTTGACCTGAGAAGCCGTTTACAGTTCTCTGATCTATGCTACCTTCACAAAATAATCAATGGCTACACCAAATGTAATACTCTTCCGGCGTACTTCCCTATACACGTTCCTCCCCGCCCTACACGCAACCGGCACACCCATCATGTGTCCCATCCGCGCCTAACCTTACAACAACGCTCTATCTTCCACCGTCTCCCTACTCTTGGTAATTCACTACCCGATATCGACATATTCACACCTTTCGCATCCTTCAAACAAAAAATTAAAAGATTCCTTTGAAGTCCTCTCCAGGTTTTCACTTTCTTCCGTCCCTCCAACCCTTGACCTTTCTTCTTCCTAATTTCTGAAACCGACACTTGCCAGTTACCGTTGTCATTGTTGTTACATTGTTACTGTTAAAATTGTTAATTATTGTTGTTACTTAATATTGTTGTTTATACCTTTGTTATCTTTTATACTTATTTAAAATTATTATTATTATTATTATCATTATTATTATTATTATTATTATTATTATTATTATTATTATTATTATTATTATTAGTGTAAAATGGCCCTCCATAGGCTGTATATAATAATTAAATAAATAAATAAATAAATAAATAAATAAATAAATATTGCGCCGTTCCCGCGTCCAGGCATGGACACAAGAGATCCTGACTAGCACTAACTTCAATAAATCTGGTAACTAAGTTCTACGGGTGTGAGTTCCGCAACAGAAAAACGTCCAGGTCGACCAACGGTAGTCTCTAACTAACGCAGAAAGACGTCTCTTACTCGTATCTAGTTAGGTACCATTCTCATTAATTCTTATGGAAATCGTCGTCGCTTGTTACTACTACGGCCTTACCACTAATCCTTATTCTAAGAACACAGAGAAAGAGTATTTAGGTTTTACTATTCCGTATTTATTCAAATATTAAATAAAATATTCAAGAAATTATCTCAAGTCTTTACTAATGAAGAAACTCTTGTAACGATTAACTCTTTGTCACTCTAATAATTCATGTCCTTCCACAACTTTTAAAGAAATCACATCTCTCATCTTCCACCTAAATGAATGCTTTTTCGGTTTAAATTGCTTCCTTTCTTAAAAGAAATTCATCTCCGAAATCCTCAATTGTCAGTATGAATTGCATGTAACATTTGGGAAGATTCTTAAAAAAAAAAACTACGCTTTCCTTCTCTTTCAATTCACCTACCGAGTTGGGTGATGACTAAATAAATTACATTGAACACGGATAATGGTATTTACAATTGCCTTCTTGGCAAGAAACTAAACATTAAGATTAAGTACATTAAAAATATAGGATGCATCCTCAAAAAAAATCCTATTAACTATTATTTACAGTCTTTCTAGTGGTGTTCCTTTGAGAAATAAAGAATCGCACATGGACTTTTTGAGCTAAGGTTCAGTCAAGAAATGGAGCTCCAGTCGTTTAAGTCAATCATTCTTGGAAATCGCAATTAGCCTAAGTGCATTAAATCACTGGTCCGTAGGTGTCTTGCAATGTTAAACAGTATCGGGAAAATTTCGCCAAGGGCTTGCGTCACTGCATGACGTAGTTCCACTGTAGTATATCTTATCTCTTCTTGTTCCCGTATTAAATCTCCCGCGTCGTTTAAATCTTGCTCTCCACAAATTAGCGTGTAGTCGGGAATTAATCTTCGTTTCCAATCCCTTATATACAGCTCCGCTGGATAATTCCTTATAAAATGAGTTTTACGTCTTCTTAACACCTCGTAGGTAGATTAGACAATAAATGATGAGCATTTCTTTTCTTGAATAATGGTTTCAAATAATGTCCATCTGTCATTTTTTTTCTGCGCCTTCTATACGCGGCCATTACCGTAACTGATCGACGAAAAGACTTGTAATTCGGCCCGTACTGACGTTAAATGTATTTTATTTGACATATTGATCGCAGAGACTCCATCTTTGTTGCTCTAGCTCTTATAAAGAACTGTGAAACGGCACAATATGGATTCTCAATCAAAGAAACATTGTTACTGCTTCATAAATACTATTGATTCGGGCTCGTGTAAATAGTATCTACTTTCTCTTCAAATATTTCATTTACATTCATTATATCATCGTAGAGGTTAGGACTTGCCAAGATGACAGCTGTCAGGTTAGCCACATTCACTTGTTCAAATTCCGTGCCCCCACGTGCCCAAAAAGTAAGGTTAGGACTTGTTAAGGTGGCAGCTGTGTGGTTAGCAACGCCCGCATGCTTAAAAAGTGAGGTTAGGTCAAAACACGTGGCTTTGTTTACTAACAATGCCACGTGTTCGTGATGTCACGGTCACGTGGTCATGACGTTATGGGGTCAATGATCTTGGCCGGGGTCAATAACCTAGTGGGAAAACGCTGATTCAGGTCCCATTGTTTTAGAACACCCCTTGCTATACTACTATTGATGATTATGATGATGATGATAATGCTTGTCGTTTAAAGGGCCTAGCATCTAGGTCATAGGCCCCTAATGGTACGAAATGACACGAAATGCAATGACAGATTAAAAGTCCAAAATTCTTCCACTGACTAGAATTCAGAACGTGATGATGAAGAATGAAATGATTCATATGAATTTTAAAATAATCAGCGGAGCCAACTCAGAATACTGAAAGACAAAAATTACTCCAGAATCGATCCACTGGCTAGAATTCAAAAATATGACGACGAAAAATTATGATGACCTTAAGACAATCAGTGGCTCCGACCCGCAATACCTCAGCTTCCTAGAAACTATATTGAAAAATTATTATTAGTGACCAAGGGGTTGCTTAAAAAGTCACATTCTGAATCGATGATTCTTGTTGTCCAAAGGGGTCCAAAATCCAGGCCAACGGCCCCTGATAATGGTTCTTATCGCTAGTAAAGTAGAACCATGGTATTTCTCAAGTTGCGGTACTAGTCAAGAGTAGCGTAGACTGACGGTGTTCCAAATGTTATGATACTTCTCACAAGTATTGTACGTCGCACAAGTAACGCAGACCTATGTTTTTTTCTCACATAATGGCGCCACTGGTAGGCAACGCAAACCCATGGAGTTCGTCACATGATAGAGACTCGCACTACCTCGTGGTGTTCCAAAAACAGTGGGTACAAATCACAGGCAACGCTGACCCAGAGTGTCGCTCATATAGTGCTGCTAATCACAGGCAACGTAAGCCCGTGGTGTTCTGCATGTAGTGGTACTACTCGCAAGTAAAAGCGACCCATGGTGTTTCATGGTTCTCGTTGTGTAATACCATTACACGCAGGAACATATTAAAAGGAAATCTTACATTTGATCTGAACTGAATTTAATGCTTTTTGCTATTTGTTTTTGTACGTCACACCGACACAGATAGATCTGATGGTGACGAAGGGATGGGAAAGGCCTAGTGGTGGGAAGGAAGCGGCCGTTACCTTAATTAAGGTACAGCCCCAGCATTTGCCTGGTGTGAAAATGGGAAACCTTGCAAAACTATCTTCAGGGCTGCCGACAGTGGGGTTCGAACCCACCATCTCCCGAATACTTGATACTGGCTGCACTTAAGCGACTGCAGCTATCGAGCTCAGTGAATTTAATGTTAAAACACTTCTTTATACAGCTAACATCACATCATACTTTACAAACCATAGCGGGCATTACAGTATATTGTTCATTTTCTTAAGTGTCCAGCAGATGGAACTGCCGGCAAATGGCCGACAGTGTAGACAACAATGTCTGATGTAACAGTTCTAATTAAATCAACTCTTGATCGCCCGTTTTAGTCGCCTCTTACGACAGGCAGAAGATACCGTGGGTATATTCTTCATCTGCGTCCCCCACCCGCAGGGGTTAGAGTATAATATAATCATAAATAAATAAGTACCTTTAATTACTGTATAAACAAATGGGTCGTTACAATAAGTCAAGTAATGGCCAAAATTCCTGCAGAACTTCAGACAGCTCAGTGGGAAGTGAATGCGGTCTTCTCAACAAAGAAACCTCGCAGAGATGAATGAAAATACTCCCCATCTTCCTTGAATAATATGATGAATATTAGCATTCCGGACAGGTTCAACACTTTCTCTCGCCTCGTCTTTTATTACGGAGGTGCATTCCCTTGCAGGAGGCAGGAACAAAACGTCCCTGTGTGTAGAGCAGTGGTAGTGCCTGATGTGTATTTTAGTATTGGTCTGAATAAAATAATGCATACAATCATCAGGTTTATGATCGCGATATTCTTCCTAGTTACTACAGCAAAGTAACATAAAATTAATATAATATTGTGGAATCCGACAAAATAAAATAATCAGGTATGGCTAAGTGGTAGAACACAGAGATATTTTTGTTTCAGTGGTTTTATTCATTATCAGGCGGAGAAAGAAAGAAAGAAAGAAAGAAAGAAAGCCTCCCTCACTGAGAGGGTATGTCTTCCAGTTCAGTTCCATTTCATGATACGGGGTGGGAATAATGTGACATGTTGTACTGGCGCCAATCCCAGTTGAGGAAAAAGTGGTGATAAAATGAATATTTCTGAATGAAATTGTGTAACGAAGTGGAAGGAACTCTCACGGCATTTGACTGGAAGTGAAAATGGAAAACTAAAGAACAGGACAGACGACGGTGCAGAGCCGTAGCGCGTCCACTCGGCCTCGGCGCTTCACTGAGTGGGTGACTACAGTTGGATGAGCTTTACGCAGGGGACACTTTTATTAGGACTTTTAGCTGATCTCTTACAATAATTCCTCAGAAAAAGTGTAAAACCTTGCCGTTAGTGTCTGTAGGGTGATTCCATAATTAGGATGCAGACTTTCAGGTCTGTTGGACAAGGATACATCTATCAATCTGAGATACCATGACATAGGCTTTTTTGTAGGTTGCAGGAGCAAATACGTCTGGGCATCCTGCCAGCGTGTGTGCGTACATCCTGAGAGGTTGGGAAAGCAACGCCACTAACGTACGGACCATTGCATGGGTTGTAAACTCTAGTCATGTAATTGCAGACTGCGTGATTCATTTCAGACGTCGGTGGGCTTGAAGTATGAATATTTGGACTGCAATCCGTGTCCAAAAAGTCAGGCATACACTCCATCAGTGCGAGAGTTATGCCGTACACAGCTGAGGAATTTGCGGAGTTGGTGCTTGTGATCGGACAAATAAACGGAAACATTCGGATAGCAGAACGATTGTATCGGTCCAAGTACCTACATAAATGGCAATGACTTTTGCTATAGTTAAGTAAAACAGGACCTGAGGAACTACAATACCACGACAGAGGAAACCAAGGAAAACCACCTTCAGGGATGCCGACTGTGAGATTCGAACCACATCCCGAATGCAAACTAAGAGCTATGCGATCCTAACAGCACTTGAAGTCAATATCTATCTTCTATCTACATATATAAAAGTCATTTTATGTATGTGGGTGGGTGGGTTTGTACCACATCTCCTTCCAAACCATCGGAGCGATTTCAAGCAAATTTGATACACTAATGACTTAGTATCAGGAGACAAACCGCGTGGGGTAAGGCACCCCAATCACCCTTAGGGCCAGGGGGAGTGGGGAGTCATATCTAAAAATAAATGAATATAGTGTCGAATCCATGCTTTTCGGGGTCGCTGAGATGAATAATGACACTCCAAGTTTTTTAAGTCCACGTTCAGCCCCCTTTGGGGGCGGGGAGTGAGGGGGAGTGACATATAAAAATAATCGAAAATAGTGTCGAATCCATATTTTTCGGGGTCGCTTAGATGACTAGTGATATCCCGGGAATTTTTTAAGACCAATTTCAGCCCCCCTTGGGGTGGGGGTAAGGGAAGGAGTTATATATAAAAATACTCGAAAATATGGGGTGCTCTTCGGGGTTGCTGAGATGAATAGTGACACTCCGGATTTTTACTATCAGGAGATAAACCGCGTGGGGGTAGAGCACCCCAGGAACACTTAGGGTCGGGGAGCGAGTGGGTGAGGTATCAAAATCGTCGAAAGTAGTGTTGAATCCATACTTTCGGGGTCGCTTAGATGAATAGTTACACCCCGGGATTTTTAAGTCCAATTTCAGCCCCCACTGGGGTGGGGAACACGGGGGAGGAGATATAAAAATAATCGTAGTGTCGAATATATAGTTTTCGGGGTCGCCGAGGTGAATAGTGACACTCCGGATTTTTAGTATCAGGAGACGAAAACCACGTGGGGGTAGGACACCCGAGGAGCCCATAGGGGCGGGGGCATGGGGGGTGAGATATAAAAATCATCGAAACTATTGTCCAATCCATACTTTTCGGGGTCACTGAGATTAACAGAGACAATCCGGAATCTTTTAAACCAAGTTCAGCCCCGTTTGGGGTAGGGGGCAAGATATATAAATTTATAGAAAATATTGTCGAATCCATAGTTTTCGGTGTCGCTGAGATGAATAGTGAGACTCCGGATTTTTTATAAGTCCAAGTTCAGCTCCATTTAGTGTGGGGACGAGGAGGGAGTGATATACAAAAATAAACGAAAATAGTGTCGAATCCACAGTTTTCGGGGTCGCTGAGATGAATAGCGGCTCCGAAATTTTAGTATCGTGAGACAAAACACATAAGGGTAAGACACCCAAGGCACCCCTTAGGGGCGGGGGCGAGGGGGCTGAGATATAAAAATAATCGAAAGTATTGTCGAATCCATACTTTTTTCGGGGTCACTGAGATTAACAGAGACAATCCGGAATCTTTTAAACCAAGTTCAGCCCCGTTTGGGGTAGGGGGCGAGATATATAAATTTATAGAAAATATTGTCGAATCCATACTTTTCGGTGTCACTGAGATTAACAGAGACAATCCGGAATATTTTAAACCAAGTTCAGCCCCGTTTGGGGTAGGGGGCGAGATATATATATTTATAGAAAATATTGTCGAATCCATAGTTTTCGGGGTCGCTGAGATGAGTAGTGACACTCCGGATTTTTTTAAAATCCAAGTTCAGGCCCCTTTTATGGTGAGGTTGATGGGGTGAGATATAAAAATGAATCTAAAATATTGTCGAATCCATACTTTTCGGGGTCACTGAGGTGAAAAGTAACGCTCCGGATTTTTAAAGTCCAAGTTCAGCACCCTTCGAGGTGGGGGCGATGGGAGAGTGATATATAAAAGTAATCGAAAATAGTGTCGAATTTGTAGTTTTCGGGGACACTGGGATAATTAGTTTCACTCCGAATATTTTATAAGCACAAGTTCACCCTCCTTGGGGTGGGGGTGCGCGGAGAGTGATAAATATAAATAATCGAAAATAGTGCCAAATCCATAATTTTCGGGGTCGCAGAGATTATTAATGACACTCCGGAATTTTTTTTAAGTCCAATTTTATCCCCCTTTGGCATAGAGGGATACCGGGTAAAACATAAATTTTCAAAAATGATCGATATAATGGACATAGCCTATGTATGTTCCAGCGTAGCTTTCTACTAAAATTGATACAAGTATGATTTACTATGTGGAGAAAGTACTGTTTAGGATAAGACACCCCTAGAACCTCTAGAGGAGGGTTTATTTACAGTATATACGTAACTAAAATCCAACAATAATAGTTTTCGGGACTACTGCAGCGATCCTGGCACACTTATGACTTACTATCAGGAGATAAACTGCGTGGGGCCCCCCTAGGTGCAGGTGTTGGGGAGGGTGAGCGATAAAAGTAAACAAAAATAGTGTCACATCCATGGTTTTAGGGGTCGCTGAAATGAATAGTGACACTCCGGTGGTCCAATTTGATCCCCAATTACCAGGCGGGTGAGAAGGAGTCAAGAACAGAAAATATCCAAATGACCGAGATTAAGGATGTTGGTTTGTACGTTCCAGTATAACTGTCAGCGGAACTTGGTACAAATGTTACTTACTACCTGAAAAATACTGTGGGGGAAAGACATCCCTAGAAGCTTTAGATAAGGGGACGAAATGTAATTATGACTAACAATAACCGACGTTAGTGTTGAATCCATACGTTTCGGGACTACGGGAGCGACTTCAAACAAACTTGGTCACTTATGACATGACTTATCATTAGAAGACAAACTGCGTGGAGGTATGACAACACTTACGACGGGGTGAGCTGTGGAAATTATCGAAAATAGTGTCGGGTTCGCTGAGATGAATAGTAACGCTCCAATTTTCTTAGTTAGAAGTCCAATTTCTTCCTCCTTTTGCATAGCGGTGAGAAAAAGTGAGAAACAACATTTCGAAAATGATCAAGATAATGGACGTATGTGTGTATATTGGACCTACTGTCTGGAAAAATATACCTTAGGGGTAAGAGACTCCTAGCCTCTAAAGTAGGGGCGAAATGTAAAAATTAACCTAAATCGACCAATATTTGTGTCTAATCCATAGTTTTCGGGGTCGCTGAGATCAACAGTGACACTCTGGATGCCGTTTAAGATCAAGTTCAATCCTAATCCGCAGGCGGGTGAGAAGTGTCAAAGAATAGAAAATGTCCAAAGGGACAAAGTTTAAGGACGTAAGTGTGTATGCTCTAGCATACCCCTCAATCAATCTTGGTATACACATGTATTACTATATAGAAAACATTACTGTGGAGGTCAGATACACCTAGCCCCCGCTGGTGTTGGGAAATGAGAGGGGCTGACGTGCAAAAATAAGGAAAGTAACCGATATTAATGTGGACATCTATTGTTTATGTGTCGCTGATACGGACTGTGACGCTCTGGATATCGTTTAAGTCTCCATTCAGCCTCCATTGAGACAGGAGCTGAGAAGGGCTTAAAAGTACAGAGTATAAAATGACCGAGATTAGTTTACTCGATAGTTAAATAACCTAAAACTTGAAATCAGATACATCTAAATAACTCTAAAACTACATAATTGGTCGTAAAATTAACATGTCAAAAATAATTATATAAGCATTCACTTTACACTTAACTAACTGGTAATACAAATATTAATGGTGAACATTCAAAAACTATCCGGGCAACGCCGTGTATTACAGCTAGTCTATATATGAAAGGCTAACTCCGACCGGCTGTAATCAGCAAAAACTTCGCGACGTAAAGAAATGACATTTTGGGGATGCATTTATATGACAGTGTAGGGGAACACTAAGGGAGGATACTCCGTCGCTAAGGGGGAGAACTGTTTAAATGAGTGCATCTATATCTCAAAAACTTAACAGACGTAAACATTCACAATTGGAATCTACTTTAAAAATAAAGAAACACGTACTTTTTGTTTCCCGAAAATCCACTTAACGGGCGGGGGGAGGGTGAAAAGGAGTGAAAAAGGGGGATATTTTAAATGAGTATGTCAAGAGTGTATCTAAAAAATGTAACATTCTACAGACATGAAAACTGGAATTTTGAATTTCCTGTAAAAGTAAAGAAACATCAATAAATCCACTTAAGGGGAAGTGAGAAAGGGGGTCATTTTTTTAAATCTAAAAAACTTAACATGTTCTAGACGTGAAAATTTGTATTATTAATGGCCTTTCCTCTTCCCAGAAAAACTTAAGGAGGGTAAAAAGAATGAAAATGGGGTTGAATTATTTTTATTAGGATACTGATATCCCCAAAACTGAAGATGTTACAGACGTGAAAATTGATATTCGTAATCAACATTAAAAATAAACACGTATTCCTTGTTTTAGGAAAATTCACTTAAAGGGGCTTGAAAAGAAGTGAAATAAGGTTGAAATATTTTTAGTATAATTCTTATCCGCACAAATAAAATCGTAACGATCGTGTGTCTTTACATTCACTATTTTGGAGAAGGTAACGTACAGTTATCAGTTTCAAGTGTAATAATGACCATCTGCATATATTTCCTGAAAGTCCTCACTCTCTTCAAAATCAAGATGGTGGAATAATCTTCCAAACGAGCTAGAAAAGTGATATTTTGATTTTTCGCTCTTTATCCCCGGAAAATATCGAAATATGGAGACAATTTATAATGACCGTGCAGATCTTCGTTTCAACGTATTTCGTGGTTAAAGGGTAAGTCGTACCGTATGAGAAAACGGATGGCACAATCTCTATTGAATTTGGAGTAATCTACAACTTTGGCCCTATATCTGTCGTATCTCTATTCCTTACGCATTAGATTTGGCTGTGTTTCTCGATTGTACGTAAATTTTGCCGTTTTTACACCTACAACTCACAGTTTGACACACATATAGGAAAGTCGCAATCATTAAATTCGGCACGAACGTTGGCCCTCCCACCCAAATTTCGCGCCCTATTCAAAGATTCTAATACAATCTAACCCATAAATAGGGAAGATACGAGAAAATGCCATAGGATCAACCATTAGGACTCTAAAACAGGCCCCTTAGTGCGCAATCCATTTGTCTAAATGAAAACTTCATAATTTGAAACTGGAAACAACGTACAGGGACCTCCCCATGCTGTTTCTTGATAACGCTGGAGACATGCAATTTAAAAGATCTTATTCACTGCGTGAACAGTAATTTTCTTCGATATCGGTATACAGCGTAGAATACCGTGGCGAATCACGGGTACATCGTTAGATGATGGCGAAAAATGAGGGTATCCTCCTATTCAATACATCATATGTTCCGTCATTAGACGGAGCAAACAAATTCAGACATGTTTCGGCTCGCTTGAGCCATCTTCAGTGAAAAAAAAAATAGGGGGGTTGGAATAATTTACATAATATAAGTTGAAAAAATGCTAAAAAACAACTTATATTATGTAAATTATTCCAACCCCCACTAATTTTTTTTTCACTGAAGATGGCTCAAGCGAGCCGAAACATGTCTGAATTTGTTTGCTCCGTCTAATGACGGAACATATGATGTATTGAATAGGACGATACCCTCATTTTTCGCCATTGTAAAGTGAAAACCGTCAATACGGAATGATTCTAATATCTTGTAATCGTTAGATGATGTCAACCATTCACATAACCACAGCATTACTGAACTTACAATGATGAGCAATACTTGAGCATTAGCTGTTTTGCTTCATTTCAAATTTGCCCAGTACCGGTATTTGTCCCTGCACATTTGCTCATTGGGACTTGTGCTCGCCCGCATATTTGTATAGACACAACGTCCCAGTTAGAATCCTTCCATTGAGATATTCACTTTAACCATTCTGTAATTGAAATTCATAAACTGATCAGTCACAGTGTGTTTTGTAACTAGAGCAGTGCATGAGCTCGAGCTAGATGAAAGCGGGTGTGTCATTGTCAACCTGTGTATTGTCCACGCTCTGTACAATAGAAAACAATGAGTCACGCTCTACCTCTCCTGTATTCACTCGTCGCCAATATTCGCAGCTTTTATATTGCTAGTTGAAGGTAGTTCAGAATCAAACATATTAACCTACAGAGAGTTTGGAGAGTTGTGCCAGGATATACTGTATCTCGTACCAGTCACACTAAACGCTAAAATATATCAATCCTGCAGTAACTCGAATGGAAAATGGATAACTGAATTAATCAGTCTAGAGCGATCTCAGTTAACCAAGTAACAAATTCCACTAATCGTACTTCATATCCACCAAGAAGGAGCTGATGATATGACAGTGTTTGTTAAACAACACATTCTACCGGCTAATGAGTTAGTTGCATTTTGATGAATGTGAAACCTGACGTGTGGGAATACACCACACTAACGAAGTGCGTTGAACCTGGTGCTCTCAGTTTGTAGTGTCTACCCCGGACCTGCAGAGTACATCCAATGACTGAAAGAGAGCCTGTATCTGCCCTTCAAGGCCTTCTTCCCCTTTCCCTTCAATTATGCATGTGTAGTAGTACTTCCTTTTACTCTCTGATGATGATGATGATGATGTTTGCTGTTTAAAGGGGCCTAACATCTAAGGACATTGGTCCATAATGGTACGAGATGGACGACATGAGAAGATAATTAAAATTTTAACACTGACTAGAGTTTAAAATAAATGGTGATGACAAATGATTATGAGATTAAAACAATCAGTGGATCTAATTCGCAATGCCTTATCTATATGAAATAACTTTTCCTGACTGACTCATTCATCATCAGTTAATTCCATCCACCGAAACGGTTTAACGTACGAAGACAAAATTCCAAATACCGGTATATATTTTAAATCCTAGGTGTGAAATAGGAATTCTTTTTAAACGTTCCAGCGTTAAAGTGTCAACGCTCTAAAACCGTGTTGCGTACAAAGTGGGACTTCTTTCATTTACCAGGTGTAAAATACCGTATACTTTGAAACATTTCTCCGTTAAGACGTTCAGATTGTAGTTGGCTCTCAAAAACACAACTGTTTCAGGCACGAACATTACTTTTTCTTACGAAGAGTGGTCTTCCATATCCTAGATGTTAATAAATATTTCAAAACATTCACCCCTTCTACTACTACTCTTCGACGTACAAAATAAAAATTTCACAGGTTGGTTGCTTTTACGCCATAGATGTTAAATCAGATATGGTTAAAAGCATCCTAATTCTCCCGTACGGGAGTGGTAGATTATAAAGTAAATATTCATTCCTTCAAAACCGTTTGACGTACGAACTGAGGTCGTATTTTACAGGCCAAATTGACAGTGGACCCAACAAAATATAAAACTATGAATAATAAAATTCATTTTCAAGCCGTAACGAAGCACAGGTATCTCTTTCTAATAAAGTTATAGAAAAGTACAGGTGACAATGGAATAAGGCGTTGCTTGGAAGTACAGATGTATATGTATATAACTGGTTAGAAGTTAAAATACGCAAGTACGAACTAAAATAGAGTCGACGGGATAAAAGCGAAGTTAACACAAATACAATAAAACAAAGGACATTGTTACACACGACAGAAAATACCACTATCCAACATTAAACGGATGACGAGGTCTGCTGACTGCTCGTCATCTCGCAGCATGAGGGAGACGGTACTCGGGAGTTGTAGACTACGGCGCAGAACGGCCAGGTCCATGCACATCCTAAGGATGTGTACCACGGTAATATGATCGCCGTAACAGAAAGTACGAGTGCGGTGCTTCCCTCCGAGAAGCCCGAAGGGAAGTCCTCCATACCTTTTATCGCTCTCAGCTTATTTGAAAGTGGAGTGACCTGCCACTCCATCTCGCAATGACTTGTAACTAGATGCCCCAGCTGAGAGCGAATATTACTTGCTGGAACCTTGTAAGGCAACGGGGGCAGTGTAACACATAAGAAAGTGTCGGCGCTCATCGGAAAGCTCGTACCGCAGAGTTACATAGATAGCACAAAGCTCTGCAGTGTACACGCTAGAGGTTTCCGGCAGAGCCAAAAAGTAACCTATCATTGTCGACAACGAACGCACAGCCCACATTCGCTTCTGCCCTCGAAACATCCGTGTAAACGACCACTGAACCTGGATGCCGGTCAACAACTGACAGGAAGAGCCTCCGATAAATATAAGGGTCCGTATTTTCCTTCGGGGCAGTGTGCATATCCAGGATTATTTCAGGTCATCGTATTAACCACGGAGATACCGCACTGGTTGTCTGACAAGGCAAGGAACTGAAGGTACGTGAAATGAATCTGTGACCGCTATCCAAGCGTATTCCAACCGGCCGCGTTGCTCGAGGGTAAGCAGCATACAGCTGACGGTTTTGGTCGTGGAATGCGCAAGGAGAACTTTGGTGAAGTGGCATCTGTCGCAAATTTTCAGCATAGGGCAAAACATTTGCTGGTGTCTCAGGTGAAAGGTAGCACACCAAATTCAGCGAGCAGGCTAGGAATGGGGCTTGTACGAAAAGCTCCCATCGCCAAACTAACCAACTTGTTGTGGATGCTCTTCAGTTTCGCAAGGACTCTTTGTCTTGCTGATCCATGTGCTGCAGTACCATAGTCTAACCTGGATAAAATATGTGCGGTATAAAATGGTAGGAGCAACGTGTGGTCAGCCCCCAACTGCAAAATGATCCCGGTAATGTTGTGAGATGGACAGTAGGCAATGGTATGATGATAAATAGGGTTAAAAGTCAGGTTTGTGAGTTTTACAAATAGGAAATGTCCTCTCAGTTTTAATTACTGCGTTGATGGGGTGAAATTTCCCTTTGGGGATCATTGTAAGTATCTGGGTGTTAATATAAGGAAAGATCTGCATTGGGATAATCACATAAATGGGATTGTAAATTAATAAGGGATACAGATATCTGCACATGGTTATGAGGGTGTTTAGGCGTTGTACTAAGGATGTACAGGAGAGGGCATATAAGTCTCTGGTAAGACCCCAACTAGAGTATTCTTCCAGTGTATTTGACCCTCAACAGGATCACTTGATTCAAGAACTGGAAAAATCCAAAAGAAAGCAGCTCGATTTGTTGTGGGTGATTTCCGAGGAAAAACCAGCGTTACAAAAATGTTGCTAAGTTTGGACTGGGAAGAAGTGGGGGAAAGAAGACCAGCTGCTCGACTAAGTGGTATGTTCCGAGCTGTCAGCCGAGATATGGCGTGGAATGACATTAGTAGACGAATAAGTTTGAGTGGCGTCTTTAAAAATAGGAAAGTTGGAATTCAAGAGGACAAATTGGGGCAAATATTAATTTATAGGAAGGGGAGTTAGGGACTGGAATAATTTACCAAGGGAAATGTTCAATAAATTTCCAATCTCATTGAAATCATTTAAGAAAAGGCTAGGAAAACAACACATAGGGAATCTGCCATCTGGGCGACTGCCCTAAATGCGGATCAGTATTGATTGATTGATTGATTGATTGATTGATTGATTGATTGATTGATTGATTGATTGATTGATTGATTGATTGATTGATTGATTGATTGATTGATTGATTGATTGATTGATTGATTGATTGATTGATTGATTGATTGATTGATTGATTGATTGACGGTGCTACTAAGAAACTTCAAGATATTAGACCTTGGTGCATTGCACTTTTAACTGCTGCACATATGGCTTCCATGATAACTTGTTATTGAAAAGAAGCCCAAGAAATCGGTGTCAACTACGGGAAGAGCGACATTTCCTAGTGGAGAGTGCGCTGCCGGCTGAAGGGAACAACAGTTATCCTCGCGCTTGAGAAGCGAAAGCCATGTTCTAAAGTCCGCCGTTCCACTCTCCTAATAGCTTGCTACGACTGCCATATTACGCGAGCTATAGTGCAGAGTAAAACCATCCACAAACAGCGATGGTATTACTGCTGAACCAGCAGCAACAACAATACCGTTTACAGCAATCGCGAACAGGGTGACACTAAGGACCGATTCCTGTTGGACTCCATTTTATTGATCGTGGTATTGCGATTATGCCCTCCTAACTAGGACACGGAATAGACAGAGGGCAAAAACCTTAGCAATAAATACCAGCAAGTTACATCGGAAACTCCATTGACGGAGGATTAAAAGGACACCATATCGCCATGTGGTGCCATAGGCCTTTATATAAGTCAACGGAAACAGCCACCAAATTCTGTTTGCGGAGAAATGCATCGTGGATAGAACACTCCAGGCGGACCAGGTGGTCAGTGGTCGAGCGAGCGGCTCGAAAACCACATTGGTACTCGGACAAGAGTCCTGGTCTCTCCAGACACTACACAAGTGGGCGATTCGCCATCCTCCAAAATAGCTTACACATCCAGTTACTAACACAGATAGGTCTCCAACTCTATCCAGATTCGGTTGAACACACGAAAGAAGTTGTTCCGGGGATAGCGTGTGGAGAGAGCTGAAAGAATGTGTGGATGAATAAAAAAAGGTGGAAGATCATGATGATGATGATGATGATGATGATTGTTGTTTAAAAGGGCCCAACAACTAGTTTCGGCTCCTAATGGCACGAAATGAGACGAAATGTAAGGACAATTAAAAATCCATAATCCTCAACTTATTAGAATAAGAAACGGGAGGACGAAGAATGAATGGATTGATATGAAGTTAAAACAATCACTGGAGCCGACCCGCAATGTCTCGCATTCACAGAAGCTGGCGTTAAACTATAGTACTACTGACCAAGCGACTGCTTCTCAAGCACAATCCTGAATCAATGTTGGATCCAAAATCCAGGTCAACGGCCACTCTCAATGGTACTTATCATTAGGAGAGTAGAACCATGGTATTTGTCATGTTGCGGTACTAATCAAAAGTAGCGTAGACTCGCGCCATTCCACAAATTATGGTACTATTCACAGGTAGTGTAATGCGCACATTTAACACAGGTCTATGGTGTTTCGCATATTATGTCGCTATTTACAGTCAACTCAAACCTATGGTGTTCTTTACATAAGTAGACTAACGACAGAGACTCGCGCTATCCCATGGTGTTCCACACATAGTGGGTACTAATCGTAGGCAAGGCAGAACCATGGTGTCGCTCATCACAGGTGCTGTAAAATGCATCCTGAGCACACACTGTCGCTACTAATCACAAACCTATTATGTACCTAACATAGTGGTACTACGCGCAAGTAAAAGTGGCCCATGGTGGTACAAATTAAAAGTAGTATCATGGTTCTAATTTGATCCTCCCTTGGCCGCCCCTTTTAGTCGCCTCTTGCGACAGGCAGGGGATACCGTGAGTGTATTCTTCATCTGCGTACCCCACCCACAAAGGGGTGTGTGTTTGGTCCGCAAAAGGTTGTTTCCCTCAAGTCGACCGGCAAGCCGGTTAGAACCCCTCTATATGCCACCTTGGGACGCTCCCCCTCTTACGTCAGCGTAGTAGGTTCGTGTGATGGAAGATCAGATGAAAACTTTAAATATGGTAATACATTTCTTTCTGGTTCTTTTTTTCATTTCAAACTTTACACTTTGCTAAGCAAATAACAAAATCAGGTACTAATTCTACCTCGTGAGCTTGAGTAATAATACAAGAATAATGAGATAACAACAGTAGGTCGAGCGTCATTGCTGTACACAGTTACTTCCTAGGAGACTATTCTCCAAAATTACAAGTTCCAGGCCTATTAAGCCACCTACCTACATTTAACAAAACCAAACATAAACACTGTCTTATATGCTCAACAGTCTGATTTTCCTTAAAAGTAAAAAAATGAAATTGACTTTAACAGGAGTATCAAGTACCCATACTACGTGGCCTTTGGTAAAAACGAAAGGTTAGACTTACAAGCCGAAAATCAAGAGGTTAGGAGGCGAACACATGCACTCTTTGAAATTCACATGAAAATACTTAAACCCTCTGTGGGCTGTTGGCCAGACTTTACAGAAGCTAAGCCTATACTAAGGGAGTGACTAGATGGAGAGAAAGTTTACAAAATCATAGTCACCTCAATATCAAGTTGAGAGGGAATACAAGAGGGTTCCCCACACTTCGGTTAACCTCTTAAGACTTGTGTTAGAATTTACGTTGAGAAATAAATTTGAACTTTCCCCTCGAGCTAGCTTTCAAGGACTATAATATTGTTAAACAGAATCTGCCATTACCTTGAGCTGGTGGACCTCCCGAAAATGGACGAGGGAGACCTTCACCTTGCCTCCGCCAGAACACATTCTGAACCTCATTACTGGAGTGATTCGAAGATAACATGGCCTAAAAGTCCCACATTTTATAGCGGGGAGGATGGTTCCAGATTTCTCTGGAGAAACCCTGACACACCCCAATTTTCATTCGACAATCTAATAAATATCAAAAACAGCGATTGGTTAATTAAAACATGTACAAATATTCATATTGGCTGACAAATTAAGTTGGCGGAAATAGATAAAAATGTTGATAACTTTAGAACACCAAAAAAAAATCTATAAACAATTCAGTTTAGGAACCTAGACACACGAAATTACTTTGAATGTTAATAGTTCATCTTACCCAAAAGGGCACACGTAAGATGATAGTAGCTACATCTGTCGAGGAATGTTCAACTATTTCTTAAATGGTGATGATGCTTGTTGTTTGAAGGGGCTAACATCTAGGTCATCGGCCCCTAATGGTACGAAATAAGACGAAATGGAATGACAAATTAAAACTCAAAAATCCTCCACTGACCAGAACTCAAAATGTGAGGACGAAGAATGAATGGATGGATATGAATTTAAAACAATCAGAGGATCCAACACGCAATGCCTCACATTCAGAGAAACTGACGTGAAGCAAACAAGGGACTGCGTCTATAGCATAATACTGAATCGATGATGCTTTTAGTCTAAAGGGGTCGAAAATCCAAGTCACTGGCCCCTCATAATGGTACTTATCGCTAGGAAAGTGGAACCATGGTATGTGTCATGTTGCGGTACTAATCAAAAGTAGCGTAGACTCGCTCCATTCCACACTACTCACAGGTAATGAAATTCGCACATGGAATACAGATCTATGGTGTTTCGCACATTGCGGCGTCATTTACAGGCAACGCAAACCTGCGGTGTTCATCACATACGTGTACTTACCATAGGGACCCGTACTATCCCGTGGTGTTCCTCATATATTATTATTATTATATTATATTTGCCTTTATTTGTAGTGGCGAAGTTAGAACTCATGGTCCTCTCTTACACTTAACCACACTTCATTAACATTGTACATCTGAGAGCAATATTCATAATCTTATCTTAAAACTACCATTACAAACTAGAAACAAAATATGAAACATAATAACATAAACTCTATAAATATTCTTAGTCATGTCTTAAACTATCGTTACAAATTAAAAGTTGATTGACACTAAATACCCTAAGCACAGTAAACGTACATTCATACACACATTCACTCTGCCAGATTCATTCAGCCTGGCGGCACATATCGAGGAGATGCTCACGGCAAGACAATTTGAAGTGGGTACTAATCATAGTCAAGCCAGAGCCATGGTGTCGATCACCCATGATGTCGCTCCTAAAGTGGTACTAATCACAGGTACTGTAAAAACCGGCAAGGCATCCTGTTACTACTAATCACAAACCTATTTGGTACCTAACATAGTGGTACTACGCGCAAGTAAAACCGACCCATGGTATTTCCCACGTGGTGGTACTAATCGCAAGTAGTTTCATGGTTCTAGTACAATCATCCCTTTGTTGCCCCTTTTACTCGCCTCTTACGACAGGCAGGGCATACCGTGGATGTATTCTTCGTCTGCGTCCCCCACTCACAGGGAATATTTTCGAAATGAATTGCAGATTTCCTGTTATATATGGCCTTCTAAAAAGCGCTAGTTTTATATGCACTGGGCGGGTATCTCCAGTACAGAGATATAGTAGACTATCCTCACTAAGGTGTTTCAACATCTGGATATGGACACTGCCTGGCCCAGGAGACGTGTCCTTGCAAAGCGCCAAGGCGCAGCGAGTTCTCATTCCGTAAAGGGCACGTTACAGTCCTCTGAAACTTGAGTGGCAAAACTAAGGTGATGACGTTCTGCCTCCCGCTTCAGTGCAAGGAAATCACGATGGAAATTCCGGAGCCAGACACATCCGCGAAATGGCTAGCTAGATGGTTAGCAATCGAGAGTGGTTCAGGGACGATAGTGCCTGCAATGGAAATTCCCGGTAAATAATATGATCTGTGGGTACGCAAAATACGTCGAAGCTTAGTTCACACTTGAGATGTTGGAGTATGTGACATCGTAGACGACACATATCTCTCCCGCGAATCTTCTTACGTACTTCGGCGAATAGGATCTCGGGCCTTAGCGCGGAGTTTCCTAAATGTTACCAAGTTGCGTTCATGCGTGTGACGGCGTCCTCTGATAGCTGCTGCAATTTCTTCGTTCCACCAAGGGACGAGTTATCGGCGAGGAGTCCCTGAAAACGAGGGAATAGACTCCGCAACAGTAGCAAGAATAACTTGTGTTATGCAAGTTATCTCGCCGTCTACGATCCGCCTGGTCTCGTCAGTGGTAGGGCAAGGTATGTTCTAAAACAATGGATGATGAGTCAGCATTTTCCCACGAGGTCATTGACCCCTAGTTCAGTAGTAAGGTTATACCGATCCTGCAACGAGGTCATTGACCCCTAGTTGAGTACTAAGGCTATGTAAGTTCTAAACAATTGAACGCGGAACCTTGCGTACAAGAGCAAGCCTAACCTGACAGGCGACTTTGGAAGAGCCGAGTCGGAAAGGTCACCGCCCACTTACTTACGACTGCAATGTTAACCTCATGGTAACCTCTGCAGAAGCCGAATCGATAGGGCACTCATGGAGACGTCGTAAGCTAACCTTACGCACGAACGCTAACATGTCCTCACACCCAGGCTCCATTTGGAGGAGTCCAATTTGTCATTTGTCTGGTACTTGTTAACCTGACTTCACTACGACGAACGCCAACCCACACTCAGACGGAGCCGAACTATTGAGGTGACTTGTAGGTGTGGTTAACACGTGTGGCCACGAACGGTAACCTAACCTTACACACGCTCTTTGTCGTCTCCCCGTTGCAGTAGGGATGGAGCAGTGATGTAATGAGCGCAGGCGATATAAAAATGCATGCTTATCTTTACGTAACCGATCGCGCAGGTCTTATCCTAACAGAGCTGTGACGTCACAGCGTGGGTGATTTGAAATGCGGACCGCTGGCTAAGGTGCATGACGTTAAAACCTAATATGTCCCGTTTCTCTACGGTATTGGGTTTATGGTGAGATGAATCTGTTATGATGGAATTAATTTTTAATAACCGCATGCCCTTCCTGACGTGAACCTCATCAGGGAAGATAATAATATGAATAAATAACATGATATATGATAGTAGGAAGGGAGAGGGGCACATAGCCTTCTCCTATCGAATAGCATCGAGAGGTCTGCTCAAGGCTTTACGTCTCCATCCGACGGACAAATAACTATCAACACTCCCCCTCCTCTACTTTCTATTCCTCCAACAATGCATCTCATTTGAGCAAAATATTTGAGAGGTATTAGGAGGTAAAGGGAATTCAATAAGAAGAATATTTTATATTAATAAAATACACTGACTGACAGAGCAAATGCAACACCAAGAAGGAGTGGTCAGAACTTTATGCCAATTGCAGGGTAGACTGACGTCACTGAGGTATGCTCATGATGTGAAATGCGCCGCTGTGCTGCGCACGTAGCGAACGATAAATGGGACACGGCGTTGGCGAATGGCCCACTTCGTACCGTGATTTCTCAGCCGACAGTCATTGTAGAACGTGTTGTCGTGTGCCACAGGACACGTGTATAGCTAAGAATGCCAGGCCGCCATCAACGGAGGCATTTCCAGCAGACAGACGACTTTACGAGGCGTATGGTGATCGGGCTGAGAAGGGCAGGTTGGTCGCTTCGTCAAATCGCAGCCGATACCCATAGGGATGTGTCCACGGTGCAGCGCCTGTGGCGAAGATGGTTGGCGCAGGGACATGTGGCACGTGCGAGGGGTCCAGGCGCAGCCCGAGTGACGTCAGCACGCGAGGAACGGCGCATCCACCGCCAAGCGGTGCCAGCCCCGCACGCCACGTCAACCGCCATTCTTCAGCATGTGCAAGACACCCTGCCTGTTCCAATATCGACCAGAACAATTTCCCGTCGATTGGTTGAAGGAGGCCTGCACTCCCGGCGTCCGCTCAGAAGACTACCATTGACTCCACAGCATAGACGTGCACGCCTGGCATGGTGCCTGGCTAGAGCGACTTGGATGAGGGAATGGCGGAACGTCGTGTTCTCCGATGAGTCACGCTTCTGTTCTGTCAGTGATAGTTACCGCAGACGAGTGTGGCGTCGGCGTGGAGAAAGGTCAAATCCGGCAGTAACTGTGGAGCGCCCTACCGCTAGACAACGCCGCATCATGGTTTAGGGCGCTATTGCGTATGATTCCACGTCACCTCTAGTGCGTATTCAAGGCACGTTAAATGCCCACCGCTACGTGCAGCATGTGCTGCGGCCGGTGGCACTCCCATACCTTCAGGGGCTGCCCAATGCTCTGTTTCAGCAGGTTAATGCCCGCCCACACACTGCTCGCATCTCCCAACAGGCTCTACGAGGTGTACAGATGCTTCCGTGGCCAGCGTACTCTCCGGGTCTCTCACCAATCGAACACGTGTGGGATCTCATTGGACGCCGTTTGCAAACTCTGCCCCAGCCTCGTACGGACGACCAACTGTGGCAAATGGTTGACAGAGAATGGAGAACCATCCCTCAGGACACCATCCGCACTCTTATTGACTCTGTACCTCGACGTGTTTCTGCGTGCATCGCCGCTCGCGGTGGTCCTACATCCTACTGAGTCGATGCCGTGCGCATTGTGTAACCTGCATATCGGTTTGAAATAAACATCAATTATTCTTCCGTGCCGACTCTGTTTTTTCCCCAACTTTCATCCCTTTCGAACCACTCCTCCTTGGTGTTGCATTTGCTCGGTCAGTCAGTGTATTTATTGTGCAATTATTTACAAAATTAAACAAACTACTACCGGTTATACTACAGTTACACTGCCCACAAGTTTTCTCTACTC